>NC_061117.1:24436829-24801682 GCF_002878395.1 Capsicum annuum | reverse complement strand
GAAATAAAATGGGAAATAAATAGAAAAGAGTTATGTTCATTATATAAGTGTTTATTATCATTTGAGCCATATATTGTATATAACAAATTTAAGCTTCTCAACATTAATTTATAACGAAAAAATCATGCAAATTTTTTTGAGTCCACTTATTCTTTTTCTTATTGTTTTCTTCCTTCTACTTATTATTACTGGTTTAACCGCCCGTGCCCACACTTTAAAATTATCATCATACATTCATAATCACTTTAATTAAAGACACTAAGTTCGTGCCATCATGATAGAAGCTTCTCAACATTAATTTATAACGAAAAAATCATCCAAATTTTTTGGAGTCCACTTATTCTTTTTCTTATTGTTGTTTTCCTTCTACTTATTATTACTAGTTTAACAGCACGTGCCCCACACGTGTAACGTTTGATTATTTAAAATTAAATAATTTTGCCTATTGCAGAGATTTTTAATAAAGTGTAAAAGTTCAAATCACTTTTCAAAAATCTTTCACACTTTAATATAATAATGTAAATATAAACATATACACATATGTTTTACCACAAAAAGTTTCAAGTGGTTGATGAATTTGTGTTTGCTATATAAAACATCTTTTCCTTGTTACCACAGGCTAAGAAAGATGCATCAATTTAAACAATATTTGTGTTATGATCTATCTATCTATCTATCTATCTATCTATCTATCTATCTATATATATATATATATATATATATATATATATTTAAAATCTTTCTTTATTTTTAAAGTCAAATCTTTATAAAATCCTTGATTACATTCTTATTACGTACTTAAAAGTTTTAAAAATCTAGTACATCTTAAATTTTTCTTATTCAAATAGTTTTACATTTATTTCTAGATTTTTCAAATCTTCTTCAAATCGAATTTCATTTATTTAGAATTCTAATGGAAAAAGTATCTGTTGTCATTAATTTTGATGTCTTCTAATAATAAATTTTTTTAATCATAAATATATTTAATTAATTTTCAACTCTTAAATTAGGAAAAAATATTGAAATAGTATTGACTTCTAATAAGGAAAAGTTTTACCATAAAATATTTATTTAATTTTTAACTCTTAAATATTTAAAAAATAGTGAAAAGACGATTTTGTTTAAAGCAAGAACTTTTATTGAAGGACAAAAAATTCAAACAATATTTCTAAGGCCCTTCACACTTTTAATATGTTATAGATTATAGATATAGATATAGATAGATTATAGATATAGATATAGATATAGATTATAGATATGCAACATTACCCTATAATTGAGCGATAGAATAGTGGATTATTAGCTGCATTATGATTGAAATACCAATGTGCAACATTACTCTTTAATTGATCGATAGAATAGTGGATTATTATCTGCATTATGATTGAAATACCAAAACAAGAAGGATCCAAAATAATAGAATCTCTAGCTAGCAAATATCTGTAACGACCCAAGACTATTCCCTAGTCGTTACAGGTGCTTACAATCTTGAGAGATCATAAGTTAACCCATGAGCTAGTACTTGATGTGAGAACTGAATAATATAATCATGACTGCAGAAGAATAACTGAAATGCCATAAGGTTTTTAATAATGAAATAACTACTAAATTATGAATCTAATAAAAATACTGAAATCTGAATAGTCTAAATAGCTAACGGTAGTGTCTGAAATGCCTTTAAATTGGATACTATGAGTTGATGGGACAGACCCCAACTAACTCTACTAACTACTGATATAAAGACATGAAGTAATATAATCTATCCTCGGATGATGAAGAGTCACCACTGCTACTGTACTACTGAGAATCTGAGAATCTAAGTGCGATCCGGGAACTGAGCATCAACACCTATGATATGAGACATAATAGCGCAAAAGAAAAGGTATACGATCAGTACTTTTAATGTACAAGTATCTAAATAAGGTGGGCTGATATATATGGGCTCATAAAGAGGATTGGTAATAATTAACTAGACATACATGTAAAGCATGGAGTACTAAATAAAGTGCCTGGAATCTGTAGATATTGAAAATGCAGGAAAATTTGTAAATACTGTAGATGCATAACCAAGCATATAACATGAATTGAGTAAAATCTGTAAACTGATATACTAACATAACTGAAATCTGTATGCTTTGGTCAAACAATATGTAACAACCCAAAATCACCTCTTGGGACATCACACGGTACTTAAGACTACAAGTAGCCCCAAGATAACCATTTGAGCCTGCTTCTACTAATAGTACTCATTTCAAGATGAAATAATTCAAACACTAGCACAGTCATATCATATAAAGGGAAATACGGAGAAAATACTAGGTCCAAACAACCACAATACCGAAACTCTTAGCACAGTCATAATCTGACAACTAGTCTGACAAAGCCTCTACTAATCCATGAACTAGAGAGCCGTTGGGACAGGTCCCCAACTGACTCAAAATGAATTGACAGTAGCAACATAGTCTCTCAAATGCTGAAATGTCTAAAGATAGGTCCTCGAACCATGAGGACTCACTATTGTAGGAATGTAGACGGAGGTACTCAGAAGTCACTGACTAGGCTGGGACTGAGCACCTGAACCTGCATTATAAGAAAATGTAGCACATAAACGTATATGTGGATCAACACTTGAGAATTTACTGAGTATGTGGGGGTGTATGCATTTATATAAAACAACATCAATACTCTTTAATCAAATTATGCATGCAATAAGTAATGACTCACATGGCTTGAATAAGTATAAAATGTATAGCTCATAAATCATGTAGAATGGAGCATGTAACACAAATCTCGTGAGTCGTCATAGTTTAACTTTGATATCGATAATCTTCTATTATTCTCATTACCCATAGGCTAAAGGAAACTTAAATAATACTTTCAACTCATTCACATATCTCATGGAGAGTAAAAATTCTTTAATGCTCAAGAACTCATAACTCTTTTGAACTCAAGTACTTGGAATTCAGAATCATATAACTTTGAAACATACTCGAAGGCATTTCATTCACTTTAGGAAATTATCTCGTTTCAAATTTAGGGAAAAATTCTATCTCAATGGAAAGATACTCTAGTTTAGGGAAATAACTTATCTCAAAGCTTTAGAGAAAATACTTATATCAAGGGAAAATACCTTTAGTCTTAGGGAGGTTCTCTTAAATGACATAAACCATGCGAGCTACATGGAGTCCAACGTTTTGTCCTCCTAAGAAAGAGACCCCAAGTTGGGGAGAAGCGTCATACTCTTGCCAGGGAGTATAACCTCAATTCAGTGATCACTTATCTCATCCTCGGGCCTAATATCTCGGTCTTAGGCCCAAAATATCAAACCTATGGTGGAATGAAGTTTTGGGGTAAGGAACCGTAGCAACTTACCCAACTCGGTGCTAAATACTACTCCCTTTAGTTTATCGTGCTCATCTCATGGAAATCCACTTTAAAATAATCTCATGGTTCATCAAGAACCTAACAATTTGTAATCTCATGTGGTGAAGTGGATTTCAAAACTCCATGACCATTAGGTCAAAATATTTCTCAATAATCTCAGAATACTCAAATCATGGGTGGTTACAACACAAGAGTTCATAAAATTATAAATCTCAAGTAGGGCTTAATAACCCATAATTGAATCTCAAGTTTAAACTCATCCAAAACATAATAGCTAGCATATAGATTCATAACTCATGTAGAAATCTGGAAATTTCAGCAATTTGTCTCAATATCTCAACATACTCATATACTTCAATATCTCAGACATTTCAAATATTAATTTCTCAAGGATTAAAATCATGGGGAATAGACCCAACTACAATTTCTCAAGAAAATATGTGAAAATTATGCCATTAGACTCTCAATTCATGGGAAACATTAAAATATTGCAATCAATAAAAATGGGTGAAAAACCCTAATTCAAATTTATGTAAAATCTCATTGATTGTAGAAAATCATAGTTTAAATAAGCCTTTGGGCACGAGGATGAAAGGATTACCCTTGTTTAAAACCCCAAATACCTTGAATTATGAAATTGGATGAATAAGCTTGTTCTAAACTCTTCTTCTAACTCTAGAGAGAAGGTTCTTGCAACCCTCGAACTTGGGGAACTCAAGTCTCAATTCAATTTGTAGAATCTATGGTGATTTCTTGGATATCTTGGACAAGGGTTTTAGATTTGATCTTGTGGGAGAAACCCTAGCTCTCTTGTGATTTGGATATCTGGTTGATAAAAGAGTGGAGAGACCGAAAAGCTCCTTGTGTAAACAAGTTAAAAATACTGAACGTGGGCTGCGATGGTCGAAGAGATGGTCTATCACAAGTCTAATGGTTCATCAGATCGTCCATCGCACGTTGGCCAGGATGAGGCCACACTGACTGAGTGTGATGGTCCCAACGACGGTTCATCGCAGCCTTGATGGTCCGTCATTTTGACCGTCGTACTTGGGCTAGAAAAAAGAGTTACTACCTTGGTTGCGATGGTCCGTCGTAGACTCGACAGTCTATCGGATCATCTGTCGCACCTGGGCTGTTCCAACAACTCTCAGTAAAACGGCCATAACTTCTCACCCAATGCCGGATTAGGATAAAATTGGTATTGTTAAAAAGCTAATTCAATGCTCTACATGAAAAAAAGTCAAATTTAAGAAAATTCTATATGGTTTAAATACCAATTACTTAGAAAGTCAATTCTCACTCTTTTAGGGCCAGAATTACACTTTACTTGACACGCTCTAAGGCTCCAACTATGAGGGAACTTTATCGGGTCTTACAATATCTCCCCCTTGGAAATATTCGTCCTCGAATGTCGCTAGTTAGACTAGGAACACAGGAAAAATAGAGTACACATAGCTGAAGCAATTTGATAAACACCCCAAAATATCTCAAAACTCTTGAATACCTTAGAAATTGCAAGAACTCGTGCAAGAATAGATACATAGCTGAACTTTAGATTAATAGGGCTGAACTAAGGAAGAAAAATACCTTCAGATTGATCTGAACTCACAAAAAAGAGGTGCGAGTACTTGGCTCGCATACCTGCTTCTGCTTCCCAAGTAGCGCCCTCAACTGACTGGTTCTGCCACAAAACTTTGACCAAGGGATCCTCTTTGTTGCTCAGTCTACAGATCTAAAACTCTAGAATCTCAACAGGAATCTCATCAAAGGAAAGACTATTCTGAATATCAGCACTCTTTGAAGGATCTTCTACAATGGAATCACCAATAAACTTCTTAAGAATTGAGACATGAAAAAAAGGATGGACGACTGACAACTCAGCGGGTAACTCAACCTCATAGGCTACTTTACCAAAATGGATCAAGACTCTATACGGGCCAACATAACGGGGACTAAGCTTTCCCTTTTTAACAAACCTCTTCACCCCTTTCAAGGGGGAAATCTTCAAGTACACCAAATCACCCATCTCAAATTCAAGATCTCTCCTCCTTACATCGGCATATGCTTTTGATAACTCTAGGCTATCTTTAACCTTTCTTCAATCAACTTAACTTTTTCTATAGCTTCAAACACTATATCAGGCCCAATCACAGCAGCTTCACCCACTTCAAACCATCCTATGGGTAATCTACATCTTCTACAATACAAAGCCTCAAATAGTGCCATCTCGATACTAGCATGGTAACTATTGTTATAGGCAAATTCTATCAGTGGCAAATGTTCATCCCAACTACCCTTAAAATTAAGAGCACATTCCCTCAAAATATCTTCTAGAGTTTGGATGGTCCTCTCAGCCTGACCATCTGTCTGCGGATAAAAAGTGGATCTCAAAAGACCTTGGGTTCCGAAACCCTAGTGAAATGCCCTCCAAAACTGGGAAGTAAATTGAGTGCCCCTATCCAAAATGATAGACAAGGGAACTCTGTGCAACCTGACTAACTCCCGGATATAAAATATAGCATAATCCTCAGCTGTATAAGATGTGTGCATGAGCAAAAAATGCACGGACTTAGTCAGCCTATCTACAACAACCCAAATAGAATCATTATGACAACGAGAAAGGGGTAACCCAGTCACAAAGTCCATATTCAACACCTCCCACTTCCAAGTGGGTATACCAAACTCTTCCATCACACCACCTGGTCTTTGGTGCTCTACCTTAATTAGTTTTCACGTTGCACACTTTGCTATGAACTTAACTATATCTTTTTTCATACCATTTCACCAATAGATTTTTCGTAAGTTACGGTACATATTTGTAGTACCGGGATGAATAAAATACTGCACGCCATACGCTTCAGCCATAATCCATTACATCAGATCTTCAACACACGGAACACATAATCTACCTTACAATGTCAAAACAACATCTCCCCCTTGGGAGAAAACTTCTACCTTTTGCTCCTTAACTGACTCCTTCAGCCTGACCAAACTAGGATCTCGGTCTTGCTTCTCTTTCACTTTGGACACTAAAGAGGATTCGGAATTACTCTGCACCAATGTACTCCCTTCAGCTAAATCAAGCTACCTAACAACCAATCTAGCCAGACAATGCACATCACATGCTAACTCTTTCTTAACTTCCACTACATGAGCAACACTGCCCATAGACAATTTGCTAAGGGCATCCGCCACTACATTGACCTTACCCGAGTTATACAACACATTCACATCATAGTCTTTTAACAACTCCAACCACCTCCTCTGCCTAAGATTCAACTCCCTCTGAGTAAAAAGGTCAATCCCAAATTCTATCTCCTTATCGGGAGGTACCCCAGGGAGATCTTTCGAAAAAATATTAAAAAATGCATTAACACAATTAACTGACTAAATAGTTGGAGCCTCGGAATTAGTGTCCTTGAATCTAACTAGGTGATAGATGCAACCTTTGGATATTAGCTTTCGGGCTTTGAGATAGGAGATAAAATGACTTATGGGAGATACCGAACTCCCTGACCACTCAAAAGCTGGTTTATCAGGAAAATAAAACTTGACCACACGGGTACGACTGTCTATAGATGCATAACAAGAATGAAGCCAATCCATACACAGGATAAGGTCAAAATCCACCATGTCGAAATCTATCAAATCTGCAAGTATGATTTAATGAAAATCAGTAATAGGATAATCTCTATACACTTGTATAGCAACAACTGGCTCCCCTACTGGTGTAGAAACTAAAATGGGCTCAAAAATCTTTTTGGGACTCATTTTGAAGTTCACAGCTACAAGTGGGGTCACATAAGAGTGACTTGACCCGAGGTCCAACAACACATAAACATCAAGGAAAAAGACACGGAGCATACTAGCAAACAACATCAAGAGAGTCCTCCGGCTCCTGATGGGATGGTAAGGCATAGAATCTATTCTGGCTCTAATCGCTAGCAGTGCTAGATGAAACGCCCTGAGCAGGGGCCGGATGGGGTACAGGAGCTGGTGTACTAGTAGCATGTGCCTGAGGTCGGGCATCTCTGTTCCCCTATCTAGCATGAGGACAATCTCTAAGTTTTTGACCCTACTTGCCACAACCGAAACAACCCCTCAAATCTATGAAACACTCATCGGGATAATCCCTACCTCACTTAGCATAAGGAGGATAATAGGACCTACTACCAATACTGTTCTACGACCTAGGAATAAAAGGCCTGCCCCTTTACTCCTGCCTGCCTCTAGGCACGGGAGCACTAGCTGATGAAGGACTAGCTTAGATGGAAGTCTCTGAAATTGAGGGTGGTTCCCTCCATGGAACCTAGGTTGGCTAAACTCATGCTGCTCAGATCTATCCCTCTTGTTAACCCCCCCTCTCTCTCTCTAATCTTATTTGCCTTTATCTACTGGGCATGTATTATCAACCTAGCCATATCCATATCTCTATGCAGCATCATAGTCCTACACTCCTTTAATACTAACCCAAAAACACCGGTCATGAACTTGCTCATACTAGACTGGGTGTCAGAAATATAATCAGGAGCATACTTGGCCAACTAATTGAACTTACAGAAGTACTCCTTAATAGTCATGAAGCCCTGCCTCAATTTTATAAACTCCTCAATCTTTGCCTCCTCATTTCAAGCAGAAAGAACTTGTCCAAGAATGTATCTTGGAATAGATACCAAGTCATAGGAGCAGCATTATCACCTCTACCCTTCTTCCAAGATACAACCCAGTCATAAGCAATGTCCTTCAACTTGTAGGATACAAACTCAACACTTTCTTCCTCAGAAACATGCATCTTCTACGTGATCTTTCTCACCTCCTTAAGGTACAACTGTAGGTCCTTATCTGCCTTAGACCCATAAAATTCTGGCAGATTCATCCGCATAAATTCACAAATCCTAGCCACAACTATATCACCTCCCTGCTGATTAGCAACTGCAGCCTATTTATTGGCCCAAACATTGGTTGTGACTACTTAGGCTAACACCTGAAAGGCCACTCAAAACTTGGCATGGGATACCATCTCATTCAAAGGATCAACAGTTGAGGGTTGCTTATCATCGTTCCTGTGGGCATTCGCTCTTTGGAGAGGCATTTTTTTTAAAATAGAGGAGCATAAATTATTAGAGGAGAGTGACAATTATAGGCACGATAGAATCCAAAAGAAAGAAATAATATTTCCTCAAACGTCTTGTAGCCTCTTGCTCATAGATGTGGTGCGCTATACAACGATGGTCAAGACTCTACTCAACGTGGCTTGTCAGACTCCCTAGGACTCCTTAAAACCTTAGTCTCTGATACCAAGTTTGTAACGACCAAAAATCGCATTTCGAGACATCACACAGTGCTTAAGGCTACAAGTAGCCCCAAGATAACCCTTTAAGCCTGCTTCTACTAATAATAATCATTTCAAGATGAAATGATTCAAACACTAGCATAGTCATATCATATGAAGGGAAATATGGAGAAAATACTCAATCCAAATGACCACAATACTAGAACTCCAACATAATCACAATCTGACAACTAGTCTGACAAAGCCTCTACTAATCTATAAACTAGAGAGCAGTTAGGATAGGTCCCCAGCAGACTCAAAATAAATAGAAAGTAGTAACATAGTCTCTCAAATGCTGAAATATATGGAGATAGGTCCTCGAACCATGAGGACTCACCACTGTAGGAATGTAGACGAAGGTACTCTGAAGTAACTGATGAGGCTGGGACTGAGCACCTGAACCTATATTATAAGACAATGTAGCACATAGACATATATGTGGATCAACACTTGGGAATGTACTGAGTATGTGGGGGTGCATGCATTTATAGAAAACAACATCAATACTCTTTAATCAAATCATGTATGCAATAAGTAATGACTCACATGGCTTGAATAAGTATAAAATGTAAAGCTCATGAATCATGTAGAATGGAGCATGTAACACAAATCTCGTGAGGCATCATAGTTTAACTTTAATATCGGTAATCTTCTCTTATTCTCATTACCCATAGGCTAAAGGAAACTTAAACAATACTTTCAACTCATTCATATGTCTCATGGAGGGTAAAACTTCTTTAATGCTCAAGAACTCATAACTCTTTTGAAGTCAAGTACTTGGAATTCAGAATCATATAACTTTGAAACATACTTGAAGGCATTTCATTCACTTTAGGAGATTATCTCATTTCAAGCTTTAGGAAAAACATTCTATCTCAATGGAAACATACTCTAGTTTAGGGAAATAACTTATCTCAAAGCTTTAGAGAAAATACTTATATCAAGGGAAAATACCTTTAGTCTTATCGAGGTTCTCTTAACCGACATAAACTATGCGAGCTACATAGATTCCAACATTTTTTCCACCTAAGAAAGAGACCCCATGTCGGGGAGGAGTGCCATACTCTTGCTAGGGAGTATAACCTCAATTCAGTGATCACTTATCTTAGACTCGGGCCCAATGTCTCGGCCTTAGGCCCAAAATCTCAAACCTACAGTGGTACGTAGTTCTGGGGTAAGAAACTATCGTAACTTACCCAACTCGATGCTAAATACTACTCTCTTTAGTTTATCTCAGTCATCTCATGGAAATCCACTTTAAAATAATCTCATGGTTCATAAAGAACCCAATAATCTGTAATCTCATGTAGTGAAGTGGATTTCAAAATTCCATGACCATTAGATCAAAAAATTTCTCAATAATCTCAGAATACTCAAATCATGGGTGCTTATAGCACAAAAGTTCATAAAACTACAAATCTAAAGTAGGGCTCAATAACCCATACTTCAATATCAAGTTAAAACTCATCAAAAAGATAATATATAGCATATAGATTCATAACTCATGTAGAAATCTGGAAATTTCAGCAATTTGTCTCAAAATCTCAACATTCTCATATACTTCAATATCTCAAACATTTCAAATATTAATTTCTCCAGGATTAAAATCATGGGGTATAGGCCCAGCTGCAATTTCTCAGGAAAATATGTGAAAATCATGCCATTAGACTCTCAATTCATGGGAAACATCAAATATTGCAATCAATAATAATGGGTGAAAAATCCTAATCCAAATTTATGTAAAATCGAAGAGATTGTAGAAAATCATAGTTTAAATAACCCTTTGGGCACAAGGATGAAAGGATTACCCTTGTTCAAATCCCCACATACCTTAGATTATGAAATAGGATATACAAGGTTGCTCTCAACTCTTTTTCTTACTCTTGAGAGAGGGTTCTTGCAACCCTCAAACTTGGGGAACTCAAGTCTCAATTCAATTTGTAGAATCTATGGTGAGTTCTTGGATTTCTTAGAGAAGGGTTTCAGATTTGATCTTGAGGGAGAAACTCTAGCTTTCTTGTGATTTGGTTGATGAATGAAGCCATTTACTTCAGTTGGAATATATCTGGTTGATAAAAGAGGGGAAAGATCGAAAAGCCCATTGTGTAAACAAGTTTAAAACACTGAACGGGGGCTGCGACGATCGAAATGATGGTCCATCGCAAGTATGATGGTTTGTTGAATTGTCCATTGCATGTTGTCCAGGATGATGCCACACTGCCTGAGCCCGACGGTCCATCGCAGCCTTGACGGTCCGTCATTTTGGCCATCATACTCGGGCTAGAAAAGAAAGCTACTACCTTGGTTATGACAAGCCGAGTGACGGTCCATTCCAGACTCGACAGTCCATCGGATCATCCGTCGCACCTGGGTGGTTCCGAGAACTCTTCATAAAACGACCATAACTTCTCACCCTGATGTCGGATTAGGATGAAATTGGTATCTTTGGAAAGCTAATTCAATTCTCTACATGAAAAAAAGTCAAATTTAAGAAAATTCTATATGGTTTAAAAACCAATCACTTAGCAAGTCACTTCTCACTCTTTTAGGGTCGTAATTATACTTTATTTGACACGCTCTAAGGATCCAACTATGAGGGAACTTTGCCGGATTTTGCAATATCTCCCCCTTGGAAATATTCATCCTCAAATATCGCTAGTTAGATTGGGAACATAGGAAAAATAGAGTACACATAGCCGAAGTAATTTGTTAAATGGCCCAAAATCTCTCTAAACTCTTGAATACCTTAGAAATTGCAAGACCTCATGCAAGAATAGTTAAATAGCTAAACTTTAGATTAGAAGGGCTGAATTAAGGAAGAACAATACCTTCAGATTGATCTGAAATCATCAAAAAGAGTGGCGGATACTTGGCTCACATGTCTACTTCTGCCTCCCAAGTAGCGCCTTCAACTGACTGTTTTCGCCACGAAACTTTGACCAAGGGAACCTCTTTGTTCCTTAGTCTACAAATCTAAAAATCTAGAATCTCAATTGGAATCTAATCAAAGAAAAGACTGTTCTGAATATCAGCACATTCTGAAGGATCTTCTATAATGGAATCACTAATATGATTCTTAAGCATAGAGACATAAAAAAAGTATGAAGGGCTGACAACTCTGCGGGCAAGTCAACCTCATAGGCTACTTTACCAACACGGCTCAAGACTCTATACGGGCCAACATAATGGGGACTAAGCTTTCCCTTTTTACCAAACCTCTTCACCCTTTTCATGGCTAAAATCTTAAAGTACACCAAATCACCCATCTCAAATTCAAGATCTCTCATCCCCATATCGGCATATACCTTTGACGACTCAGGGTTGTCTTCAACCTTTCTCTAATCAACTTAACTTTATCTATAGCTTCAAACACTGCATTAGGCCTAATCACAGAAGCTTCACCCACTTCAAACCATCCTATGGTTGATCTACATCTTCCACCATATAAAGCCTCAAATAGTGCCATCTCGATGCTAGCATGGTAACTATTATTATAGGTAAATTCTATCAGTGGAAAATGTTCATTCCAACTACCCTTGAAATCAAGAGAACATGCCCCCAACATATCTTCTAGATTTTGGATGGTCCTCTCAGCCTGACCATCTGTCTGTGGATAAAAGTGGATCTCAAAAGACCTTGGGTTCCAAAACCCTGCTGAAATGCCCTCTAAATCTGGAAAGTAAATTAAGTGTCCCTATCCAAAATGATAGACAAGGGAACTCCGTGCAACCTGACTAACTCCTGGATATGAAATATAGCATAATCCTCAGCTGTATAAGATGTGTGCATGAGCAAAAAATATGCGGACTTAGTCAGCCTATCTACAATAACCCAAATAGAATCATTATGACAATAAAAAAGGGGTAACCAGTCACAAAGTCCATATTCACCACCTTCTACTTCCAAATGGGTATACCAAACTCTTGCATCACACCACCAGGTCTTTGGGGCTCTACCTTAACCAGTTGGCACGTTGCACACTTTGCTATAAACTTGCTATATCCTTCTTCATACCATTCCACCAATAGATTTCCCGCATGTCGCGGTACATCTTAGTAGTGCTGGGATGAATAGAATATTGGGCGCCATACGCTTCAGCTATAATCCACTGCCTCAGATCTCCAACACACGGAACATATAATCTACTTTGCAATGTCAACACTCTATCTCCACCTTGGGATAAAACCTCTACCTTTCGGTCCTTAACTGACTCTTTTAGCCTGACCAAACTAGGATCTCAGTCTTACTTCTCTTTCATTTTGACACTAAATAGGATTTGGAACTAATTTGCACCAACATACTCCCTTTAGCTGAATCACGCAACCAAACTCCCTATCTAGCCAGACAATGCACATCATAAGCTAACTCTTTCTTACCTTCCTCTACATAAGCAACACTACCCATAGTCAATCTGCTAAGGGAATCCACCACTGCATTAGCATTACCTGGGTGATACAATACACTCATATCATAGTCTTTCAACAACTTCAATCACCTCCTCTTCTTAAGATTCAACTCTCTCTGAGTAAACAAATACTACAGTCTCTTATGATCAGTAAACACATCAACATGAATAGAATAAAGATAATATCTCCAAATTTTCAAAGAAAAGACCACAACAACTAATTCAAGATCATGGATCGGGTAGTTCTTTTCATGCAGCTTCAACTGTCTAGGGGCATAGGCGATAACATTACCTCTTTGCATCGATACACAACCCAAATTAACTCTAGAGGCATCACAATACACCACAAAACCATTTGTACCATCAGGCATGGTCAACACAGGGGTTGAAGTAATTCGAATCTTCAAATCCTAAAAATTCTTCTCACAAGAATTAGCCACTGGATCTTAACTTTCTTTTGAGTCAATCGGGTCATAGGAGATGCTATAGAAGAGAAACCTTCATTAAAACAGCCGTAGTAGACAGCTATACCCAATAAACTTCTAATGTCTGATGGGGAAATAGGTCTAGGACAATTTCTTATAACTCTTATCTTTTGGGGATCAACTCTAATACCTTCGGCTGAAATAATGTGGCCCAGAAAGGATACAAACCTTAGCCAGAATTCACACTTATTGAATTTGGCGAACAACTGGTGATCTCTTAGAGTTTGCAAGATAGTCATAAGGTGATTCGCATGGTCACACTCATTACGAGAGTACACAAGGATGTCATCTATGAACACTATGACAAACATATCCACATATTTCTTGAATAATTGGTTCATGAAGTCTATGAAGGCAGATGGGGCATTGGTTAGGTCAAAAGACATGACTAGAAACTCAAAGTGACCATAGCGGGTTCAGAAGGCTATCTTTGGAATATCACATTCCCTTACTTTAAGTTGATTATAGCTGGATCTAAGGTCTATCTTGGAGAAATAACTTGCACCTTACAACTAATCAAACAGGTCATTAATTCTTAGAAGAGGATACTTATTTTTGACTGTGACCTTGTTAAGCTGACGATAGTTAATGCACATATACAAAGAATAGTCTTTTTTTCACACGAATAAGATTGGTGCGCCCCAAAGAGAAATACTAGGCCTAATGAAACCTTTGTTTAAAAGATCTTTGAGTTGCTCTTTCAACTGCTTAAGCTCTGTAAGTGCCATATAGTGTAGTGGAATAAAAATAGGTTGAGTATCGGGAAGAAGGTCAATCCCAAATTCTATCTCCCTATCAGGAGGTACCCCTGGGAGATCTTCTGAAAAACATCAAAAAATGCATTAACAATATTGACTGACTGAATAGCTGGACCTCAGACTTAAAGTCCTTAACTCTAACTAGGTGATAGATGTAACCTTTGGATATTAGCTTACTGTCTTTGAGATAGGAGATAAAATGACTCATGGGAGATACGAAAATCCCAGACCACTCAAAAAATGGTTCATTAGAAAATTGAAACTTGACCATACGGGTACAACAGTCTATAGATGCATAAAAAGAATGAAGCCAATCCATACCTAGAATAACCTCAAAATCCACCAAATCTAACTCTATCAAATCCGCAAGTATAACTCTATGAAGAATAGTAATAGGACAATCTCTATGCACTTGTTTAGCAACAACTGGCTCCCCTACTAGTGTAGAAACTAGGAAGGGCTCAGAAATCTTTTCGGGACTTATTTTGAAGTTCACAGCTACAAGTGGGATCACATAAGAGAGACTTGACCTGGGGTCCAATAACACATAAACATCAAGGAAAAAGACACGGAGCATACCAGTAACAACATAAGGAGAGTCCTTCTATTCCTGATGGGATGGTAAGGCATATAATCTATTCTGGCACTGACCGCCAGTAGTGCTAGATGAAGTGCCCTGAGTAGGGGCAGGACGGGGTGCAGGAGCTGGTGCACTAGTAGCTTGTGCCTGAGGTCGTGGATCTCTGTCCCCCTGTCTAGCATGAGGATAATCTCTAAGTCTGTGGCCCTGATTGCCACAACTAAAACAACCCCTCAAATCTACGAAACACTCACTGGGATAATCTCTACCATACTTAGTACAAGGAGGATAATGGGGCCTGCTACCAACACTGTTCTATGACCTAGGCATAAAAGACCTGCCACTTTACTCCTGCCTGCCTCTAGGTGTGGGAGCACTAGCTGATAAAGACACTGGTATAGAAAGACGTCTCTACAATTGAGGGTGGTTCCCTCCATGGAACCTAGGCTTGCTAAACTTATGCTGCTCAAATCTAGCCCTCTTGTTACCCCTCACTCTATCTCTCTCTAATCTTATCTACCTTTATCTATTGGGCATGCATTATCAACATAGCTAGATCCATATCCCTATATAGCATCACAGTCCTACACTCCTTCAGTACTAACCCAAAAACACCAGTCACAAACTTGCTCATACTAGATCGAGTGTCAGAAATTAAATCAGGAGCACGCTTGGACAACTGATTGAAATTCAAGCAGTAATCCTTAACAGTAATGAAGCCCTACCTCAAGTTCATAAACTCCACAATCTTTGCTTCCCTTATCTCAAGCGGAAAGAACTTATCCAAGAATAAATCTTGGAATACCTGCCAAGTCATAGGAGCAACATTATCACCTCTACCCTTCCTCCAAGATACTACCCAGTCATAAGCAATGTCCTTCAGCCTGTAGGATGCCAACTCAACACTTTCTTCATCAGAAATATGCATCACCGATGTGATATTTCTCACCTTCTTAAGGTACAACTATGGGTCCTCATCTACCATAGACCCATAAAACTCTGGTGGTTTCATCCACATGAATTCATGAATTCTAGCCGCAACTACATCAGTTCCCTGCTAATTAGCAACTGTGGCCTGGTTATTGGACCAAACATTGGCAGTGAATACTTGGGCTAACACCTGAAAGGCCGCTCTAAACTCAGCATGAGACACTATCTCATTCAAAGGATCAACAGGTGAGGGTTTCTCATCATTGTTGTAGGATAGAAATAATATTTCCTAAAATATCTTGGAGCCTCTTGCTCATAGATATGGCACGCTACACAATGATGGTCAAGACTCTGCTCAACGTGGCTTGTCAGACTCCCTAGGACTCCTTAAAACCTTAGTCTCTGATACTAAGTTTGTAACAATCCAAAATCGCCTCCCGGGATATCACACGGTGCTTAAGGATACAAGTAGCCCCAAGCTAACCCTTTGAGCCTGCTTCTACTAATAATACTCATTTTAAGATGAAATAAGTCAAACACTAGCATAGTCATATCATATAAAGGGAAATACAGAGAAAATACTCAGTCTAAATGACTACAATACTGGAACTCTCAACATAATAACAATCTGACAACTAGTCTGACAAAGCCTCTACTAATCTATGAACTAGAGAGCCATTGGGACAGGTACCCAACTGACTCAAAATGAACAAAAAGTAGTAACATAGTCTCTCAAATACTGAAATATATAAAGATAGGTCCTCGAACCATGAGGAATCACCACTTTAGGAATATAGATGGAGGTACTCAAAAATGATTGACGAGGCTGGGACTGAGCACCTGAACCTACATTATAAGATAATGTAGAAAATAGACATATATATGGATCAACACTTAGGAATGTATTGATTATATAGGGGTGCATGCATTTATATAAAACAACATCAATACTCTTTAATCAAATCATGCATGCAATAAGTAATGACTCACATGGCTTGAATAAGTATAAAATTCATGAATCATGTAGAATGGAGCATGTAACACAAATCTCGTGAGTCATCATTGTTTAACTTTAATATCGGTAATCTTATCTTATTCTCATTACCCATAGGCTAAAGAAAACTTAAACAATACTTTCAACTCATTCATATGTCTCATGGAGAGTAAAACTTCTTTAATGCTCAAGAACTCATAACTCTTTTGAAGTCAAGTACTTGGAATTCAGAATCATATAACTTTGAAACATACTTGAAGGAATTTAATTCACTTTAGAAAATTATATCGTTTCAAGCTTTAAGGAAAACATTTTATATTCAATGGAAAGATACTCTAGTTTAGGGAAATAACTTATCTCAAAGCTTTAGAGAAAATACTCATATCAAGGGAAAATACCTTTAGTCTTAGGGAGGTTCTCTTAACTGACATAAACCATGCGAGCTACATGGAGTCCAACGTTTTGTCCTCCTAAGGAAGAAACCCCACATTAGGGAGGAGCGTCATACTCTTTCCAGGGAGTATAACCTCAATTCCGTGATCACTTATCTCGGACTCGTGCCTAATATCTCGGCCTTAGGCCTAAAATCTCAAACCTACAGTGGCACATAGTTTTGGAGTAAGAAACCGTAGTAACTTATCCAACTCGGTGCTAAATACTAATTCCTTTAGTTTATCTCGTTTATCTCGCTTATCTCATGGAAATCCACTTTAAAATAATCTCATGGTTTGTCAAGAACCCAATAATCTGTAATCTCTTGTAGTGAAGTGGATTTCAAAACTCCATGACCATTAGGTCAAAACATTTCTCAATAATCTTAGAATACTCAAATCATGAGTGCTTATAGCACAAAAGTTCATGAAATTATAAATATCAAGTAGGGCTCAATAACCCATAATTGAATCTCAAGTTAAAATTCATCAAAAACATAATAGATAGCATATAGATTCATAACTCATGTAGAAATTTGGAAATTTCAGCAATTAGTCTCAAAATCTCAGCATAATCATATACTTCAATATCTCAAACATTTCAACTATTAATTTCTCAAGGATTAAAGTCATGAGGTATAGACCCAACTACAATTTCTTAAGAAAACATGTGAAAATAATGCCGTTAGACTCTCAATTCATGGAAAACATCAAAATATTGCAATCAATAATAATGGGTGAAAAAGTCTAATTCAAATTTGTGTAGAATCTTATAGATTGTAGAAAATCATAGTTTAAATAACCCTTTGGGCACAAGGATGAAAGGATTATCCTTGTTCAAAACCCCACATGCCTTAGATTATGAAATTGGATGAACAATCTTGCTGTAAACTCTTCTTCTCACTCTTGAGAGAGGGTTCTTGCAACCCTCAAACTTAGGGAACTCAAGTCTCGATTCAATTTGTAGAATCTATGGTGAGTTCTTGGATTTCTTGGAGAATGGTTTTACATTTTATCTTGAGGGAGAAACCCTAGCTTTATTGTGATTTGGATGATGAATGAAGCCATTTGCTTCACTTGGAATATATCTGGTTGATAAAAGAGTGGAAAGACCGAAAATCCCCTTGTTAAAATGAGTTAAAAACACTGAATGGAGTATACGACGATCGAAGCAATGGTCCATCGCAAGTATGATGGTTCATCGGATCATCCGTCCCACGTTGGCCAGGATGAGGCCACACTGCCTGAGCGTGACGTCCCAGCGACGGTCCATCCCAGCATTAACGATCCGTCATTTTGGCTATCACACTTGGGCCAAAAAAGGGAGTTACTTCCTTGGTTGTGACAGGCTGAGTGACAGTCCATCGCAGATTCGACAGTCCATCGAATCGTCTGTCGTACCTGGATGGTTCTGATAACTCTCAGTAAAACGGCCATAACTTCTCACCCCGATGTTGGATTAGGATAAAATTGGTATTGTTGGAAAGCTAATTCAATTTTCTACATGAAAAAAAGTCAAATTTGAGAAAATTCTATATGGTTTAAACACCAATCACTTGGGAAGTCACTTCTCACTCTTTTAGAAATAGAACTACACTTTGCTTGACACGCTCTAAGGATCAAACTATGAGGGAACTTTATGGGATCTTACACAATACTAAGACTGAATAACTGATCTTAGACTATAACTAAGACTATATCTGAGACTGTGGGAGGTATCATCTAATCAATATTCCCTAATTTGAGCTAATCAGGGTCTAACCTGTAACCCCAGTTGTAAGGGTGTCAATACCATACCACGGGTACTAATAATAGTTATGTGGATCCACTAAACTGATATAAAGTCCAAAGGACTAAGGGTGTTAAGCCTGAACTAACGGGTGACCCTTGTGAGTTAGTCGAGCCTAGTTTGACCGGTGACTACTCATATCCTATGCTGGTTACATAGTTCTGGAGTATAGGGACTGCTACTAATGACTCTGCCTATCTTACAGGGAAGCCGCCATCCCTACACTCACTCGGTGCTAAATCCTACTCCCAACTAAAAGAAACTGAGATATTAGATTGTTTTGAGTTCAATGACTGATATCTAACTATTCTGATAATACTTATAATGTAATCTGAAGACTATTCTATAATGTAGTGAGACTAGACTAAATAAACATCTATGGGTTTTGGGTATTCAATATCCCTAGGACTTAAAATAATAATAGAAAAATGATACTAAAGCTTGAAGGACAAAACATAAAGGCTTTTATTTAAATCAATCACTCTTGTAGGAATTTTATCAAACACTCGTAGTTCATGGTTTTAAAACAATCATATGAATGTCTTGGAATATGTAGAAATAGCACAAATTCATCATAATAGAATTAAATCATGGTTTAGTTCAATAAATAATAATTCTAAAACATGGAGGATTGAATAATAACAATAATTTCATAGTATCATGGTATAGAATCATAGTTCAGGGAGATTCATGGGTGAAATACCAATTTAAAACACAATAACTTGAAAAGATCATAATTTTATAATTTAAAAAGGTTTATTGGACTCCATGGATGAAACTCATCCATGGATGAACATCTAACATACCTGGGATGATGAATTTGGAAGGATTAATGGAGAGTTCTTGAGATTTGACCTTGATTCTTGAGAGGTAGGGTTTCATGTCCTTGAAATAGGGGATTTTTAATTTGAGAGAAAGTGAATAATTATAAGTATTTAGGTCAATTAGGGGTTAAGTTTTGTGTTTAGGGTGAGTTTAGGGCTTAGGTAAAAGACCCAAATACCCTTAAATTATTTTAAAAATGTAAGTTGAAAACTGACCCTCGCAATTTTTGGCCTTGGCACAACGCGCCACTATCACGCCAAGCCACTGGAAATGGACAATTGTGACCTGGATGAACATCACGATGTGGAGCTATCACATTAATACTTTGAAGTGCCAGTTTGGCCATCTCTACGATGTGCCATGATTGTAGAGGCCCACTGGAAATTGACAAATAGAAAATTGGCCTACTCCGCGACGCGCCATTATCGTGAAATCACACTGAAAATCAACACATGTCAAATTGACCTATGGCGTGATGCACCAGGATCGTGGACCCTCACTATATTTTGTCAAATGGGATATTGGCCTTCTCCGTGACGTGCTAGAAGTGAAATGACGGGGTTTTGCGACTGAAACTTAAAATCACCGTAACTTCTTACCTGGTTATCGGATCTGGGAGAATCTTATATCGTTGGTAAGTTAATTGAATTTCCTATGTAATGATAGGATCTAAACTAAGATATAATAAGTGTTTCATAAATTTCATATACGAATACTCATGCACTGAGACTTAGATTATGCTACAGAAATACGTGGTGTTATAATATCTCCCCCTTGGGATCATTCATCCCCAAATAAAACTAGTTAAAATGAGGGAACTGATGGACTGAGCTTCACACTGAATATACATGTTTGATTTATGGAATGCATGACTGAACTGATTCATGAATGCATGACTAATATGAACATGATGTGCAACTAAAACTGAGAATGATAGAGAGAAATCTTAAGAAGATTTGGTACCTTATATTGAATTCGGATTCGCGGAGAAGAGATGAGGGTACTTGGTCTGCAGACCTACTGATGTGTGAGCCTATGCTAACACATTTGAGGCTTTTAACTCTAAATAATAGTAAGGTATTGAGCAACTTTAGTTATTTTTGATTAGTTTGCTTTGATTTTTGCAGTAAATGTTGAGATGTGGGAGAACAAAAAATAATGGAAACAAAAGGGCTGAAAAGTGAAGAAAAATAAAGGACAAGTGTGGCTGATGATGTTTATGATAAGTCGTCAGCCTAGTGATAAGCTATCAAGGATGCCATCAGCCTTAAATAGAGAATGGAAGTTGAAGATATTTTTGTGACGTCATTCGTGATAAGCCGTCAGGTTGGTGATAAGGCGTTAACGCCGTCGTCAGCCTTAGGCAGCAAGAGCCAAAATTACAGAGGATCTGACAACATCAGTGATAAGCTATCAGGTTGGTGATAAGGCATCAATGTCATCATCAGCATTAGACAGCAGAAGCCAAAAGTGCAAAAGAGCTGACGACATCCGTGATAAGCCGTCAGACTCCTGATAAGCTATCACGAATGTCGTCGTCGATTCTAAGAAAAAGCTACAACTTTAATTTTATTTCCTTATTAAGGTTGAACTATTTAAAGCTTTGTTTTAGGGTTTTCGGACAATTATTCATTCATTCATCAGCATCATTGTTCAAAAAAGAGAGTTTGATGCTTTGAGTCTTGGAGAATATTTTTCGATCTTTCTTTCTCTATTTTTTGGATTCGAACAATACAACTATTTTGGGGATTTTCCTTTGTGATATAATATACGATTGAATAATTATTATTCATCCCTATAAGTTAATCTTCTTAATTATGAATTCAATTATGTGTTTTGTTCTTTGCATCATCAGTGACTAAACTCCTTTAACCTGAATTATGGGATCAAGGGTTAGGTCATGATAATGTGCTAAACACTCAAGATTTAATAAGTGTTAGGATTTCTTGATAATTTTAAGATTTTAATTAACGTCTGTTGGTTGCAAACAGTAGACACACCTACTTTGATTTTCTTGAGAAAGAAATCATATACAGTAGGAAGTGAATTAGCAACAGGGACTCAAAAATACTTCATTTAATAATCAGCGCTGTAACAAGGTTGATTAACTTGAGGTAAAATCTGGGCAGTGAGTAGTGATTTCATAAGTTCTAGACGATTAGGAAATTAGATGCTTAAATAGGTCGAGAGACATTTAAGGTTATCATCGATAAAGATAGCTTGTTATCCTAACCACCATGAGAATCTTAAGTCACTTTTAGCATCTGTTATGTACCGTAAGACCTAATGAACATAATTCTGGTTATTTCATAAAATCTTGGTTACAAACATCAAAATTAAAGTGACAAACAATCATTTGTGAAACTTAAACCCCTATTTCAAGAAATGTTAAACTATCAGTGAATTAAATCGCAAATGACTTGATTTCACACCATATTCCCTGTGGGATTCGACCCCAACCTAGTTGGGTTTTATATTGACAATGATCGCTTATACCCATCCAAGAGTGTAGTTTGAGTGTTATAAAAAATGGCACCGTTGTCGGGGAATATGATTGAAAATTGAAAGTTATGTGCGCTAATGGACTGTTAGTTAGGTTTCCTAGATTTACCTTTATTTGTTGTTTTTTTTTATTGCAGGTTCCTTGTTGTTTATGCCAAAAACAAGAAGTTTTGAAGAATCATTATTACCAATTAATGCAGAACCTCAGCTGATTGGGAGAATGGCAGAACAGCAAGAGGCTGACATACTGGTAGCCTTGTCCAGGGCTCAGGTGAACATCTAGAATCAGGGTCAACAAGTGCGTCACTGAACCATGATGATGAAGACTTGGGTGATGAGGAATTGCTGAATCCTTAAAACCCAAGGCGAGCTGAGAAAAGTGCTGCACCAGTGCAACAAAATTTTGATAGAAACCATCTAGTAAGAGGAAGGTATAGTCAACAACCTATCCATTACAAGGTTGATGATGATGACCAAGGAAGGGACAGAGCAGGTGGAATGGGTGCTATCATTCCTATACCATTGGCACCTAGTAGAAAATTCAGCATAACAAGTACTATGATTCAACTCCAAAATCTGAAGGTGTTGTTTGGAGGCTTTCCTGGTGATGATCCGAACATGCACTTGGTGAACTTTATCACCATTTGAAAACCTTTTGATAATCTGGGAGTGAGCTAGAATGCAATTCGATTGAGATTGTTTCCATTGTCTTTTTCTGGGGAGGCAACAATATAATTAAATGAGCTGGAGCCCGATTCTATAACCAACTGGAGACAGTTGAAAGAGCCGTTCCTAGAATGCTTCTTTTCAATCTCCAGGAGGGTACAGTTGAGGGACAAAATCATTAACTTCAGGTAGCTCCCGACTAAAGCATTGTATGAAACTTAGGAGAGATTCAAGAAGAAGATGGCATAATGTCCGAACCACAACATGACGGACTTGCACTTAATGGAGACTTTGTACAGATCTTTTAACTTTGTGACAAAGCCAATTGTATATAATGCTACAAGTGGTTCATTCATAGACCTTTCTTCTTAAGATGCTTCAGACGTGCTGAATAGAATGACCAAACAGAGTCGAGCTTGGTATACAAGGGATTCTATGGTAGCTAGCCTGACTCTTTCTGGTGGTATAACTGCGGAGCAGTGCAGAAGGGATGAGGAGCGAGACCAAGACATGTCCCACTTAAAGACTCAGATGGACTTGCTGACCAAGCATTTATTGTCAGGAAAGACTGAAAAGGTTAAGGTTGTGGAATCTCAGTGCACTGTTGCTGTTGATACAGATGAGGAGGAAAATTATGTTAATAATCAGGGAGATTTTCGAGGCAATAGCCAAGGGAATCAAGGTAAGAACTTTTATAACAAGCCTTATTATAAAGATAGAGAGCAAGGAAACTGAAGAAGCAATAATGATAGGAGTGGTTTGTATATTCCTCCTGGAAGTCAGGATGTTGTACCAACTAGATCTAGCAAGATGTCTATGGAGGAAATGATGGAAAAATTATTGAAGGGATTTGAGGCTACCATCTCGAGGGTAACCACTATGAAGAGTGAATTCTCTACCCTAATTCAGTTGGTTAGTTCATACTCCACTTTTATCAAGTAGTTGAAGCAGCAGATGAGCAAACTTTTTGCAACACTGAACCAAAGAAAAAGTGGTACTTTACCTAGTGATACGATTCAGAATCCATAAAATGATGGATTATGTATGGCGATTACCACTAGGAGTGGTAAGATCTTACTTGGCCCTTCTGTGGGCAAGTCTGTAGATGGTGAGATAGTTGTTGATGAATCTAAAGAAAGCAAACCAGTAGAGTCTGAGAAGCTAGATAATTCTGTTGATGCTTTAGAGAAAGAAAAAGAGAAAAAAGAGAAAGTGGTGTTGAAATCTATCCCAAGACCACTACCTCCCTTTCCTCAACGATTGAAGAAAAGACTGATGATACAAAATTCAGCAAATTCATGGCCATGCTCAAGCAATTGATAATTAATGTGCCTTTGGTTGAGGCAATTAAGGAAATGCCAAGATATTTGAAGTTCATGAAAGACCTTTTAACCAAGAAACGGAAGGTTAGCCATAAGCCGGACGATAATTTTCTCCATTGTGGCGCTATCTCTATAAGGTCTTTAATGCAGAAAAAGGTAGATCCAGGAGCGTTTACCATCCCATGTACTATTGAACCCCTGAAGTTCACAAAACAACTATGCAATCTGGGAGCCATTACAAATTTAATGCTACTGGCTATGTACAAGAAATTAGGTTTGGGGGATCCTACCCCAATAAATATGCGGTTGGTAATGGCAGATAAATATCTGAAGCGGCCTGTGGGCATACTGCACGATGTTTTGGTAAAGGTAGTTGATTTTGTTCTGCCTACTGATTTTGTGGTCCTAGATTATGAAGAGGATTTTAAAGTTCCCATCATCTTGGGTAGGCCATTACTTGCAACTGGAAGAGTGCTAGTAGACATGGAGTTGAACGAGCTAAAGTTCAGGTTCAATGACCATGAAGCACGCTTCAAAATACACTCATCCATGACTCAGCAATATAAGATGAGTGTTTTCTCAATCGTCGACATCTTATATGATGATGGTAAAAGGGTATCAACAGGTTGTCTTGGCAAAGTCTGAGTAGTCAAGACAACCAAGTTGTTCCGCGACAGTAAATCAGGTGCTATTGGGAGGCAACCCAAATTTTTTATGATTAAGCAAGTGTTTTTACTTTTATAATTAGGATTTAGTACAAAGAAGGTAAAAAATGAGGAGGTCAACTAAAAGGCCATGACGACATCTCTGATAAGCCATCACAACTGTGATAAGCTATCAGAAATATCGTCAGATGGGCCAAACTTGAGGCAACTTCTTCTTAGGGGTGACGACGTTTGTGATAGGCTTTCATACTTGTGATAAGACATCCCAAGTTGTCATCAGCCCAAAGCCTTAAAAGCTAAAATACTGAGCCTAGTTTAAATCAAATCTGACCTGGCCCTGCACAGGAACCTTTTTAAATTTCCGCTAGTTTTAATTATTTTTCTTTAGTTTATTTCTTTCCTTAGTTTGTCTCCTACTCTTCGTAAAACACTTCAAGAAAAAAAGTTCCCTTGTGCATGGGTTTGCAATTCAAAGTCAAGAGATTCTTCCTACTTCCTACTTCCTCTTGTGCGTGTAATTAGATTAAGGCCCCCCATCAGGTATACTCTAACTTTAACTCTTCTCTTCTTGTGGTAAGTGATTGATAGATGACAACCCAAGTCCCCAAGATGCTTAAACTAAGTTCAACTTAGAAAGGAGATAAAATCATACCTAGGCTCTGCTGTGCAGGCTAAGGATTTAAAAATACAACTCACACTCGAAATTCAAGTGGATTTTGAGAAATAATGGGGACCAAAAATTGAGTTAAAATCAAAAGTGGGTTCTGATAAGAGTTGGCCACATTCATGATAGGCTATCAAAATTGTGATGGCTTATCAGGAATTTGTTAAAGACTGACAAAAATAAAGTGGTTTCTGTTTAGAGCTGACGACATTCGTGATAGACTATCACAATTGTGACGGCTTATCAGGAATGTCATCAAAAGTTGTTAAAATTTTGAAGGTGATGGCTAAGGTTGACGACCATTGTGATAAGCTATCACAATTATGACGGCTTATCAAGAATTATCGTCACACCTGGAAACTGAAGAATGGATAAGCTGAAATGCTTAATCTATTTGTGTTTGTGCTCTTGTGAACTAACCAATGGTTTTTCTATAGCTACAAGAACCTTAAATGGCACCAAAAAGAAAGAGCCCCAAAGCACCAAAGAAAGCAACCAAAGAAACTGTATGTCATAAGCTCATAGACAAGGAATCTGATTACGAGAAGGAGGAACCCCTGCTTAGGAAGCAAAAGGAGAATCAAAGTTCGAAGAAACCTTCACCACCTCCACCCATTGAAGTGGAGGATAGTGATGATACTTAGACTACAACACCACCAAAAAGTGCAGCTTCTGAACATACTGCCTCTGAGCATAAGGGTTCTGAACAGCATGAGTCTGGCCATACCGAATCTGAAAAAGAGGAGCAGGAAGGGTCTCAGGAGTCTGATTCTGAGGGAACAACCTTTGGATCCCCGTCCACTAAACAAAAAGATGATGAAGAGTCTCCAGCTGAGGGAACACTTATCAAATGTAAAAACCCCAAAGTTTGAGATAATGATGGGTGGCAAATTCCTAGGGCAGAGAGCATCTTCATCACTGGGCTCCTCAGAATTGATAGAAGAAGTTCTAAAAGGCCAATTTAGGAAGAAAAGATGATTATCACCAAAGGGTTGAGAAGGTACCCTGAAGTGGAACCAAATTTTCAAGAGTATGGCTTGGGACAGACCACAAAATGAGGAGGTTCATTTTGCCCTGCACTGGTTTGAGAGTTCTACGCAAACTACCATGCTCAGTTGGAAAACATGCACAGGCCAGGTAAAAGAGTAGCAGACTGACCCCTGTTGGATAGAGTGTAGGTGAGGGGCGTAAGCGTTGATGTCTCAATCAGAATAATCAACAAGTTCTTGCATGGTCCGAACTTCACTCCTCAAGCTACCACACCATCAGTCTATGTTCAGATTAGGAACTGGGAGAAACAACGTCTATGGTTGGCCAACATCATAGCTGAAGGAGAACCAACATGGGTAATAAACCTAAATGAAAAAATGTGTAAGTCCTCTTTGACTCAAGAGGCAAAGTTTTGGTGGGGTATAGTGCGTGTCTGGCTGATGCCCACTGATGGGACAATATTTTGGGTGATGACCAAGATATTCTAGTGGCGAGCATGGTGCAGAACCTTCCCCTAAATTTTGGGGAAATCATTGCTGATGACATGAAGATTAGAATATCGAGAACCAACACTGCTTAATTAGGAGTAATACATGTACTTGAGGTAGTTAGATTTTTTGTGATTTTTGAGTACCTCTTTAGTGGTCTGATATATTGTCTACTATGTGAAGTGCATCCATTTATGACCACTATGTATCTTTTTGTGGCATTAGTCTGGCAACTGAATGACCTTTGTTAAACAAGTGCATGAACTGGATAAGTAGTGATTTGCAAGATAGTTGTGTGCCATGTGTGTGTAAGGTCTTACTCAATTCCCATTGTGTATTGAATCTAGAACTTGCCCGGTTAGTCTTGTCATGGTCATAGGATAGGAGTTAGAAAAGGATCATAGGCCGTTTTTTATGATTAGTCCAGTTTTAGCCAAAATGACCTTCCCAATGTGATTAATATCCCTTGATCCCTTTTAGAGCCTAATTAGTCTATTTCTTTCTGCGACACCTCTCACCATCTTGTTTACATCAAAAGGAACCTATTTTGGCCCTGGTCCTCCTTGAACACTGTGCACCTTGACTTAGGCAAACAACCTAAGTTGAGGGTGGCTATCATAGGGGTGCATGATACAAAATAAGTATGAAGAGAGGAAGAATAAAAGAAAAGAATGAAAAGTTGGGTGCGGTGAAAAAGGAATAAGAAATGACAGAGCTGTGTAAAAGAAAATAAAAAGATAATGTGATAATTGAAAAGATCGCATCCATCTTGAGCATATGTGATCAATAAAAGAGAGGAATAAAAAAGGTTGAGAGTTGGAACCCCGAGAGTTTAGTGTAGTGTCAAGGAGGTATAGTCACTCTAAAATATCCATGAATATCATACCAGCCCCTGGCCTACGTTACAAGCTTAAGAAAAGCCCCATAGTGATCTTAAGTGACCTTTCTGAAAACTTGGGTACTGACTATAAGGGCAAGCCTATGGCATTTGACATGTAGTGTTTGGAACTTTATTTTGAGAGTGAATCTTATTTTATCCCTCTATTTATTTGAATTCTGATATGAGTAAAAAAGGGACTTCTTTGTTGTGAGGGCACATAGTGTATGTTGCTAGTCACTGATTTGTCCAGATGAGTGTGATCTTGATATGGCATGGTTGTTATTGTTAAATTTTTGCCGTATCTTGATTCTTGTGAGCTGCATGGTTGTTTTTCAAAACATCAATAGTGAGCTTTAAAATTGACTGACCTGGGAGGTGGTGAATGTATTCTGAACTAGTATGAGTAGTTAGCTGGCAAATTGTACTTTGTATTCTCTTAGTTATGTTATGTTTTCTTGAGGACAAGAAATTGTTTAAGTTGAGGGTGTTGATGCGTGAGCCTATGCTAACACATTTGAGGCTTTTAACTCTAAATAATTGTAAGGTCTTCAGAAACTTTAGTTGTTTTTGCTTAGTTTACTTTGATTTTTGCAGTAAATGTTGAGATGTACGAGAACAAAAAATAATGGAAGCAAAAAGGTTGAAAAGTGAAGCAAAATAAAGGACAAGTGTGGCTAATGACATTCATGATAAGTCGTCAGCCTGGTGATAATCTGTCAAGGATGCCGTCAACCTTAAACAGAGAATGGGAGTTGAAGATATTTTTGTGACGATGTTCGTGATAAGCCGTCAGGTTGGTGATAAGGCATCAAGGTTGTCGTCAGCCTTAGGCAGTAAGAGCCAAAATTGTAGAGGAGCTGACGACATTAGTGATAAGCCGACAGGTTGGTGATAAGGCTTCAACGTCGGTGTCAGCATTAGACAGCAGAAGCCAAAAGTGCAGAGGAGCTGACGACATCTGTGATAAGCCATCAGACTCCTGATAACCTATCACGAATGTCGTCATCTATTCCGAGAAAAAGTTGCAACTTTAATTTTATTTCCTTATTTAGGTTGAACTGTTTAAAGCTTTTTTTAGGGCTTTAGGACAATTATTCATTCATTCATCAGCATCGTTGTTCAAAAAAGCGAGTTCGATACTTTGAGTCTTGGAGAATATTTTCCGATCTTTCTTTCTCTATTTTTTGGATTCGAACAATATAATTATTTTAGGGAGTTTCCTTTGTGATCTAACCTATGATTCACTAATTATTATTCATCCTTGTAAGTTAATCATCTCAATTATGAATTCAATTATGTGTTTCGTTCTTTGTATCATGAGTGACTAAACTCCGTTAACCTGAATTATGGGATCTAGAGTTAGGTCATGATGATGTGCTAAACACTCAAGATTTAATATGTGTTAGGATTTCTTGATAATTCTGAGATTTTAATTAACATCTGTTGGTTGCAAATAGTAGACACACCTACTTTGATTTGCTTGAGAAAGAAATCATATACAGTAGGAAGTGAATTATCAATAGGGACTCAAAAATACTTCGTTTAATAAGCAGCGTTGTAACAAGGTTGATTAACCTGAGGTAAAATCTGGGCAGTGAATAGAGATTTCCTAAGTCTGAGAGGATTAGGAAATTAGACGCTTAAATAGGTCGAGAGACATTTGAGCATTTCATCGATAAAGATAGCTTGTTATCCTAACCACCATGAGAATCTTGAGTCACCTTTAGCATCTGTTATGTACCGTAAGCCCTAGTGAATATAATTCTAGTTATTTCATAAAATCATGATTACAAACATCAAAATTAAAGTGATAAACAATCATTTGTAAAACTTAAACCCCCATTTCAGGAAACGTTAAACTATCAATGAATTAAGTCACAAACGACTTGAGTTCACACCATATTCCCTGTAGGATTCAACCCCAACCTAGTTGGGTTTTATATTGACAATGATTGCTTATATTTCAAGAGTGTAGTTTGAGCGTTATCACCTATCTCTGCTTCCCAAGTGGTTCCCTCAACGGACTAATTCCGTAATAGAACTTTGACTAGTGGAAATTCTTTGTTCCTTAGTCTACAAACTTGATGATCAAGAATTTCAACTAGAACTTCCTCAAAGAAAAGTTTTTTCTGAATATATACACTTTCTAAGGGAACAACTACAATTGGATCACCAATATACTTTTTCAACAATGAGACATGGAATACTGGGTGTACCAAGGCTAAATTTGAAGGCAAATCTACCTCGTAAGCTACCTTTCCAAAACGACTGAGGATTTTCAAAGGACCAAAATATTGGGGACTGAGTTTACCTATCTTACTGAATCTCCTCACTCCCTTCATTGGAGAGATTTTAAAGAACACAAGATCACCAACCTCAAACTCGAGATCCTTTCTCCTCACATCTGCATACAATTTCTATCAGCTCTGGGCAGCCCTAAGCCTTTCTCTGATCAACTGAACCTTGTCTAACGCATCAAACACTAAGTCAGGCCCTACTATTACAGCCTTACCTACTTCAAACCAATCGATTGGAGATCTACATATCCTACCATAGAGAGCCTCAAACGGAGCCATACAGATACTGGAATGATAGCTGTTATTGTATGCAAATTCAATCAAAGGCAAATGGTTATCCCAACTACCTTTAAAATCAACAACGGATGCTCTTAACATATCCTCAAGAGTCTGAATGTTCCTTTCTTTTTGATCATCTATCTGAGGGTGGAAGAATGTACTGATGTGGACTTGGGTACCAAGACCTTTTAGAATGCTTTCTAGAAATAAGAGGTAAACTTGGTACCTCTGTCTGAGATGATAGATAAGGGAACACCATGAAACCTAACCAACTCTCTAAGATAGAGATTGGTATAGTCCTCGGCTGAGTAAGAAGTATTGACTAGCAAGAGTCCATGTTCACTTCCTCCCATTTCCATATTGGAATACTGAACTCCTACATGGACCAACTAGGCTTCTGGTGCTCAATATTAACTTGCTGGCACATAGAGGACTTAGCTATAAACTCTGTAATATCTTTCTTCATCCTACTCCACCAATAGATCTTCAGTAAATTGCAGAACAATTTAGTGGCCCCTGGATGAATAGAGTAACGTGTACCATGCACACCATGTGCTTCTTCGAGAATTCTTTGCCTCAAATCATCTACACTAGGCACACACAATCTACCTTGTCAATGCAAAACACCATCTCCCCCTTAGGAGAAAATCTCAATTTTTTAATCTCTGACTGATTCTTTTAACATAGCTAGACTAGGGTCTCTATCCTGCTTTTCCTTTACCTCGAAACTAGAGATGACTCTGAGTTACTCTGTACCTATACACTACCTTTTGCTGAATCAAATAAATAGACACCTAGTCAGGTAAGATAATGGACTTCCCAAGCTAACTTCTTCTTACCATCCTCAACATGAGCTACACTACCCATAGACATTCTACTGAGAGCATCAACCACTACATTGTCCTTGCCTGGATGATACAGAACACTCATGTCATAATCCTTTAATAAATCTAACCATCTTCTCTGACACAATTTCAAATCTTTTTGAGAGAACACATACTGAAGGCTTTTGTGATCTGTGAACACATCTACATGCACCCCATACAAGTAATCCCTCCAAATATTTAAGGAAAATACTACAACTGATATCTCAAGATAATGAGTCAAATAATTCTTCTCATGAGGCTTAATCTATATGGAGGCGTAGGCTATGACCTTACCTCTCTACATGAGGAAACAACCCAAACCTACTCTGGATACATCACAGTATACGACAAAACCATCTGAACCATTTGGTAGAGTAAGAACTGGAGCTGAGGTGAGTCGATTCTTCAACTCCTAAAAACTTTTCTCACATGAATCTGATAACTAAATCCTAACTTTCTTCAGAGTCAATCTAGACATGGGGGCTACAATAGAAGTAAACCCTTCAACAAACTGATGATAATAGCTAGCTAGACCTAAGAAACTCTTGATATCTGATAGAGAGATGGGTCTAGGTCAGTTTCTCACTGCTTCGGTCTTTTGAGGATCAACTCTAATACCATCACCAAAAATAATATGGCCAAGGAAAGATACTGATCTTATATAGAATTCACACTTACTGAATTTAGCGAACAACTGATAAGCTCTAAGAGTCTGAAGCACTACTCTAAGGTGGTCTGCATGCTCATTTTTGCTACTGGAGTAAACAAGGATGTCATCAATGAATACTATAATGAACATGTCTAAGTACTGCTTGAACGCTTGGTTCATCAATTCCATGAACACTGCTGGGGCATTCGTAAGACCAAAGAACATGACTAGAAATTGGAAATGACCATATAGAGTTCGGAAAGCTATTTTTAGAATATCACATTCTCTGACTCTAAGTTGATGATAGCCTGATCTGAGGTATATCTTAGAAAAGTAACTGGTACCCTGAAGTTGGTCGAATAAGTCATCCATTCTAGGAAGTGGATATTTATTCTTGACTGTGACCTTGTTCAACTGACGGTAGTCTATGTATATTCTGAGAGAATCATCTTTCTTACACACGAATAGAATAGGTGTGCCATACAGAGAGATGTTGGGCCTGATGATTCCTTTATCTAGGAGATCCTTTAACTATTCTTTCAACTATTTCAGTTTAGCTGGAGACATTCTATATGATGGAATAGATAAAGGCTGAGTATTTGGGAGAAGGTCCATTCCAAAGTCAACTTCCCTTTCGGGAGGAACTCCGGGAAGATCTTTAGGAAATACATCTGAGAATTCATTTACTACTAAAACTGACTCAAGAGTTGGAGTTTTTGAGTTAGAGTCTTTGACTCGTACAAGATAGTAGACATACCCCTTGGATATCATCTTTTTGGCTCTAAGGTATGAGATTAACTAACCCCTAATAGCTATAGTACTACCACTCCATTCAAGGATTGGTTTATTTGGTAACTGAAAAAGAACTATTTTAATTCTATAATCAACTGAGGCATAGCATTAGTGAAGCCAATCCATGCTAAGAATGACATAAAAATCCATCATCTTAACTCCGTGAGATCAACTGAGGTAAATTTTTGAGATATTGAGACTAAAAAGTTCCTGTATACCTACCTAGATACAATGGAAACTCCCACTGGGGTAGACACTGAAAAGGGCTCTGCTAGAGTTTTGGGACTAACTCCAAAATTGACAGCTATATATGGAGTTATGAAAGAAAGAGAAGCTCCAGGGTCTAGTAAAGAATAAACATATAAGTGAAAGACCTGCAGCATACCAGTAACTACATCAGGAGAATTTTCATGATCATGGCGGGACTAAAGAGCATATAATATGTTTGGACATTGACCACTGGTAGTATTGGAAGTAGCACCCGAGTTGGGCAGTCGGATGGAACTGACGACTGACTGGATTGGCCCTGTTGGTGCGTATCCCTACCTTTCTGAGCAACTAACCGACACTCCCGAATTTGATAGCCTGGCTTGCCATACCGAAAGCACATACACTATCTGCTCTATACTAACCCTGATGGTGTCTTTCGCACTTCTGACATAAAAGATTGGTATGAGCACTGCTAACACTGACTTGGGACATAAAGCCTAGTGCCCTATCCCTATTGTCATTTCTGAATCTGGGTACTAGGGTACTGGCTGAAGAAGGTACTGGGGCTGACGACCTCTAATAAAACTGAGGATGGTTACCACCTTCTGACTTTGGCTAATTAAAATTAAAACTACCTATCCTAGCTCTCTTGTTTCCTCTCTCTCTCTCTCTCCTTAATCTTTTGCTCTTCTATAAGTTGAGCATGGACCATCAGTCTAGATAGGTCTATCTCACTAATCAATATTGCGGTCCTACACTCATTGACCACACTATCAGACACGCCAAATACAAACTTATTTATCTTGGACCTACTATCAGCTACCATATGAGGAGCATATCTAGCTAACTGAGTGAACTTAAGAGAATACTCCCTCACACTCATGCTGCCTTGCCTCAAATTAATAAATATAACACTTTGGCCTCCCTCAATCTAATGAAAAGAATCTTTCCAAGAAAGCCATGGGAAACTTTTCCCATTCTATAGGCCCTGCATTAACACCACTATCAACTTTCCACTACCTAACCCAAGTATGGGCTACATCCTGCAATTGATTTGCAGCCAACTTAGCACTCTGACTAGATGTCACCCCCATAGCAAACTTACTTATCTTGGACCTACTATCAGCTACCACATGAAGATAATATCTAGATAACTGAGTGAACTTGAGAGAATACTACCTCACACTTATGCTGACTTGGCTCAAATTAATAAATTCTAATACTTTGGCCTCTATTAACTCTAATGGAAAGAATCTGTCCAAGATAGTCGTGGAGAACTCTTTCCATTCTATAGGCCCTATATCAACACCTCTATCAACTTTCCACTACTTAAACCAAGTATGGGATATATCCTGCAATTGATATGCAGCCAACCCAACACTCTAATTAGACATCACCCCCATAGCATTTGTGACTTTCTGAATCATATCTATGAATTTTTGTGGATCCTCGTTAGACTTGGATTTTGTGAAAGAAGAAGGATTTATATAGGTAAAATCTTGAATTTTGGTTGTAGCAGTATTGGCCACTGGGTTACCAAAACAATGGCTGGCCATTTATTCTGTGCTTCTACGGAGTTTGCTAGAGTAGTGAACATAGCCTTGAATTTTGTGTGAGAGATATGCTCATCTAGAGGATCTGCCTAGATGGACAGATGTGCTGGCTGAGTTCCTGTTCTTTCTTTATTCTTCTTGGGAGGCATGTTCTGTAAACGGAAGGAAGAAGTGGATTAGATAAAGAATTTAACTTGAGCTCATGCTCACTCGCACAACATGAATAGTGAAAGAAGGGAAACTTTTTCCTAAACATCTTGTAGCCTCTCGTCCATAAGTGTGGCATGCTATACACCCATGCACAAGACTATACTCGATGCGACTTTCATACTTCTTAGGACACTTTAAAACCTTAGGCTCTGATACTAAGTTTGTAACGACCTGAGACTACCCCCTAGTAATTACACGGTTCTTATGGTCTCGAGATATCACCAGCTAACCCATGAGCTGGTACCTTCTGTGAGCACTGAATAATATAATTGTGAATGCATAAGAATAACTAAAATTCCATACAGTTTTTAATAATAAAATAACTACAAAATTATGAATATGATAAAAATACTAAAATCTAAATAGTCTGAATAGCTAACTCTAGTGTATGAAAAGCCACTAAACTGGATACTATGAGTTGAGGGGACAGGCCCTAACTAACTCTACTAACTATTGATATAAAAACATGAAGTAATATAATCTGTCCTCGAATGATGAGGACTGACCACTGCTACTGTCTTACTGAGAATCTGAGAGTCTAAGTGCGATTCGGGAACTGAGCATCAACATCTATGATATGAGAAATCATAGCACAAAAAAAGGCATACAATCAATACTTTGAATATACTGGTATGCTAAATAAGGTAGGCTGATATGCATGGGCTCATGGATACGATTAATAATAACTAACTGGACATAAATGTAAAGCATGGAGTACTGAATAAAGTGCATGGAATCTGTCGATATTGAAAATATAGGAAAATCTGTAAATACTATAGATGCATAACCAAGCATATAACATGAACTGAGTAAAATTTGTAAACTGATATACTGAGATAACTGAAATCCGTATGCTTTAGTCAAACAACACTAAGACTGAATAACTGAGTTAGGACTATAACTAAGACTGTATTTCAGACTATGGGAGGTATCATTTAATCGACATTCCCTAATTTGAGCTAATCGGGGTCCAACCTATAACCCCAGTTGGAGGGAAGTTAATACCGTTCCACGGGTACTAACAATGGCTACGTGGATCCACTAAACTGATATAATATCCAAAGGACTAAGGGTGTCAATCCCAAACTGACGGGTAACCCCTGTGAGTTAGTCAAGCCTAGTCTGATGGGTGACTACTCATATCTTACGCTGGATACATAGTTCTAGGGTATAGGGACTGCTACTAATGACTCAGCCTATCTGACGAGGAAGCCACCATCCCTACACTCTCTTGGTGCTAAGTCCTACTCCCAACTGAAAGACACTGAGATACTAGACTGTTCTTAGTTCAATGACTGATATCTGACTATTATGATAATGCTTATAATGTAATCTGAAAACTATTCTATAATGTACTGACATTAGACTAAATAAACAACTATGGGTTTTGGGTATTCAATACCCCTAGGACTCAAAACAATAATAGTAAAATTACACTAAAGCTTAAAGGAAAAAACATGAAGGATTTTATTTAAATCAATCACTCTTGTAGGCATTTTATCAAACACTTGTAGTTCATGATTTTAAAACAATCATAGGAATATTGTGGGACATGTAGGAATAATATGAATTCATCATAATATCATTAAATGATGGTTTAATTCAATAAATAATAATTTTAAAACATGGAAGATTGAATAATAACAATAATTTCATGGTAACATGGTATAGAATCATAGTTCATGGAGATTAATCGGTGAAATCCCAATTTAAAATATAATAACTTGGAAAGATCACAATTTTATAATTTAAAAAGGCTGCTTGGACTCCACGGATGAACATCTTACATACCTGGGATGATGAATTTGGAAGGATTGATGGAGAGTTCTTGAGATTTAACCTTGATTCTTGAGAGCTAGGGTTTCTTGTTCTTGATAGAGGGGATTTTTAATTTGAGAGAAAGTGAATAATGACGAGTGTTTAGGTCAATTAAGGATTAAATTTCATGTTTTGGGAAAGTTTAGAGCTTCAAAAAGACCCAAATACCCTTAAATGAATTTTAAAATGTAAGCTAAAAATTGAACCTCTCGATTTTTGGCCTTGGCGTGATGCGCCACTATCGCACCAAGCCACTGGAAATGGACAATTGGGACTTGGATGAGCACCGTGATGCAGAGCTATCACGTTAATCCTTTGAAGTTCTAGTTTAGCCATCTCCATGATGCGCCATGATCGTGGAGGTTCACTGGAAATTGACAAACGAGAAATTAGCCTGCTCCCCGATGTGCCATTATCGCGGAGTCTCACTGGAAATCAATAGATATCAAATTGACCTATGGCGTGATATGCTAGGATCTTGGACCCTTACTGAGTTTTCCAACTAGGATATTGGCCTTCTCCGTGACGCGCTAGAAGTTAAAATGACGGGGTTTTGCGACTGAAACTTAAAATCGCCATAACTTCTTACCTGGTTATCGGATTTGGGCAAATGTTATATCATTGGAAAGCTGATTGAATTTCCTATGCAATGGCAAGATATAAAATGAGAAATAATGAGTCTTTAGAAAATTTAATATACAAATTCTCATGCACTAGGACTTAGATTATGCTAGAGAAATACTGGGTGTTACAATATCAATGTGGACCCTCACTTTACAAGCAGTGCCACTTACTTAGGCAATTGAGCTAAAAGTGATAAAAGAGTTTTAAAATGAGGTGTAGGTGACTCAGGTTTTAATAATTGAGTGTAGGTGACAATTACTTTATTATGGATTAAGATAGTTGGGGAAGTTTGAGAATAGCCCACGAGTTTTTAAATTTACACTTTGGTCCAAATGTTAACCTAATATAACAGGAAATGGAGGAAAAAAATGTATGTTTCTCTCTCTTCGTGATTTTTGGTGTTCATTAGTGTTGCTTCTTTATTAATCATCTTCTGCTTTATTATCATCATCATCTTCTTCATTATCATCATCATATTATTGTTAGTACCGCTATTGTTGCTACTTGACCAATTTTGTTTCGTACATCACTTTCACTTTGGTAATTTTTCATAGGAGACTTTGGTAGGTAAAATTATAATTTTTAGTTTAATTTGTCATCTGGGTACACTGCTATTGTGCTATTTTTTAGACATTTGATTGAACTCAAACATGAATGCAACATAAGATCCATCTATTTAAACAGATCACTTATCTATTGCAACAGATGGATCTCCTATTGCAATGGAAGACTCATATGTTGAATTCATGTTTATGATTCTATAGTGTCCTAATATGAATTGAACGGATGGGTCATCTGTTGCAACAGATTACTCATCTTTTGCAACAAGAAGTGATCTATTGAACTAGATTATTAGTCACTTATTTTAATAAAACCTGAACTTTATTCCAGTAGACACATCATTAGTTGCAACAAATAATTCATTTATCGAAATAGGTTAGTTATCTATTGCAACATGTCACTCATCTGTTGGAATCATCTTCAAAAGTTCTTTAGTATTGTAATATCTATCCCAACAGATGCTTCATCTATTGCAATAGATAGATAGGTTATTGACATATATGATTCACTTGTTACAATAGATGACTCATCTATTGGAATTATCTTTAGGAGTGTAACATGAATCCCAATAGGTAAGTCATCTATTGTAATAGATAGATAGTCTATTGCAATATATCATTCACCTGTTACAATAGAGGATTAATTTATTGGAATCAGCTTCATGAGTACAACATAAATTCTAATAGGTTAGTTATTTGTTGTAATTGATCACTGATATGTTGCAACAGATTACACATTTGTTGGGGTTCATGTTATGACACTATGAAATTACTATTAATTTCATTATGATGTCATTATTAACTTTTTTTAATAAATGACTTTATTTAGGTACCATAATGGAGGGATCAATAACAATAGGGGTGGATTGTCATAGTGAATGGATCGAGAAGAGAAATCAACATGCATGGCATTGGAAGGAGGTGAAATGCTAGATATATTAGCTATGAGAGTCAAAAGAGATATTTTGTATGATGATTTTATAAACTTAATCATCAGCTATTGTGAAACGAATTGTCAACCGAAAGAACTCGTCATCACTATATGCACAACTTCTTTTAAAATCAGAGCATATTACCTTTCAAGATAACCGATCAGATTTGGTTGCGTGCTTATCTTAGTGATTCGGCTATACTAGTGTTAAGGGTGTACGTGGTTGAAAAATTGACAGAGAATGAGAACCAGAATCTAGAAGAAGAACAAAAACAAGACATATTTGATGATAAGTTGGATGATCTGGACATGAATATTCCATTTGATGATTAAACACATATGCCCATTGCTGCAAGCAATACGATGGGCAGTTCTTCTTAATCAACACAGTTTGGCAATCATCAAGATGATGAGACCAAATTTTACAAGGGAATTTCATTCAAGGATAAGAAAGAACTTTCTACTTATTTGTTTATTGATTGCTTGAAAATTTTTTTTAGAGTAAAGAAGGTGATTAATTCGAGCAAAGTCTTTGCCTTTAGATGTGCTAATCCAAAATGCAAGTGGTGGTTGGGGAATGTGAAATACTTAAGTTCTAATAAATTTGTCATTAATGTTTATGATAAGTATCACACATGTGGTTTGGACCACATTACGGGAAAAAAAACTCATGCCACGGTAGCGGTCTCAGTCAATATTTCAAAATAGATTTCCCAATGTCAAAGGCCCTTCTACAACTAATATAGGCAATCAACTACTTAGGGAATTGAGTGTTATTGTCAGTTATTGAAAGATCTATATGACTATGAGGATTTCCAAGGACTTAGTTAAGGGGACACACGAGCATGGGTATGCAATCCTCGATGCCTACCATTACATGCTTGGGTCCACAAATCCCAAAAGTAGTGTTGCATATTGATGAAAATGGAAGGTTCAAGTACTTTTTTGTATCCTATGGTGCTTGGATTCTTGGTTTTCAACATTTGAGAAAAGTCATAGCCACCGATGGGACTTTCTTGAGAAGCAAGTATAATGGAGTTTTGTGGCACAGGATGCGGAGAGGCACATTTTTTTATGTTGCTTTTTGTGTAGTAGACAAGCAATGTGATGCCTCGTATGAATATTTTTTTGAACGAATGTGAAGCTGAGTCGAAGTTACCAAAGAGTTGTGCTTTATTTCTGATAGGCATTCAAGTATCCCAAAGATAGGTTCAACTTTCTACACTTCAGCTCACTTTGGTTGTTGCATGAGGCATCTTGGAGATAATATTCAAAACAACTTTCATAACAAAAGGATCGTAACCCTTTTTTATAGGGAAGCTAAAGCAAATACTAGAGATGAGTTTTTTGACCATTTCAAACAAATAATGGATATGCATCCCAAGGCATCCGAACATCTCGTACATGTCGGTTTTAAGAGATGAAATCGGGCATTTTGTCTGGAAAATAGGTACATTATTATGAATTTAATATCTTGTTTGATTTACAAGTTTAGTTTGATGCCATACTAAGTGATTTTCTTGTATAGGTATAATATTATGACGTCAGACATAGTTGAATTAGTGAATTCACTATTTGGCGTTGAAAGAGAATTTCTCATCGTGGCACTATTGATGAAATAAACAAGATGTATGGAAAATTATTTCATAAAAGGCGTGTGTAGTTCGTAAATATAGGAACTAAATTTGTTCTAAAAGCAAAAAAATAAATATCAACGAATGTCAGCCTGGGGAATAAGTTATTTGCTCATCAAATAGAAGATTATGAGTTCAGTATCGACGGTCATGGTGATGTTGCCACGGTCAATCTATAAACAAGATCTTGTATGTGGAAAGTGTTTGATTTGGATAAAATACCCTGTCTACATGCTATGGCAGCGCTTCGAGCTCAATACGGTGCACAATATCGAACTAAAATTTATGAGTTCTCCTCTTCATATTATTTTCTGGAAAGATATATAATGGCATATAGTGAGAATATTAATTTGGTGGCTCTCGAAGAATCTTGTGTTGTTCCTGTAGAGCTTTTGCAATAAGGAGGAGGTGTGGAGTTGGAGAATCTTTTCCATCAAGAAAAAACAAGTGCTCTGTATGTAAGAACGTTGGCCACAAAAGAACTACATGCCCGGATCGTAATCCACCATGATCGTTGCAATAGCAAAAACTTGTGTTGTTGTTTGTTATTGACTTTTATATCTTTAACACATTGTTGTGAACATAAATGTCATCATTTAATATATAAAATATCTTTTTTAATAATGTGTGCATCAATAAAATAGACAAACAGGAACTAAATACAACATACCACAAAATTATTTTCAGCAGATTACCCATTTGTTGCAATAGACAGATATTTTTTGGAAGAACACAATACAGTTCATCAAACTAGAATGTGCTCGTCCAACAGATGACAAATTTGTTACAATAGATGGGTAATATGTTGCCACAAACCCAACCGATGACCAATCTATTTAAACAAATGGTCCATCTATTTAAAGAACTCAAAACTCTTGCTATTACTACTAGATTCAAAATTACTTCTTATGTCTGACCATCGACATGTTTGTTGAGAAGAAGAAATAGATAGAATAAAAATTAAATAAGAATTAAAAATTCAAAGTTGAAATTTTTTTTTTCATTAAACAAAAACAAAATACTTTAGGTAGGCAGATCTGATATAAAAAAATTAAAATACATATGTTAAAAGAAAAAACATCACCTAATTATTATTATCATTATTGTTATTATTATTATTTTCAATTATCCAATAATCAACCGGCTGCAACAGGGTCCTCCTCAGCCTGTGAATCTCTCCAAAAATCCTTCTCTCATGGCGACAAACTCCTACTACACGTCCTGCCTCTGAAGTTTCCGTACGGTGTCGTGCAAAATAGAAATGTCCTAAACAGGATCAACCATATCTAGGAAATGCATGAATTGACAAAAAACATAAATACAAAAGTAAAGAAAAGAGTTTAAGTGTAATACAATGTATACTAGCAACTGGTAGATTTACATACACAAAAAAACTTACCTTAATGAGAAAGGAATATGCTCTTTTAATAGAAGTGATTGAAGATGTAATATAAAAAGAAAAATGCAAGAAATAATAAAGTGGAGTAGAATGATGATTACGGATGGACCTATTAATAGAGGATTAAATATGAATATGTTAGGCAAAAAGACACGAACGTTAACCTCAATTTTAATAATTACATTCAAACAACTGACTTTTTATTTTCTGTGAAAAGTCATGACTTTTTGTTTTACATTCAAACTTCTCACCTTATAAAAATATTTTTTTCTCTTAATAATAACTATTATTATTGAGATATTGCAACAGATGGTCTATCTTTCACAATAAATAACTCATCTGTCACAACAGATTTACCATCTGTTGCAACAAATAGTCTATATGTGCAACAGATGAGACATTTGGATTATTTGTTGTGACAGATAGACCATCTGCTGGAGGAGATGTTTTGATTTGTTCTAACAGTTGATTTATCAGTTGTAATAGATGGGAAATTTAATTCATCAACTATTTTAAATGATTTAGAAAAAAATTCATGATTGTTCACCTTTTTTTAATAATCATTATAAACCTTAATTAAACCAAATTGGTGACTTTTTTATAATATAAATTAAAAAAATAGATATAAAAATAAAAAAGGTGAAAAGTCACGACTTTTCACCTATTTAATATTAACATCAGTTATTAAAAACTAAATAACTATTTTTTACGGGTTATACATTATTTTTAACATTTATTTTATTATTATTTATATTTATTTACAAGCCATTTTTCATATTAAATAATCAAAAAGTGCTGACTTTTCACCCTTTTAAGAACAATGACCCTTTTTTTTATTAATAACTGTTTTACTCATTTTTTTCAACAAATTGGCCATCTGTTACAACATATTAGTCATCTGTTGGTTGCACGCAATCTAGACTGATGAAATGTATTGTGTTTTTCTAACCAATGTCCATCTGTTACGACACATGGATAATCTACTGAAAATATTTTTTATAGTCCGTCGTATTTAGTTCAAGTTTTACCTCTTTTTATTGAACAAAGTCCATATCAAACAACAACACAAGTTTACTATTACAATGATCGTGGTGCGTTACATATGTAGCACTTATTTTTCTTGATGGACATGTAGTCCTCTGACATTGAAGATGGTTACCATTTGAGCCTCTATAGTCTTGTACACTACTTAACGATGGAAAGTGAAGAATAAACAATGTCTAACATTGATGGGGTAGGAAGAATAAGATGCGTGCAGATGGATGGATCCACTTTCATATGAGGGAGTTATGTATAATTAATTAGGTTATTGTGACAGACACAAATAAAGTACAATGATTTTGTCAATGTGGTTTTTTACTGATTAGACATTGATCCTTCAAATAAGATCCTACATTTTACAGTTAAGTTTGATAGGTGCAAACTAATAAAGCTGAAGAGTTCCAAGAAGGTAGTGTCGATACCCTATTATAATTTAATGATGGTTTTGCACATGTTTATGCATTAATTTCTGAGAAAGGATCAATATTTGATGGCATTATAGAGGTTTAATAGTGAATGGACTGATTTTAATGGTTCAATGGACATGGAGAAGGCCTTCAAAGCCTTCCAGTGCAGCAAACAAGAATGGAAAGCCAATAGATATTCGTCTAATCCAAAGTTATATGGATGGGTTGCTCGAGGAGACTATTATACAGTAGAAAGTTCTTGGGAGAATACCTACGCGGGAAAGGTGAGAGGGAGAAGACCATATATCAACTCAGTTTTGTTAAAGAAGAAACGTAGGATAGCAAGCAAGGAACTTCTAGCCAATCTGGCCAATGAAATTGACATGAAAAATAAAAAAATCCGGATAAGCTGCAAATATGAAATTGTATCCAAAAATTAAAATACCTCAGTCGTAGTTGAAAAGAAAAATGGTAAAGTGGAACTGAGCTGGTCATTTTGCTAGGGAACTACGACTAGTTAGCGTGTCCTGGAATGTTGATTCACAAAGTGCAAGATCAGAACTCCAAGAAAGCAGCTTGGCAAGCACCGATGATTGGTAAGATGGTCAGTCAGGAATTGTACTTATACCCTAAACTTCTGAAGTAAAAATAAGGAAAGCCAAGGCATCAAGTTTGGAGGTCTAACTTGCATCCCATGACTTCTGTTTGTGGTTTTGATCTGGTCAATAGAAGTAGAAACAAAAAGGCCTAAATTTGGGCAGAAATCCTATGCCTTTTTATTTCCACTATCTTTGACCTGACCAAAACCATAAGCAGAAGGTCTAGGATGCAAGTTTAACTTCAAAAATTGCAACCTTGGGTTGATCCTTTATTTTTTTACTTCAGGATTTTTTGGTTTAAGTTACATTCATGATGGAGCAACATACCACCCCTCGTGTGCTTGCTAAGATGCTTCCTTTGAGTTCTACTCCTGTGCTTTGTGAGTCATCATTTAGGCTACTCTAACTAGTTGCAGTCACCTAGCAAAGTGTCCAGCTCCAGTCCACTTAACCATTTTTCTTTTCAACAACGACTGATGGATTTTAATATTTGGATACACTTTTATTTTTTTAACTCATTCAATTTTTCATTTTTTATGTCAATTTCATTAGCTAGATTCTCTACATAGTCCTTGGCACACTGTTTTCCATCATTAATAAGGTTCGAGTTGATATATGCCTTCAGCACCTCCCCTTTCGCTCGCAGATATTCTCTCAAGCACCTTTTACTTTAAAATCATCACCTTGAGCAACCCATCTATATGAATTTGGATCAAAGAAATAACTATACTTATCTTCATTTTTTCTGCAGCAGTGCGAGGCTTTGGAGGCCTTTCAAAAGTCCATTGAACCCTTAAGAATAGTCCATTCACTATTGAATATTTACATTGCCACCAAAAACTTGAACCCTTCTCCAAACTTGACACATAAACTTTAGTAAAATCTTTATTAAAACATAATAGAGTATCGATATGTAACGCCTTGAATTTGGTACCCGAAATGCTACATGGTGCCCATGACCCCGAAGGACCACAAGCTAACCTATGATTGATATCTGTAATTGAGCACTAAATAATATATTGTAATTATGCGTAATGTAAGATGTAAGGCCATAAAATTCAAAACTGAGCTAATACTGAATATAAAACAATATCTATAATGGGGTATAACAATACCTAAAACTGAAATAAATTGTTTGAAAACATGTTATAGTCTGAAAGTCACTAAATGGTCTAAAAACTGTGGAGTTGATGGGACATGTCCCCTACTAACTCTGAACTACTAAAATAATAAAGTAATAAAATAATTATGCTATACTCGAATGATGAGGACTCACTGCTAGTCTGGCTACTGAATGTCTGATCTATTAAGAATGCTCGAGAGCTTGTGCTTCTAAACCTATGGTATAAAACACCAGAGAGAAAATGCATCAGTACTTTGAATATACTGGTATGCAAGTGAGGTAGGCTGAATGCAAAGGGTTCATACGCATGAACAATACTAATTGACTGAATGATATGAACGTGAGAATACATGCATGAATATGTAACTGTAACTGAGATTGTGATAGGACTGAATACTAAGTTCTGACTACTGAGACTACTGATAACATGGATTTACAGACATCAGAGTTTACTGATATAGGGTATTGAATAACTGAGTCTACTGATATTGATATCTAAGTCACTAATAAGTAAGAAACTGATATTGTATTACTAAATAATGAGGGACTGATACTATATTACTAATACATGAATAACTATTTCCGATAGTTTTAATTATGAAGAAATGGTCCGGTTGATTGTATCTGGTAGTCTTAAAGCTTAATACTGATAGCATGAGTTTCATATAATTAGTATACCATTAACTGAGTTTGTGATAACATAATTACTTAGTATGAGTACTGATAACATGAGTAACTGTATCTGATAGTCCTAGTACTAATGGAACTAGCTAAGTTCTGTACTGTACTAATTTGACTATTTCTGACAGTCTTGAAATCTATAGAACTAAACTGAGTTCTATTTATAAGACTGGATTTGAAACTGAGACTGTGGGAGGTAATTATTTAACTGACATACCCCAAAACTGAACTGGTGGGGTCCAACCTATAACCCAAACTGGAAGGGTGTCAGTACCGTGCCATGGGTGAAGACAAGCTGTGGGTAAACCCTCTCTGAAAGGGAGCTCTTCCATCAACCCCTCCTATAAGAAAAACTCAAATAAGATGTATTATTAGCCCTACGCATAAGGGTGCATCTCAACCTATGTTGGCTACGTAGTTTTGGAACGCAAGGATTGCTTCTAAGGATCACAACCTCCACTGAATAATAAGTGAGTCCCCATCCTTTGATTCGCTCAATGATGAATCCTACTCCCAACTGAATAAATACTAAACTGATTAACTGAACTAAACTGATACTAATGGTATTATTTAGCAGAGCTAAACTGAGTTCACTGAGTTTTGTTGTCTTATGGAATACTACTGAGATATGATTACTGACTGAGATGACGAAGATTTCTGAGATTACTAAGATTATTGAATGAGACTGATGTTACTGATACCACTGAGGTCACTCAAGTTACTAAGTAGGATTAGACTGATACTGAATTTACTGAGTTTTCCTGAGTCATGTGACTGGCTAAATTCTACTAATTATGGCTTAATTGAGAGTATCGTGAAAGCATGACACTGGCTCTAGGCACATAGTTAAAATGTCAACTAGGACTGGATAGCATGAAACTAATAGGATATAATACTTCTTGAACACTTGACCAATATAAACAATTCATAATATATTAATTTGGGGATTTCATGAAACATATGGTTATCATAGTCTTGTATATGAATGGAAATGCATATAAACATGTCATACTTTTATCAACCTAATATCATGGTCATCCCCTCAACCATTCATAATGCACACAATATCATGGGAGTCATTCTTGGTCATAGGGTAAAACATGCATTTATCACTTGGGTCACAATTAAGCTAAAATTCATAATTCTATTCTCTTAAGAATTTTATCAAATACCTAGGATGCATGACTTAGGGCATAGGCATGAAACTCAAATTAACACAACAAAACTCCATATTTTAACTTAATTACACATATTTCAGACCACATACTAGCATAGGTTCATGGACAACACATAAAGATTCCAACTTGGGAATCACACGACTATAATCACATGAACATAATCAACCCACAATAAAGTATTCACAATACAAGATTTAAAACTTGATTCTTGGGCTTCATGGATGAAAGAAATCCATGAATAAACACTGTGCATACCTTAGTTCTTGATTCTATGAACATTGAAGGAGAGATTCTTGAATTTGAGACTTGGATTTGAATTCCCAATTAAAAACCCTAGCTTGTTCTTGAGAGGAACTTGAGAGAAATAATATATTTTGGGTCAAATATGGCTGAATCATATGTTATTGGGTTTATATAGGGGTGAGAAATTGACCCTTTTAACCCTTGGACGCGTATTTAAATTTTGTGAAAATGTCCCGATCTGGACACTTGCGCGATGCGGCGCTGTGGTGCTGTATCTCTAGAAAATGAAAAATGGGAAATTTCATGATGGCGTGATGCGGGGCTATCGCGTTGCCACTTTGTTTGTGACCTGGAAGTTTGGCGCAATGCTCCACTATCGCGGAGCCACACTGGAAAATGACAATTTTAAAATAGAGCCTTGGTGCGATGTGCTACATGAAAAAAAGTAAAAATCTTGAAAATATCACATGTATAAAAGTGGATTCATCTTTGAAACAAGTCTTTGACATTTCTAGGACGATTTTAAGCTAGGTAGAAGTACGGGGTATTACACGGCACCACCTACTTAGTCCTCAGCCTTATCAGTTCAAACCAAAAAATGTTAACTATAAAATATGTATCATGTTTGAATGATAATGAATAATGTCACACCCTATTTTCGCTCGAGGACCGAGTCAAGGGTTTTCCTAATAAAAATGATGGTTTTGAATAGGGATTATTTTATTTACAGTCCTTGGAATTGAGTTATGGTATTCCAAGTCACCTTTGGAATCCCTAATTAAAAAGGAAATGACTCTTATTTGGTCTGCAAAAATAGAAGACCGGGTAAGGAATTCTATTGACGGAGGGGAAGGTGTGAGGCACCCCTCGAGTCCCGTGGTTCTAGCACGATCACTTTTATTGACTAATCTTGACTTAAATTATTTGTAAAAAAATTCGTATTAAGGCCTAAATTTGCTCATTTGTTTTACAAAAATTTTTATCTGCGTCAATTATATTAAATTAATTAAATCGGTGAAAGTTAATTTTTAGAAAAAATTATGCTAAGGTGCATTATTTCATCCTTGAATTTTAAACGTCTCGAAAAGATGCGTACGCCGCATTCTTAATGGAGACAAATATTTTAAATGTACCTAAAATTCACTTAACTTTAAAACTTTAATTTATTTTCTCATAAAATTGTAACAATTTTATCTATCAAAAACACTATCTACATTCAATAATAAATTTGAGAAAAATTTATTTAGGCTAATTAATTAATAATTTTAACAAAAATAAATTTTCAAATTTATTAATGACATTGAATAAAATAAAATAAAATAAAGTAAATAATAAACTAATGAAATAAAATATAAAAACTATCCATATTAAGTAAATATCATTATAATTCCCTAAAGAGATTATTAGAACATTTTGAAGCACAGTATCTTTCACTTTCTTATTACGCAATTTACTGAAATATCAATAGATCTAAAAAAAATGAAATCATAGTATATGTATATGAATATATACGGACGATAGGGTGATGCTAGTAGCGAAGTAGCTTTTTTACACGAGAAAAAAAATGGGACGGGAAAAAGGATGTCACCGGCCTGATTTAGAGGAGAAAAAAGAGGGGGCGGCGTCACTGGCTTCGCCGGCAGTAGTGGTTTTGATCGGATTTGACACTGTAGAGGGGAGATGCGCCGCATCTAGTAGTTTTCTGGTGAGGTTGGTAATGGGAGAAGGGAAAAATGGGTCGAGACGGCAGCGTGATGGTTACTAATGATTGGAGTATTTTTCGGCGACGAAAAAGATCGCCAGAATATTGATGGGATGCATTTTTATTGGAGATGCATGTGAATTGTATTCTATATGTGTGTGTGCTGCTATGTCTTTGAAAGTGTGTTTGAATTAGCAGATTATTACATAAATAATTTTTGCTCTGTTTTCTTTATTTCTTGAAGTATCTGTGTGCATCTGTTAAAAGAGTATGCATATGATTATGTATATACTTAAACGGATGTGTACTACTGTGTATAGAGTCCATAAGTATTAGCTTAAGAAAAATGAAAGTCTATTAGTAAATAAATTGTGAATGTGCAGATGTATGCATGCTTAATTAATTTTTTTTTGTACTGATATATTTTTTTCACTATCTGTGTACATGTATTTCCCATTCAACAACTTAATTTAACATATAATAATAGAGAATTCATATAATCAATCCACAAATCATACTAAATAGTGCATAAATCTATTTGAATATTTTAATTTCATACTTCAATTTATATCAATAAAATTTATGAAATAACATTATAGAAAAGAAATAAAACCTGTCTGATGAATTAAACAAATAATGAAGCAAGAATGTTGTCACCGAAAACTTCAACGGAAAACTCTTGAATTTTTTATTTTTTCACTATCTTTGTCAGATAAATATTTTTTCAATCTGTGTCAATGTACGTACAATTTCTTTTTTTGGGTAAAGAGTCATTTAAATATGGGATTGTTAGGGGGAAAATAAGGAGAGGGAACAATTAATACCTGATAAGAGAACCTTTGAATTTTAATTTTTTTATTTTTAATATAAAATAATAATAAATAACAAATAATAAATAAATAAAATAATAATGATAAATGTAATAATAACTAATTAATTTTTTTATTTAAGTAAAATACAATAAAATTTATAAATAGCCAAAATAAATATAATAAAATTGTACTAAAACTACTAATTTAATTTTTGTATTTGTTTTAAATTAGAACAAAAATGAAAATAAAATATCTCAAAATTAACTTTATTTAGTTGTTTACTTCTTAAATAAGAATTTATTAAAAAAAATAAGAGTTAAAATAATACCGAACCAAATATAAATATTTAATATCAAAAAAATATATATATTAAACTCGGGAAGGATCAAAATCATGTGTCTACATTTTACCCCTGTTTGTTTGAAATCTCAAAGAGTTTTCATACAAAGAAGTAGACAAAGAGATGATTTTTGACCCTCCGATTATTCTAAAAGTTAAGATAAAATAAAATAAAATAAAATAAAAGATGTGACAGAGTCCTGGTTTTAGACCGCCTACATATCCCGGGTTTTAAGGAAATCAGATCACATGTAGTTCAAAGGGAATATGGTAAGAGAATGAGTTAGACGTCGAGTGAGATTTTGTGCGAGTTTCCAGTTAACGACTTCTGCTTTTTACATTCAAATGACTAACAAAAAAATGAAAAATACAAATGAAAATTGTAGTCTCTAGAATCTTGATTCTACTCTTCGCGAGTTGATTTTGAAAATTCGCCTTATTCTTTAGGCAAGATCCTAACTTGTTATTTTTTCACCCTATTCTTCAGGCGGGCTCTAATGCTGCTTGAATTACGAAAACAAGGAAGTACGTCTCAATGCCACTTGAAATACCAAACCAAGGAAGTGCGTCTCCTTACCAATGTCGCTTGAATTACCAAAATAAGGAAGTGCATTTTCTTATCGATGCCTCTTGAATTACCCAAACAAGAAAGTGCGTCTCCTTAAAAATACCTCTTGAATTACCCAAAACAAGAAAATACGTCTCCTAACAAATGTCTTTTTAATTACCCAAATAAGAAAGTGCGTCTCTTTACAAATGTTGCTTGAATTGTCCAATCAAGAAAGTACGTTTCCTTACAAATGTCGGTTAAATTACCCAAACAAGGAAGTGCATCTCCTTATCAATGCCGCTTGAATTACCCAAATCAGGAAGTGTGTCTCAATGCCACTTGAATTACCTAAAACAAGGAAATATGTCTCCTAACGAATGTCTCTTTAATTACCCAAACAAGGAAGTGTGTCTCTTACAAATGTTGCTTGAATTGTCCAATTAAGAAATTTCGTTTCCTTACAAGTGTCGCTTGAATTAGCCAAACAAGGAAGTGTGTCTCAATGCCACTTGAATTACCCAAAATAAGGAAATGTGTCTCCTAACAAATATTTCTTTAATTACCCAAACAAGGAAGTGCATCTCCTTACAAATGTTGCTTGATTGTCCAATCAAGAAAATGTGTTTCCTTCCAAATGTCGCTTTAATTACCCAAACAAGGAAGTGCATCTTCTTATCAATGCCACTTGAATTACCCAAATCAGGAAGTGCGTCTCCTTACAAATGTTACTTGAATTGTCTAAACAAGGAAGTGCATCGCCTTACAAATGCCGCTTGAATTACAAAATAAGGAAATGCATCTCAATGCCACTTGAATTACCAAAACAAAAAAGTGTGTCTCCTTACCAATGTTGCTTGAATTACCAAAACAAGGAAGTGCATTTCCTTATTGATGCCACTTGAATTACCCAAATCAGAAAGTGCGTCTCCTTACAAATGCCGCTTGAATTACCCAAATTAGGAAGTGTGTCTGCTTACAAATGTAGTTTGAATTGTCCAAATAAGGAAATGTGTCTCCTTAAAAATTTCGCTTGAAGTACGTATCCTAACAAATATCTCTTTAATTTTAAAGGAAGTGTATCTCCTTACCAATGTCGCTTGAATTACCCAAATCAGGAAGTGCATCTCCTTAAAAATGCCGCTTGAATTATCTAGACTAGGAAGTGTGTCTCCTAGGGGTTGAATGCTGATTTTTTATCATAATTTGATAATCAAACCTGTGCAGCAATATTGCTTCCTGCATTTGTGGAGATGATGCATTGTAGCCCTTGATATTTATGCTCTATTTTCTGTTTCATCAAAGAAAACTTATGAGTTTAAAAACAAGGTGGTAGGTTTGTGTCTTTAGCTTCCGTGGCTATCACTCTTTCCCTAGTCATATTTAATCTTGCTTTCAACCATTAACATTTGTCACCGACTTGCTGAATCATTAACCCAAACTCAGATTATTAGAAGTGACTCTGAAACAAACACAGTATATTTGCTTTGCCATGCTCCTCAAATAAACCCTTTAAACCTTGGTATTTACATGAGTTCCCAGAATCGTCTATTGACAAAACTTTTCTGCATGCCTTATTTCGGTTCACAATCATGTCTTTTTTATGTGTTGGCTTTTTGTCTTGTTTTGTGCAATTGAAGAAGCTGGTAGCAAGTTTTGAAATCTTTTCTCACTTGTTATGACACGGACTCAACTCAGAGACTCAAGAAAAATGACAATAATTTTTATTTGATGATAAAGATACCAAATATAAATATAAAAAGGAAAGGAAAAAATAATAGGCATTTTTTTTTTGAAACGATAGAAGAAAACTTATTTGGGTGTGGTAGCCGATTGCAACAATCATGACATACATTTTTGAATTAAACAACCTGATCTACCCACACTAATTATTACAACCCTTGTTCACTCATTGAGTTTGAAATAGAATTAATCTTGAATATGCACCCTCTAGATCACAATCCTTCTTTGGCTAGTAGCGCCTCAATGGGTTTTTGCCAACACCTATCTCATTTTCATTTCTTTCTCAGCTCACTGTCGCCTTATGGTGCCCAAAAGGGTTTTCATCCATAAGACTCTCTCATTTTTACTCATTTATTTTTTTTATTTTTTTTTTAAAATAATGCCCAACATAGGAAACATCATGCACCCAAAACATGTTTAGCCTTGACATTCTTAAAGATCGCTTTGAAGGTCTTTCTTTGGTTGTAACTTGGATTTTGGAAAAAGTTAGAAAGAAAGGGAGGCATGTGGCTCAAAAATTTACATAATATTGAGTGAAACATACAACTTTGGGAATTGACTTTTTTAAGGAAATAAACTTTGCCCCAGTTTCATTTCATTCTGGGTAATTTGAATTTTCTTTTGGTTGGACCGAACCCCTGAGTAGAGCTACCTACGTATCTTGTCACAGCAAGAATCAGGTCAAACATAGTCCAGGCATTTTTTTTTTTTGCTTGATTTTATTTCTTTTTTTTCTTTTTCTCTCTTTTTCTTCTTTTTTTTTGAGAGAGAGATATTGTAATACCCCGTATATTTCTAAGCTAGAAAATAAACCATTGTTCCTACGCATGAAACCTCCTATCTTGTGATTTATATTTGAGTGCATTAATTAGGATGAGTATCCTAGTGATAATAGAGCTTATGATGTGTTAAGCATGTTCATATGAGTCACTTAGACTAAGCCAAGCTAAGAACTTTTGAATCCACTAAGTTTTCGTGTGTGATTTCACATAGGTCATCTTTGAAAGACAATAACTTGGTTTATAGGTGGTATTTTCACAGATTTATACCCTCCAAATTGTATAGAATTTAATAAGCTTTCTGTCGATACCAAATTCACCTAAAACGGACATCCGGTGAAGAAGTTATGGCGATTTAAAGTTTTAGCAGTGTCATTTTAGTCAGTGGCGCGTCGCGCCATAAGCCAAAATAATGTTTGTCAATTTCCAGTGTCTCTCCGCGATTCCACCGCATCGTGGTGAGTTTTCAGATCACAAACGAGTGGCAACACAAAATCTCTACATCACGCTAGGGGTCCAAATCGGGTAATTTTCATAGAAATTAAATGACGCATCTAGAGGGGTATTTGGGTCATCTTTCCACCCCTATATATTCCATAAACACGTAATTTAGCCCCAATCCAACCGAATTATACTCTCTTTTCTCAAAATTCTCTCAATAACCCCATAGGGTTTTCATAGGAGCTTCAAGATTCAAAGGATTTCCCCGTAAATTTTAACGGTTCTTCCATCTATGGTATGCATAGTGTTTATCTATGGATCCATTTTGTTCATAGAGCTCAAGGACAATGTTTTAAATATTATTTTGGGATTGTCTTGTTGTGATATGACTATGTACATATTGATGATTTGTTGTTCAAATTTCAAGATGATATCTAAAGGTGTTTTCATGAAGTATATGTGTTTGTTAGTTAAAACCCATGAATTTTGGGTGGTTGAATATGGTAAGATTCATGAAAACACCAAGGCCACAAAAATGAATGCAAAGTGTTTGATAAAATGCCTAGGATGATAGGATTCATGTCCTATGAGCTGATAGTTCTTAAATGACAAGTCCATGCTCTATGTTTTATGATTTCACATGAATTCAATGTTGTTGATATGTGTTGTTGTTGTGACATGGATTGAGCACGATATTGAAGATATGTAAGTATATATATGTCGTATGTATTTCCTTTCCGCATATAAAATGTTGAGAACTATGCTCAGTGTGAAATCCCCTGCTTATGATATTGTAAATCATTGACTCTACTCTTATGATCATGTCAGTCATGTGTGTCAGTTTTCTTCCATCGAGTCCTGGAAGTACTTGTACGCAAAAAATATAGTTTTGTTCCTAGAGACATGTCATGTTATCATGATACTCTCAGTCAAGCCATAATCCATAGAACTCATTCAGTCATGTCACTCAGGAAACTCAGAAATCTCATGATCTCAATAAATTTTCAAATAGTAGTACTATTCCATCAGTCAACTGAAGATAGTTACTCAGTCCATGTACCTTCAGTTAAATCATGTTCAGTCTCATCAGATGGGAGTAGAAGTCAGCACCGAGTGAACCCAAGCATGGGAATTCACCTTCCAGTTTAGGGTGTGATTCTTAGCAGTCATCCTTGTGTTTCAGAACTATGTAGCCAGCGTAGGTTGAGACATCTTAACCTATCATATTAGGGTTGATGAGGTGGATTAACCTATCAATTTAGGGTTCCCACCGATCTCATTTGAGTACCTGCCAGCTAAGGGTCACTCACAGTTGTCCTTACCGGTGGTGTGGTATTGACACCCTTCCAATCAGGGCACAGATTAGACCCCAACTCAGCTATTATAGAACATTTGGGACATGTTGGTTAAATAACTACCTCCTACAGTTTTAGTATCAGTCTCAGTAAAAAAACTCAAATAGTTCTTTAAGAAATTAGGACTATCAGATACAGTCAACTTAGTTATATTACAAAACTCAGGTAGTTCCTTCAGATTCAGGACTATCAGACACAGTCATCCATGTATTCAAAATTCCAGTATCAGTCATGATGGATATCTGTAAACCATGTATTATCATACAGATATATTACCTGTTCACAATGTCAGTTACTATGTATGCATGCTTGCACTCTCACGTTCATATTAGTCAGTCAGTTAGCATTGTTCATGCATGTAAACCCTTTTTTATTTAGCCTACCCCACTAGTATACTCTGTACTTTTAGTTGTACTGACGCATTAGCGCTATGGTGCTTTCTTTTATGTTACACCATAGTTTTGGAGTCACGATTTCCAGATCAGCAGTAGCATTTTAGTACGCAAAGTGCCAGTGAGTCCTCATCCATTCGAGGATGATATTATTTTATTTCATTCATTATTTCAGTTTAGTTTTGTTAGACAGAGTTAGTTGGAGACATGTTTGTTCAACTGCTTATTTCAGATAGTGTTTAAAGGCTTTCAGATTTAGTTCAAATTTGATTCGAACTTTAGTTATTTTGGGTATTTGTCACCAATATGGATGTTATGTTTTATTAGAAACTTTATTTAGTTGAACATTATGGCCTATTATTTATGTTTTCCATATTTTACATGTATATTATGCAGTGTATAGGTACAGATATCAGTCATGGGTTAGCTTGTGGTCCTTCGGGGTCATAAGCATCGTGTAGCATTTTGGTTTAGAAAATCGGGGTGTTACGAACTTGGTATCAGAGCCTAAGGTTTAATAGAGTCCTAGAAAGTCTAAAAGCTGCTTCTAGTAGAGTCTTGTACATGGGTGTGTTCCGCACCATATTTATGTGCAGGAGACTATGCGATATTTTAGGAAGAATTTCCCTTCTTTTAGTATTCATGTCGTGGTTTTGTGTATAATCTCAAGTTAAACTCTCAGTCTAATCCGTTCTTCTCTTCTTTCAAAACATGCTTCCAAAGAGAAGAAACCAGCCAACTCCTCAGCTCGAAGATCCTTTGGGCAAACATGTTTCTCATGCGGAGTTCAGGGCTACATTTTCCATACTTGCTCAGTCCGTGGCTGCCAAAATAAATGGTCACCAGTTATTCTGGCTAATCCAATGGACAACTCAACTGCATCTAGGATTCGGGACTTCACCCGAATGAACGCTCCATCTTTCTTCTGGTCTTAGTCTGATGAAGACCCTCAATAAATTATTGACCAAGTCCAGAAGATCATAGATATCATAGGAGTTAATTCTTGTCAGAGTACCGAGTTAGCCACATACCAGTTGAAAGATGTGGCTCATACTTGGTACAAGTAGTGGAAGTCTAAGAGGTTAGAGGATATAGGTCCCATTGAGTGGGAGAAATTTGTCATGACTTTCTTAGAAAGATTATTTCCCCAATAGTTGAGGGAGGCAAAAGTTCTTGAGTTCATCAGCCTCAGGCAGGGAAATATGACGGTTAAAGATTATTCTTTTAGATTTACTCAGCTAGCCAGATATTCCCCTCATGTGGTTGCAGACAACAGGGCTAAGATGAGCAAGTTCTTGTCAGGAGTAAATGATGGAATATTAAATGAGTGTAGGTCTCTGATGCTGAACAGTGATATGACTTTAGCTAGGCTCATGACCCATGCTCAGCAAATAGAGGAGCAGAAGATTAGGACTAGGGAGAGGCAAAACAAGAGAGCAAGGTCAGGCAGTTTTAGCGTTGCTCAACCAAAATTGGAAGGAGAAAATTGTTTGCAGTTTTATCCTAAGCTAGCAGTTCTAGTTCCTTTCTCCGACAGTGCCCCAGTGCCAAAATTTAGAGACGGCAACAGAGATCGAGCACAAGGCTCTAAGTCTCAGGGCAGTGTCAGTAGTACCCGAACTAATCCCCAGTGTCAGACTTATGGTAAGAACCATAAGGGTTCCTATAGAGCAGGTAGCGATGTTTATTTCAGTTGTGATAAGACAGGCCACAGGATTATAGAGTGTCCGCAGTTAGGTCTATAGAGTCAGCAGAACCGTTCCACAGCCCATTCTGGTTGCCCAAATCAGTAGGGTGCCACTTCCAGTGCTACTAGTGGGCAACGCCCAAATAGACTCTATGTTTTTCAGACCCGACAAGATAAGGAAAATTCTCCTAATATTGTTACTGGTACATTGCAAATTTTCCATGTTCATGTTTACACGTTGCAAGATCTAGGTGCATTGTTTGTCTTTTGTTACCCCTTATATAGCAGGCGATTTCAGAATCTGTCCCGAAATTTAAGAAGAGCCTTTTTTAGTCTCTATCCCAGTAGGTAAAACCATTATAGCTCAGCGGGTATACAGGACTGCCCGATTATGATATTTCAAAAAGCCACTTCAGCAGATTTAGTCGAGTTAGAGATGACTAATTTTTATGTCATTCTCGGCATGGATTGGCTTCATTCCTGTTATACCACAGTCGACTGTAGAAACATGATAGTTCAGTTTTAGTTCCCGAATGAGCCCATCATAGAGTGGAAGGGTAGTACTATATCTTTCAGGGGTTATCTAAGTTCCTACCTTCGGGCAAGGAAAATGATTTCTAAGGGATGTGTTTATCATCTCGTTTATGTTAAAACCTCTGGTTTCGAATCTCCTAGCTTTGAATCAGTTCCAGTGGTTAACAAATATTCAAATGTATTTCTCGAAGATCTTCCAAGCATTCCTCCCAAAAGGGAAATAGACTTTGGCATTGACCTTATTCCAGATACTCAGCTTATTTCTATTCCGCCATACAGAATGGAATAAGCAGAACTCAAAGAACTGAAAGATCAGTTGAAGGATCTCTTAGATAAGGGATTCATTAGACCCGACATTTCCCCATGGGGTGCACCAGTCTTATTCGTGCGTTAGATAGATAGTTCTTTCAGGATGTGTGTTGATTACCGTCAGCTCAACAAAGTTATGGTCAAGAATAAGTATCCTCTTCCAAGAATAGATGACTTGTTTGACCAACTTTAGGGTGCCAGTTATTTCTCAAAGATAGACCTCAGATCCTGCTATCATCAACTCAGAGTTAGAGAATGTGACATCCCAACTATAGCTTTTCGTACTCGGTATGGTCACTTTGAATTTCTAGTCATGTCATTTGGTCTTACCAATGCCCCAGCAGCTTTCATGGACTTGATGAACTATGCCTTCAAGTAGTAATAGGAAATGTTCGTCATAGTCTTCATAGATAATATCCTGGTCTATTTTCGCACTGAGCGTGATCATTCAGACCATCTCAGAATTGTACTTCAGACCCTCAGAGATCACCAGTTGTTTGCTAAATTTAGTAAGTGCAAATTTTGGCTAAGATCAATAACATTCCTTGGACATATTATTTTCGGTGATGGCATTAGAGTAGATCCTCAGAAGATTGAAGCGGTAAGAAACTGGCCTCGCCCTGTTTTTCCATCAGATATCAGGAGTTTTTCGGGATTGGCTGGCTTTTATAGATGGTTTGTTAAGGGATATTCTTATATTACATCCTACATGTCCAGATTGCCTCAGAAAAAGGTCAAGTTTCAGTGGTCAGATTCTTACGAGAAGAGTTTTTAGGAGTTGAAAACTCTACTCACCTCAGCTCCAGTTCTAGCTCCTCCAAATGGTTCAGACGGTTTCATAGTCTATTGTGATACATCCAGAGTGGGTCTAGGTTGTGTTTTCATACAGCATGGTAAGGTCATAGCCTACGCCTCTAGGCAGTTAAAGCCCCACGATAAGAATTATCCTACTTATGATCTTGAGTTAGCAGCCGTAGTATTTGCCTTGAAGATTTGGAGGCATTATCTATACAGAGTTCATGTAGGTCTTCACAGATCATAAGAGTCTCCAATATGTATTTTTTTCAGAAGGATCTCAATCTTCGTCAGAGAAGGTGGTTAGAGCTCTTGAAAGATTCTGACATAAGTGCCCTTTATCATTTAGGCAAGGCCAATGTTGTGGCCGACGCTCTCAGTAGACTCTCCATGGGTAGTGTTTCTCACGTTGAGGATAGCAAGAAGAAGATAGCTCAGGAAATCCATCAGCTTGCTAGACTAGGTGTTCAATTATTCGATTCTTCAGAGGGTGGTGTATGTGTTCAGGATAGTTTTGAGTAATCTTTAGTTTCTGAGGTAAAAGAAAAGCAAGACAGGGATCCTAGCCTTGTCAATCTAAAAGAGTCAGATTAAAATCAGAAAGTAGAGGTTTTCTCCTAAGGGGGAGATGGGGTCATTCATTATCTGGGCCATCTCTGTGTTCTAGTTGTAGATGATTTAAAGAAGTGAATTCTTGCAGAAGCGCATGGTGCGCGATACTCTATTCATCCAGGGGCCACTAAGATGTACCGCGACCTATGGGAGATCTATTGATGGATTGGGATGAAGAGAGATATTACGTAATTTATGGCTAAGTGCCCTACATATGGCAGGTTAAGATAGAGCATCAGAAACCTAGTAGTTCCATACAGGAGTTCACCATTCCTACTTGGAAGTGGGAAGAAGTGAGCATGGATTCGTGATGGGTTTGCGTCAAACTCGTCATCAACATAATTCAGTTTGGGTCATTGTAGATAAAATGACCAAGTTAGCTCATTTTCTTCCAGTCCATACCTCTTATTCAACCAAGGATTATGCGAAACTCTACATTAGGAAGTTGGTCAGATTACATGGTGTTCCATTATCTATCATCTTAGACAGAGTTACCAAGTTCACCTCTCACTTCTGGAAAACATTCTAAAAGAGTCTTGGTACCCAAGTTCATCTTAGTAGAAATTCATCCTCAGAAAGATGGTCAAGCAGAAAGGACCATTCAGACTCTTGAAGATATGCTAAGGACGTGTGCAATTGATTTCAAGGGAGGTTGGGATGACCACTTTCCTTTGATTGAGTTTGCATACAATAATAACTATCATTCTAGTATTAAAATGGATCCATTTGAAGCTCTCTATGGTAGGAGGTGTAGATCTCCAGTCGGGTGGTTCCAAGTTAGTAAGGCCTCAGTCATAGGGCCTGACTTAGTATTCGATGCCTTAGAGAAAGTCCAGTTGATTAGAGAAACACTGCAGGCTGCTCAGAGCCAATAGAAGACCTATGCAGATGTGCTCAAAAAGGATCTCGAGTCCGATATTGGTGACTATGTCTATATAAAGATCTCTCCCATGAAGGGAGTGAAGCGGTTTCGCAAGAAGGGAAAGCTCATCACCAGATATGTGGATCCCTTCAAGATTCTCAGTCGGCCTCAGTTCATCCAGTATTTCATGTCTCTTTTCTCAAGAAGTGTATATGTGATCCATCATTCATAGTCCCTATTCATAGTATTGACATTCAGAACAGTCTCTCCTAAGAGGAAATTCTGATCGAAATTCTATACTATCAGACTCATAGATGAGAAACAAAGAAGTTCCTCTAGTCAAAGTTCTTTGGGAAAATTAGTCTGTTGAGGGGGCTACTCGGGAAGTAGAAGTAGACATGCGTACCAAGTATCCTCAACTCTTCTCTACCAATCCATATCAAGCTCAAGGTAACAGTTCTCCCTAAGCTTATTCAGTTTCCCATTCAGCATTCTATACAACTTGGTATTCAGTTCATGCTCATGTTTCATCACAAATCTGGTATCAATTACCATTGTATATTCATTCATGCATTCATGTATAGTCCAGTGTATAGTCATACATCAAATATGCATTCTCATTGGGAGAACTCAGTTATCAGAAATCTCAGTTATACATTCATGAATCAGTTACTCATGCATCCGATATGCATGTCCAGCATGATATATTTAGCTTATCAGTCATGTCCATCATGAGACATGTTCCAGTAGTGTATGTCTTGTACAAACTCCAGTTTATCGTCTCTCCCCCTTTTGGTTAGTCTCATTTGAGGATGAATGTTCCCACGAGGGAGATATTGTAATACCCCATATATTTCTAAGCTAGAAAATGAACCATTGTTCCTACGCATGAAACCTCCAATCCTATGATTCATATTTGTGTACATAAATTAGGATGAGTATCCTAGTGATAATAGAGCTTATGATGTGTTAAGCATGTTCATAAGAGTCACTTAGAGTAAGCCAAGTTAAGAACTTTTGAATCCACCAAGTTTTTGTGTGTGAACTCACATAGGTCATTTTTGAATGAGCATAACTTGGTTTATAGGTGGTATTTTGGCAGATTTATACCCTCCAAATTTTATAGAATTGAATAAGATTTTCGTCGATTCCAAATTCGCCTAAAACGGACACCCAGTGAAGAAGTTATGGCAATTTAAAGTTTCAGCAGTGTCATTTAAGTCAGTGGAGCATCGTGCCATAATCTAATTTGATGTTTGTCAATTTCCAGTGTCACTCTATGATTCCACCATGTCGTGGTGTGTTTCCAAGTCACAAATGAGTGGCAATGCAACATCTCTGTGTTGTGCGAGGGGCCCAAATCGGGTAATTTTCACAGAAATTAAATGACGCATCTAGAGGAGTATTTGGGTTATCTTTCCACTCCTATATATTCCATAAACACATAATTTAGCCCCAATCCAACCAAATTATACTCTCTTTTCTCAAAATTCTCTCAAGAACCTCATAGGGTTTTCATAGGAGCTTCAAGATCCAAAGGATTTCACCTCAAATTTTCACTAATCTTCCATCTAAGGTATGCGTAGTGTTTATATATGGATCCATTTCATTCATAGAGCACAAGGACAATGTTTATATATTATTTTGTGATTGTCTTGTTGTGATATAACCATGTACCTATTGATGATTTGTTGTTTAAATTTCAAGATGATATCTAAAGGTGTTTTCATGAAGTATATGTATTTGTTAGTTGAAACCCATGAATTTTGGGTGGTTGAATATGGTAAGATTCATGAACACACCTAGGATAAAGAAATGCATGCAAAGTTCTTGATAAAATGCCTAGGATGATAGGATTCATGTCCCATGATCCAATAGTACTTAAATGACATGTCCATGCTCTATACTTTATGATTCCATATGAATTCCATGTTATTGATATGTGTTATTGTTTTGAAATTAATTTAGCATGGTATTTAAGCTATGCAAGTATATAAATATTGTATGCATTTCCTTTCCGCATATAAGATGTTGAGAACTATGCTCAGTGTGAAATATCTTACTTATGATATTGAAAATCATGGACTCTACTCTTATGATCAAGTCAATCATGTGTGTCAGTTTCCTTCCATCGAGTCCTGGGGGTACTTTACCCAAAAAATATAGCTGTGTGCCTAGATCCATGTCATGCTATCATGATACTCTCAGTTAAGCCATGATCCATAGAACTCAGTCAGTCATGTCACTCAGGAAATCTCAGAAATCTCATGATCTCAGTAAATTTTTAGATAGTAGTACTATTCTATCTGTCAATGGAAGATAGTTACTCAATTCAAGTACCATCAGTTAAATCATGTTCTGTCTCGTTAGATGGGAGTAGAAGTCAGCACCGAGTAAACCCAAGGATGGGAACTCACCTACCAGTTTACGGTGTGATTCTTAGCAGTCATCCTTGTGTTCCAGAACTACGTAGCCAGCGTAGGTTGAGACATATTAACTTGTTAGATTAGGGTTGATGAGGTGGATTAACCTGTCATTTTAGGGTTCCCACCGATCTCATTCGAGTACCTTCCAGCTAAGGGTCACTCACAACTGTCCTTACCTGTGGTGCGGTATTGAAACCCTTTCAATCAAGGCACAGATTGGACCCCAGCTCAGCTATTATAGCGCATTTAGGGCATGTCGGTTAAACAAATACCTCCAACAATTTTAGTATCAATCTCATAAAAGAACTTAGATAGTTCTTTAAGATATCAAGATGGTCAGATATAGTCAATTCAGTCATGGTACGGAACTCAGGTAGTTCCATCAGATTTAGGACTGTCAGACACAGTTATCCATGTATTCAGAATTCCAGTATCAGTCATATTGGATATCAGTAAACCATGTATTAGTATACAGATCTAGATATAATGTATTCACGATATCAGTTACTATGTATGCATGCTTGCACTCTCACGTTAATATTAGTCAGTCAGTTATCATTGCTCATATATGTAAACCCTTTTACATTTAGCCTACCCACTTATATAATCAGTACTTTCAGTAGTATTGACACATTTGTGCTATGGTGCTTTCTTTTATATTACACCATAGGTTCAGAGTCATGAGTTCCAGATCAGTAGTAGAAGTAGCATTCCAGTACGCAGAGTGGAAGTGAGTCCTCATCTATTTGAGGACGATATTATTTTATTTCATTCATTATTTCAGTTCAGTTTTGTTAGACGGAGTTAGTTGGAGACATGTTACTTCAACTCCTTATTTCAGACAGTATTTAGAGGCTTTCAAATTTAGTTCAGATTTGATTCAAACTTCAGTTGTTTTGGGTATTTGTCACCCATATGGATGTTATGATTTGTTAGACACTTTATTCAGTTGAACCTTATGGCCTATTGTTTATGTTTTCCATATTTTACTTGTATATTATGTAGTGTATAGGTATAGACATCAGTCATGGGTTAGCTTGTGATCCTTCAAGGTCATAAGCACCGTGTAGCATTCCGGTTCAAAAAATTGGGGTGTTACAAATATTTTTCCCGACTCCATTTTTTCTTGACACTTTTCTGACTCTATTATTTTTCTTGACACTTTTATTTTATTTTTATCTTTTCAAATTCTATTTTGATTCCAAAAGAGGGGTACAAAATAAAATAACATTAAAGCTCAAAAGGGGTAACGAAGGATGACACAACATTTGGGTAGCAGAATAAAATGCCTTCTTCATATCAATCCTTAAAAACACAAGTACATAACATGTAATCTGAGAGTAGAACATCAAGATCATATGCATCTTTTTCAACATTGATCGTGACTAAGCTCATGCACTTGCGTCACTTTTTTTATGCTTATGAAACATACAAGTCCACTTGTATTGTACTTTCTCCACACGAATGACTTATGTCTCTTTGGGAGCTAACTTTATTTCATTTTTTCTGACGATGGAGATTATATATCCTCGGATTGATCCCATTCAAAATGCTTGAATTAGATCTTCTAATTGATGATTAAGTCATTTTTGATTTGCAAAGTGATTGCTCCAATTTCTTCTATATTGTGATTTGACTTATTCTCAAACTATTTGAAATCTTTTGCTTATATTCTCAAATACTTCCTCTTCATTGTATTCAATCTCTTTATTCATTATTTCATAATTAGATTGGATTTTAAAATCTGATTGATAATTCTTCATGCATGTCATATCGTTAGAACCGGTATAGAAAGGACTGTATAATAGAAAATATATAAGTAAATATTAGGCATAAAATAAAATAAATGGAAATTATGTTTAATTAAAAAATAAGAAAGACAAAGTTTTAACCTAAAATACCAAAGTAAACATCTGAATTACAACCCTAGAACGATTCGAATTGCAGAAAGACAAACAAATAAACTACCAAGACTCCTTCATAGTAGGGAGAGGAGTGACCTTCTAATTGTTAAGCTTAACATCTTAGCTACTGGTTTGCTTATTAGCATGACTAGAACTTCCACCACTGTCCAACTCATTTTCTTCAACAAATAAATTCTGGATCCGCATGCTTAACTCATTATTTCCCATGTATTGTGCATTGCCGTGTGTTGATGAAGGATTTCGTGTGACACTCGTAGTGTTAATGTTTTGAACTATAATCAATTTTTCTTAAATCATATTTTCTATTTCTCTTTTCAAAGCACGAAAATCCTTAATACTGTGACCTCGAGCATCAGAATGATATGGACATCGTGCATTAGGATCAAAATTTCTTAAATGGGGATTAAGAGTGTGCCCAAGGAGAGGAGTAATCATACCCTCCTATACCAATCTTTGAAATAAACTAGCATATGACTCTCCAATTGGTGTGAAGCTATCTCTCAACTTCTGCCTCATTTCATTATTTCACTTGGATCAAAAATTGGGCCTAGAAGGGCTTTGGTATATTTATGGAATTGGAGGATAACTCTGAGGAGTTGGTATGTGCCATTGTGTGTAAGAAAATAGATGAGCATAAAACTGTGCATTGTTTCAAGGATATTGAAGAAGTGGAACAAAATATCTTGGATTTTGCAATGAGGAACCTTGTTGCATGTGAGCATATGAATTTCATATACAAGCTCGGGATTGAGACTAAAAATTTTGCTGAGTTGGACCTCTTGAGCTCTGCTTTGCCCCTGTAACGATAATAGGTATATTTTCGTTTTTCTTCTCTTTTGTCCCTCTCAATTGATGGAAATATCGTCTCAAGTGTTTCACAGAATCCTCGTACCCATCATGTTTCTCAAATTTCTATATCTCAAGGCTTGGAGAAAGGTTAACATTTGAAGACATGTCCCCGTCTTTATATGCAAAATCTTCATAATTCAAAATTTCTTGAGAATTTTTCATAGCCTTTTCTGTGCTTTTTATTTTCCTAGCCTTTTTCTCTTGCTCTTCTGTAATGTCAAACTTCTTAGTAAGAAATTTTGGTGGTCCAACTAAGATAGATGTGGGCTCAGGAGTATAATAGTGCTCATTAAGGATGTTGAACATTGACTTACTAGCAGATTGGGGAGGCACAATCGCCGGATCAAAAGCTAAGGTGGAAACCCCATTAAAGTGTGGAGCAACAAAAGTAGAGACTATAGGTGGTGCTATCGATGTTCTATATTTATACTGAAGATCTAGAGAATGAATGATTGAAGCATTAAAATTCTTTTGGTTTGGAATAGATTCTAGGGCATATTGTGGCGCATAACCAACAACAGAAAACTGACCTTAAAATTTTGGTGAAAAACTCAAGGTATTTGTAGGGTCAATAGTGGAAAATGGCAGAGGAGGCATCCCATTGGTCCAAGATCGATACATTTCCATCATTTGTTGACTTAGTCTCAAATTCTCTTCCTTTAAACTTTCATTTTCTTGACTCTTTGTTTGATCCATGAAGTCACTCTATATACCCTTGTTTGACACAGCTAAACCTTCTTTAAATTTGGTGTGATGTGGAGGACTAGCCAAAATACCACAAACCAACCACCTTAAACTAAATGTTTGAAATAACAAAGGCGTCAGAATGCAATATTTTTTCAAAAACTCTTTTTCTTTTATCTTCTTTTTTGAAGAGATCACCGAACTCTATGAGGGATGCCTACGTATATCTCTAAGATGAGAATCAGGTGTGCGTAGTTCTTGAGCTGGAGATATGAAGAAACAGATTTTTCTTTTAATTTGAGAAATGAGAAATATTTTTTGTTTTTGAGTTCATTAATAATGATAAAACACATTTTATTTTCAAAAATAAATTAATTTATTATATATATAAATAAATAAACTCTCTTCTTTATTTATTTAGAAGGAAACACAAATATATTTTTTCTTTAATATCACCGAATCCATTGAGGGCTACCTACGTATCTCAATAAAATGAGAATCAGGTGTGCGTAGTTCTTGAAAATTATGTCGTACAAAATTCTGCTTCAAGACCCCTAAAGGTTTAGGGCTATTAAGATGGATATATATATATATATATATATATATATATATATATATGTATATAAATTTGACCTCATGATCTCTAAAGATTCAGGACTATTAAGATTTATATATTTTTATTTATTTTGTGAAAACTTAACCTCATGATCCCTAAAGATTCTGGGCTATTGAAATATTTATTTTTATTTATTTATTTATTTATTTATTTATTTTGTAAAAGCTTAGCCTCATGATCCCTAAAGATTCAGGGCTATTAAGATATATTAAAAATTTGACCAGAGAATTAGAAAAATAATTATGAAAGTAATCATATTTTCAAAATACTCCCCAATAAATCTATGAATAATTTTTTAAAAGATAGGGTCGTATCCTGAGGAGGAATTCCTACGTATCCACTAAGATGTTAGAATCAGACCTTCATAGTTCATAAAAATCGTAAAACTATGTTATTATAAATTTAAAATTTTCCTTTCTTTTATTTTTTTTAAAAAACAAAAATTCTGTTGAAAAATAATTCACTAAATTTGAGGATAATATAATCTCTTGCATTTTAAAGTTGCCTAAAAATCGGTCAACAATCAGATAGTCTTCTAAACAAATGTCAAAGAGCATGTAGGATGCACATGTTGGTCTTTATAAAGTAGGTCACTTGTCCTAGACAGACCCGGCCCCTGTGTCGAGTCCTGCTAAGTCAAATGCATATGATGCAAATAAAGCGGTACCTAATAGGGATAACCAGATTCTGAGTTTTTAGTTCTTCTAAGTTAATTCTAATAGGATTAGGTGTCTAGACTGGCTTACCCGAGTGGACACTCAAGCCGGGGAGGGACAACTTGGTCGGTAGCAGGGAAACACTGCCTTCGTTGTCGATGCGAACCCCACCTAACATGTGTGACTATAATCCTTCACCAGATGCCTTGACACTTCGGCTATCTCAAAAAGAAAGTAAAATGCATGCGCTGAATTCCTTCTATCCTATTTCAGAGACTCAGAAGAGATTCGCAAGAGAAGAAAGTATATAATACAATTCAATCAATATCAAAGAGGTAAAATGAGCGACAAGTAGTACATAAAGCCAATAAACACAATATCAACAATAATTAAAGCAAGTATAAGTCAATATAAAAAGCTTGAATTCTTATTACACCCCAGCGGAGTCTCCAGAGATGTCATACCCCTTTTTCGCTCGAGGATCGAGTCAAGGGTTTTTTCAATTAAAATAAAGGTTTTGAATAGGGATTATTTTATTTACAGAGTCGCCACTTGGAATTGAGTTATGGTGTTCCAAGTCACCTTTTGAATCCTTAATAAAAAAGGAAATGACTCTTATTTGGTCTGCGAAAATAGAAGACTGGGTAAGGAAGTCTGTTGACCGAGGGGAAGGTGTGAGGCACCCCTTGAGTCCTGTGGTTCTAGCAAGGTCGCTTTTATTGACTAATCTTGACTTAAATTATTTTTTTTAAAAATTGTATTAAGGCCTAAATTTGCTCATTTATTTTACAAAAATGTTTATTTGCGTCTATTATATTAAATTAATTAAATCGGTGAAAGTTAATTTTTAGAAAAATATTTTCCAAGGAGCATTATTACATCCTTGAATTTTAAATGTCTCAAAAAGATACGTACGCCACATTCTTAATTGAGACGAATATTTTAAACGTACCTAAAATTCACTTAACTTTAAAACTTTAATTTATTTTCTCATAAATTTATCTATCAAAAACACTATCTACATTCAATAATAAATTTGAGCAAAATTTATTTACACTAATTAATTAATAAGTTTAGGAAAAATAATTTTCAATATTTATTAATGACATAAAATAAAATAAAATAAAATAAAGTAAATAATAAACTAATGAAATAAAATATAAAAACTATCCATATTAAGTCAATATCATTATAATTCCCTAAAGAGATTATCAGAACATTTTGAAGCACAGTATCCTTCACTTTCTTATTACGCAATTTACTGAAATATCAATAGATCTAAAAAAATGAAATCACATTCTATGTATATGAATATATACGAATGATAGGGTGATGCCAGTAGTGGAGTAGTGGTTTTACACGAGAAAAAAAATGGGACGGGAAAAAGGATGTCTCCGGCCTGATTTGGAGGAGAAAAAAGAGGGGGCGACGTCATTGGCTTCGCTGGCGGTAGTGGTTTTGACCATATTTGGCACTGTAGAGGGGAGATGCACCAGATATAGTAGTTTTCTGGTGAGGTTGGTAATGGGAGAAGGGAAAAATGGGTCGAGACGGCAGCGTGATGGTTACTAATGATTGGAGTATTTTTCGGCGACGAAAAAGATCGCCAGAATATTGATGGGATGCATTTTTATTGGAGATGCATGTGAATTGTATTCTATATGTGTGTGTGCTGCTATGTCTTTGAAAGTGTGTTTGAATTAGCAGATTATTACGTAAATAATTTTTGCTCTGTTTTCTTTATTTCTTGAAGTATCTGTGCGCATCTGTTAAAAGAGTATGCATATGATTATGTATACACTTAAACGGACGTGTACTACTGTGTATAGAGTCCATAAGTATTAGCTTAAGAAAAATGAAAGTCTATTAGTAAATAAATTGTGAATGTTCAGATGTATGCATGCTTAATTAATTTTTTTTTTACTGATATATTTTTTTTCACTATCTGTCTACATGTATTTTCCATTCAACAACTTAATTCTATAACATATAATAGTAGAGAATTCATATAATCAATCCACAAATCATACTAAATAGTGCATGAATCTATTTGAATATTTTAATTTCATACTTCAGTTTATATCAATAAAAGTTATGAAATAACATTATAGAAAAGAAATAAAACCTGTCTGATGAATTAAACAAATAATGAAGCAAGAAAGTTATCACCGAAAACTTCAACGGAAAACTCTTGAACTTTTTGTTTTTTCACTCTCTTTGTCAGATAATTTTTTCAGTGTGTGTCAATGTACGTACAATTTCTTTTTTGGGTAAAGAGTCCTTTAAATAGGAGATTGTTGGGAGGGAGGGAATAAGGAGGGGGAACAGTTAATACCTGATAAGGGAACCTTAGAATTTCAAAATTTTTTTTTTGTTTAATATAAAATAATAATAGCTAATAAACAATAATTAAATAAAATCATAATGATAAATATAATAATAACTAATTAATTTTTATATTTAACTAAAATACAATAAAATTTATAAATAGCCAAAATAAGTATAGTAAAATAGTACTAAAACTACTAATTTAATTTTTGTATTATTTTTTAAAAATTAGAACAAAAATAAAAATAAAAAATCTCAAAATTAACTTTATTTAGTTATTTACTTCTTAACTAAGAATTTATTAAAAAAATAATAGTTAAAATAATACCGGCCCAAATATAAATATTTAATATCAAATGTATATATATATATATATATATATATATAGAACTCGGGGAGGGTCAAAATCATGTGTCTACACATAATAGGTAAAGAACAACATTCACAAAATCAATGTCCTTTATGTGTGTTTTCATGATAGGTTGATTAGTAATACATACCTCCCACATATGAAGCGGTTCCATCTGTAAGCAGCGTATTCTTCCGAGCCCATCTTTACTCTAGCCTTTAATGTGGGTCGAGTAAAAGTTGATCCACTTTCACTTCCTTTTATCTGCAAACAAGAGAAAAAAATTAATGTCAAACAAGAGAAGAACAAAAAGAACCATTCCCATTCTTAAGTCTATGAATTCCAAGTGTTTGATAAAATGCTTTAATGGCTGGGTTTTGAATATTGACTGCTTACTATGTCCCAAAGATTTAGTATGTCTTATAGTTATTGTTATTAAGTCCTGGGGGTTATGAATACCCAAAATTTAGTTGTTTACTTAGTTGTCAGAATTTTTAGAATGGATTTAGTTATACCATGAGTAATATCTTTCAGTCAGTTGATATGGTCAGTTGTGAGTTCAATCAAGCTTAGTCTAGTCTAGTGACTAGTGTCAGTTCAATTGGGAGTAGGATTTAGTACTAAGAAAATACAGCGATGGCAGCCTCCTCATCAGCTAGGCAGAGTCATTAATATTAATCCCTGTATTCCAGAACTACATAGCCAGTGTAGGATATAAGGAATCACCCATCAATTTAGACTTGACTACATCTTAGGGGTCACCATCAATTTAGGCTTGACACCCTAGTCCTTTAGGATATTAGTATAGTGGATCTACAAAGCCATTATTAGTACCGTGGCACTGTATTAACACCCTTCCAACTAGGGTTACAGGTTAGACCCCAATTAGCTCAGAGTGGGGCATATCAGTTAGATGATACCTCCCACAGTCTCAATATAGTATTCAGTGTCTCTTCAATTTGGGTTTGCTTGACTAAGTGTACAGACTTTCGGACACTCAGTTTTATAGATTTTATTCTTTCAGATTATAGATATTACAATCTGAAATGTACACTTAGTCTTATATTTTTAGATAGTCCTTACCTCACATGCATAGTACTCCACAGTTTTAGTCTAGTTATTCAGACTAAGTACAGTCCAATCTTACATGACCAGTATTCATCTATCAATCATTCAGTTATCAGATAAGCTTAGTATATGCTACATTTGGTTTTGTATGTTTATGTATTCGTGCTCAGTATAATTGTATATTCAGATCCTCGAGTTATGTCAGTTTCCATCAAGTAGTTTTAGACCTAGTATTCACACAGTATCTATGTTTTACCATATCCCAGCTTCAGTTTTACTTATACTATAAAAGTAAAGAGTTTTAAGAAAACTAAGTGTAGTGATTCACCAGCTTATCAAATTATATTTGTTACTCAAGATTTAAGCAGAATACATTATTATTTTGAACCTTGTGACTATTTCAGTGTTTCATTGACTATCGTGGTACTATTGGATGGTGTTTGTGGTGTTGTTGGTAGCTATTGGTGGTTCTATTGGTATTGGTAGTGGTGATGGTCGTCATCATTGTCGTAGTGGTATTAGTAGTCTTGGTGGTGGTGGTGGTGGTCTTAGTGTTGGTATTGGTGACATTGGCAGCGGTGTTGATGGTAGTGTTGGTATTGGTGGTTTGGTAGTGGTGTTGGTGGCATTGGTTGTGATGTTGGTAGTGGTACTGGTATTGGTATTGGTGTAATTGATGATTGTGTTGGAATTAGTTTTAGTGGCATTGGTGGCATTGGTAGTGGTGTTGGTGGCATTGGTAGTGGTGATGTTTGTGGTGGCAGCGGTAGTAGTGGCGGTTGTGGTGGTGTTGGTATTGGTGGTGTTGGTGGTGGTGTTAGTGGTGTTGGTGGCATTGTGTAATACCTCATAATATTCTTAGCTCGTTTAAAATCTCAGTTGCATACTTGAGGGGTCCAAGCCTTGAAAATTTCACTAAGTGTTGAAGACGTAGTCATTTTAAAGACCCCTAAACTTTGGGGATTTTTAGTTTGGCTTTCATTACCCCTAAATGTTGATTTTAAGTTGATTCATGTTTAGGGAGGTTAAAAGTATGTCTCGAGTAAGTATTAAGATTTTTGGATGAGGTTCGGTACATGTTTGGATAGCCAAATTAGTGAAGCAACGCGATAAGGCTACGACGTGTCACTCTCTCCATTGGTGAGGAGCTATAAGACACATGGATTTCTTCCCTAGAGTAAGCTTCATGGTGCGTTACTCTCTTCTGTAGAGAGAGAGGCATGCCGTGTGGCTCTGTCCCACAAGTAATAGAGTTTAAGTGCCCAAGGGGCATTTGAGTCATTTTCCTTATTATATTTCATCCTTAACAGGACTTGGAACTTCCAAAAAGGCATTATTTGCTCCTTTTACTCCAAATTTCTCTCAAGAAACCTTCCCCTTTTCCCAAGAACAAAACTTAAGCTTTATTCTTAAGAAATCAAAAATTCAAGTTTCTAAGTTCAAGCAATTTTCAAGATTTTAGCTATAAAGGTATGTGCATATTCATCAATGGGTCCCTTTCACCCATTGAGCCTAAGAAACCCTCTTTTAGTTTAATTTATGAATTTATACATGTTCAAGGTGAATTAATCCATGAATCTCTTGTTAACTTAAGTATAAGTTATGCTTACAAGTGCTTCCAAGTGAACTAAGCTAGTTCTTGTTTTGGGTTTCAAGTTTCATGTCACATTCAAATGATTTCATATTAAACCCCCTGTTAATGAGCTTAGCCATGTAATCATGTTATTTACCCATGTTTAACGCATTCCCATGTTCGGGTTCATGTTTTTCTTGTATTTGGGGAAGATGTTTATACTTGAATTTTGATCCATGATTTTAATATTACAGTTTTAAGCCTTGATATAGTATATCATGATCATTTAGTGCTATCGAGTTATGACACTCGATACCTATGTGTTACATGGTTTTAAAATTTCAAGCGCTAAGTCAATCAAGCCAAGGGACTATCAGTATACTCAGATATCTATGATTATGATGAGCACTATCAGAAATTATATTCAATTGAATTTAGTTCAGTTCAGTTGGGAGTAGGATTTAGCATCAAACGAACCCAGGGATGGGGGATCACCTGCCAATAGAGGTTGTGACCTTTAGCAGCAATCCCTGATTTACAGAACTATATAGCCAGCATAGGTTTGAGATGTCTACCTAAAAGTTGAGGATTAAGACATATCTCATGAGAGAACCTGCCAGTAGAGGGTGACTCCTTAGTCCTTTGGGACATTAACTTAGTGGATCCACACAGCTAGTGTTAGTATCCGTGGCACAGAACTGACACCCTTCTAATTGGGTTACAGGTTGGACCCTAATTAGCTTAGTTAGTGTCTCAGTGAATCTCAATTTAGGTTTGCAATATCCCATAGTTTTAGTCAGTTTCTCAATGAATCTCAATTTAGGTTTTCTTGACCAAGTGTACAGATTTTCAGTTATTCAGTTATGTAGATTATAGTTTTTCAGCTTTCAGATCATCTCAGTAATATGTTTATGCTTGGTTTTGCACTTTCATATATTACATGTTCATGCATTCATGCTCAGTTAGTTTATGCGTTTCAGTTAGCTCCTATCTCATATACCATTATATTAAAAGTACTGAACACATACTTTTCTTTGTGTTGTGTTGTCTTATAGCATATGTTCAGACGCTCAGTTTCTCAATCGTTCTTAGACAATTCAAAGTTACCCAACATCAGTAGTTGTGAGTCCTCATTCATTGAGGACATGATATTTTTATCCTAATCATTTTAGTATTTCTTTGCGTTCAGTTAGTCGGAGTTAGTTGGGGGATTATCCTATTACTCCTCATGATGTTTAGAGGCTTTTAGACAATCAGTTAGATAGTCAGTTAGTTCTTTTAGTATTATAAGATATTTTAAACTTGTTATTGATTCATATATTTAGTATTCAGATTATAGTACTTTACCATTTTATCTTCTGTACATGTGTTTTACTATGATTTTATTTAGTACTCACATCAAGTACCAGTTTATGGGTTAGCTTGTGGTCCCTTATGGCCGTAAGCACCCTTTTCATGACTAGGGAGTAGCCTCAGGTTGTGACACATTGGTGGTGGTGGTGGTGCTATTAGTGGCATTGGTGTTGGTATTGGTGTTGGTTGCAGTTGTGGTGGTATTAGTAGTGGTTATGTTGGTATTGATAGTGTTGGTGGTAATTGTGGTGGTATTGGTGGTGTCGGTATTGGTAGTGTTTGTGGTAGCTGTTAGTGGTAGTGGTAGTATTCGTGGTGTGTTAGTGGTATTGGTAGTGTTGGTGGTGTTAGTGGTGGGGATGTTGGTGGTTTATGAGTTGCAGCGGGTGGAACAATAGTTGGGAGATATTAAAATAGATCTTCAAATAGATTCCCAATTTGTTGCAAAAAATGTTTCAGTTGTTGTCATAAAACAAACAAGTAGCAAGACTATTTTGATCTTATTCATCAAGGTTGCTCATCAGTTGCAACACGTTATGCATCTGTTGTAACAGATGATTCATCTGTTCCAATTGATGGGTTATCTGTTAGAATATTTTTTTTGTATTGTGGCATATAAAAATTTATTGAAATTCATCTTACCTTTTTAAAATTTATGTGGACATCAATTGTAATGTATTTTTTATTTTTATGTTGTGTGTAGGTAAAACATGTCTCCCAAAAGAAAACAAAGTGAAAGTGGATCAACTTTTGGCCACCTAACAAAAAAGGCTAGAGTACAGATGGATTCAGATGAGCTTCCTAAACAATCGTAGTCAAGGATAAGTGAAGCTGAGAAAAGATATGAAAATGATGTTGAGGGGATGGTGAAGGGCATGTAGAGGGTGATGAGAAAAATAGATGTGGAGAGGAAGAAGAAGAAGATAAACAAGAAGAGGTGGAAGAAGAAAGTAAGAAAGGATGATGATCAATCATGCATGCCAATAGGGCGTGAATTAAGGACGAAATCCTAGCATGATCATGTCAAAACTACTAGTATTGACAGGTTTTAAGTTGTGATGCTGATAGATAACCCTGCAGAACTAACTGGTGATTTTGTACTTAAATTGCAGTTGGGGAAACCTGTTAATGACTTTAGGAATACTATGAAGAATGAAAACATAGATGAACTTTTTAAAAACAGCTACTTTAGAAATTTTCTTATGCTGCCTAAGGACAGCACTACATGTTTTCAAATAAGCATGGTATATGGTCTTCTCAAGTGCAGGATCAAGTACGTGGGGGATGATAAAGATTTAAAGGAGGGGGCCAAAAGATGGATGAAGTATGGATCAGTTACTGTGGCATACCGATTTGTTTTAGCATTAAAAAGTTCACAATAGTGATAGGCTTGAGATACAATCATCCAAAAGAACCACTCATCAAGGAAACCCCCTGCAAAAAGTCCAAGGCAAGCAGGACAACCAGACCACTGCCATTGAGGGAAGGAATTGTCCATGCGACGACCCACCAAAACCAACAAACGCAAGAAAAAATAAGTGGGTTGTTGGACATTATTAGACGTGGATACAAAGCCATGATGTTAAAAAATATCAAGGATAAAAACATATCAAATAAGTATAAGGACAAATTGTGCTTATTTTGGTTTGCCCATTCGGTTATATTGGCAAGAGACGTCAACAAAGTCATAGAAGATGATTTGTTGAAGCTAGCTGAGGATTTTGAGAAATTCAACAATTATCCTTGGGGATATGACAACTACAAGTTGACTGTTAAATATTTATTGACAAAGCTATCCCCATAGTTGATCACATTATGCAACTTTCTTTTTAATTTCATGATAAATTTAATCACTATTTGTTTACTCTTCCATTAATTTATATTGAATAATTATTATGACTTTTTTTTCTTGCTTTCTATTTTCATTTTTTAGGCTTGGGCATTTAAATCTAATCCTCCCCCTAAAATCAGGTCAAGGATTACTCGGCTGAGGTTTCTTATCCAAGGATCCTTAGGTGGTTGGCTGCAAAGAGAAACACAAGAATTAAGGAGGATGATCTCTTTAACCCTCCAGATGATGTAGTAAGTCTTCTTTCAAGAAAAATAATTTGACTCAAAGAAAGATATTGAAACCGATGTACCATCTGTTGTAACAGATTACCCGTTTAGTGCAACTGGTGTAATAGATGGGTAATCTATTGCGACAGACGATTCATATTTCACAATAGATTACCTATCTGTTACTTTGGTTATCTGAAACCAACTCAATAGATTACCCGTCTTCTACATATTATGCAATACATAGATAATCTGATGCAACATATGGTTAATCTGCTGCCACATATGAATCATATCTTGCGACAGAAAGATCATCTGTTGCATAAGTTATCTATGTTAACGTATAACCCAACTGACTATAAATTATTATATGATTTATATGTATCTGCCTTTTTTGTAGGTTGTGCATCCATGGATCATGACTACTAAGCAGGAGTTGGGGATGAATTCTTTTATTATTCCAGGTCTTGTGTAAGATCCCACAAAATCCTAAGCTTGATTTAGTCCTGTAAAAGCTAGTAAGGGGTCCCAAACTTAGAAAAATTTAGATAAGTGTTCATACTTAGAGTTATTTTAGCCTTCGTAAGTTGGAAATCCTTTTTCATGACCCTTATGACGTTAAAGTAATGATTTATAGGTTGAATCATGATTAGAAATGTCAGTGGGGTTTCCCGAACAAGTTTAGATTTTTCGGACTTCGTTAGAGGCACGTTTGGAAGTCCAAACTAGTGGATCAATGGGATCTCATCGCGCCACAGAGCCCATCGCATCAATGAGTATATTTACCCAGCTCCCAGTGCAAATTCTAGTGAGCCGATGTGGACTAAACGCGACGCGTCGGCCATAGCGTCGACCCCATCAACCCGATATGTCGGTCTACATGTCGTTAGGATAGTTTTTAGTCATTAAAAAGTTGTGTACTCATGGGTATTTGGGTAATTTCCCCATGCCTATCGACCCCCAAAACACGAAATTAAAGCCTTTTAAGAGAAAAACTCATTCATTTTTCACAAGTTGCTCTCAAGAACAAACCCTAGGAGGTTTAAATTCAAATTCAACACTCAAGAGCTTACCATCGATCTTTTCAAAATTTAATCATTAAGGTATGTCAAGTGTTCATTCAAGGGTTCTCTTCCACCTTTGGAGTTTAAAAAAACTTTTTAAATTACAAGTTAATAGATTTGATGAATTTCAGGGTTGGATTTGAATGTGTTCATGATTACCATGTTAATGGGGTTCCTAATCCATGATTAGTTGCATGATTCATATGAAAATATTTATTTTATGTGTTGTATCATGTGGATTCATGCTAAAACACTTAAATTGTGAATTTGATATTTGAAATTGTAATTCCCACATGTTGTTTAGTATTATGTGCATATCCTATGCCCTCTAAATGTTTGATGGATTATTCATGTGAGTTGAATAGTGAAATCTTCATCATGTTAGCATGTATACAAGTTCATGTCGTGCAAGTGTTTGTCAAAATGCCTCAATCAATGAATGGTGATCAAATAATTAGTTATGATGGGTCATGTTGTGTTGTGCCCTCTAATCTATCCTATTGAGTCCTGGAGGTACTTAATACCCAACAATCTAGTTGCTTACCTAGATCTATAGTAGTTATAGAATAGATTCCGTAGTATCTTGGTTAGTAGTTTATTAATCAGGGAAGAACTCAGTTAGTAATTAGTTTAGAACCCAGAGAACCCAGATCAGTTCAGTCAGACAGTATGAATCAGTAACAGATCAGTCCAGCCTAGCACAATTTAGAACTCAGTCCAGTGTCTATTCAGTTAGAAGTAGGATTCAGCACCAAGTAAACCCTCTGATGGAAAGTTAGTGCCCATCCTTGATCCATCATTCTCCATCAGAGGGTGTGATTCTTAGATGCAGTCCTTGCATTACAGAACTATGTAACCAACGTAGGTTGAGATATCAACCTGCCAGTTGAGGGTTGATGAGGTATACTACCTTTTAGTTGAGGGTACCATCATTCTCATTTAGAGAACCTGCCAGATAAGGGTGACTCAGTTTATCTATACTCATGGCACAGTACTAAAACCCTTCCATTTAGGGTTACACGTTGGACCACAATCAGTTTAGAGAGGGGCATATCGGTTAGATGAATACCTCCCATAGTCTCAGTTTTAGTCTTTAGAATAGAACTTAGTTTAGTTTTTTAGAAATCGGGATTGGCAGGCACAGTTACTCAGTTCAGTATGAAACTCAGAATAGTTCCATAGAATTAGGACTGTTAGATACAGTCACTCAATTAACAGTAATATAGTATCAGTAAACTCAGTTATCAGTAAATTAGTAATTCAGAACTCAGTATCCAATGTTATCATGACCTCTGTTACAGTTTATGTAATAATGTTTGTACACTCATTTAGTTATACTCATGTTATTCAGTCAGTATTGTTCATGCATATGAACCCACGCATCTCAGCCTACCTCACTTAGTGTACCAGTACATTCAAAGTACTGACACATATCTTTCTTTTGTGCTATGATGTCTTATATCATAGCTTCAGATGCACGGGATCTCGATCATAGTTAGTAGCCCGATCCATCAGCAGCGGACTTGGTGGCGAGTCCTCATAGTTTGAGGATAGATATATTATTCCAGTATTTCAGTACTCAGTTTATTTTAGTAGTAGGAGTTAATTGAGGACTTGTCCCATCAACTCCTTATTCAAATAGTCAGAGGCTTTTCATACTACAGTATCTGTAGACAGATGTTCAATTTTTGTATTGATGTACCATACTCAGTATTTATTTATATTTTTGAAACTTATGGTATGTTTCTACCTAATTTCCACATAATTACAGTATTATTATTAAGTTATTACAGCGGGTACCAGTCATGGGTTGCTAGTGGTCCCTCGAGATTATGAGCACAGTGTAGTCTTCGGGGTATAGACTCAGGGCATTACAAACTTGGTAGCATATACTAAGGTTCAACAGAGTCCTAGGAAGTCTTAAATCCGCATTTAGTAGAGTCTTATGCATGGGTGTGTAGTGTGCCACACTTATGGACAAGAGGGTATTAGAAGTTTTAGGAAAAGTTTCCCTTCTTTAAGTAATCATGTTGTGCGGGTGAGCACAAGGTCATGTTAAAATCTCTGTCTAATACAAGTTTCTCTTTTATTTATAGAATATGCCTCTAAAGAGGACTAAGGGAAGATGAACAGGAGGCCAGCCAGTACCTCAGCCCATCCAGCCAGATCCTTCAGACGAACATGTCTCCCACACTAAATTCAGATAACCTTTCGCCACCCTAGCTTATTCTATTGTAGCCTAGAATGAATGCTCAGCTTTTGTTCTAGCCAACCTTATAGCCAATACTACTGCAACCAGGATTTGAGACTTCACTTGAATGAACCCTCCATCTTTTATTGTGTCTAATTCAGATGAGGACCCTCAGGAATTTCTTGATCAGGTGCAGAAAGTTACAAATATTATGGTGGTGACTACTATCAAGAGTACTGAGTTGGCCACATATTAGTTAAAGGATGTGGCTCACTCATGGTTTAAACAGTGGAAATCAGAAATGGCCACAGATGCAGGGCCTATAGAGTGGGAGGAGTTTGCCACTGATTTTCTAAATAGGTTCTTCCAGTTGGAGTTAAGGTCAACAAAGGTTTTATAGTTTATTAATCTGAAGTAGGGAAACTTGATAGTGAAAGAGTATTCTCTCAAGTTTATTAAATTAGCTAGATACACTCCTCATGAGGTGGCAGTTAGCAGGTCCAGGATAAGTAGGTTTGTGTCTGGGGTTTCTAGTAGTGTGGTCAAGGAGTGTAGAACAACAATGTTAATTAAGTAAATAGACATATTCATGCTCATTGTCCACCCTTAGTAGATAGAGAAGGCTAATAATAGAGAGAAAAAGAAGGAGAACAAGAGAGCAAAAATAGGTAGTTTCAACTTCGCTCAGCCTAGGTCAGAGAGTGGGAATCGTTCTTAGTTACGCCTAAAATCCTCAGTTCTAGCTCCATCCTCAGCCGGTAATCTAGTGCCAAAATTTAAATATGGCAACCGAGATAGGGCCACTAGGCCCTAAGCTTTAGGGTAGTGTCAGCAACGCTCGAACCAATCCTCTTTGCTAGAAATATGGCAGAAACCACTAGGGTATCTGCAGGGCTATAAGCTATGTGTGTTTTGTGTATGGTAAGCCAGGTCACAGAGTTATAGATTGTCCTCAGTCAGTTCCCAGGGTCAGCATAACCGTCCCTCAACTCAGTCTGGTCACCCAAATCAGCAGGGTGCTGCTTCCAATACCACTAGTGGGCAATGCTTAAACAGACTCTATGCCCTTCTGTCTTGATGTATCAGGAAAGTTCTCTTGATGTGGTCACTATTACGTTATAATTTTATCATTTATATGTGTATGCTTTGCTAAATCTAGGAGCTCCTTTATCCTTTGTAACTCCATATATAGCTGTCGACTTCGGAGTCAGTCCCGAAATCCTAGTAGAGACTTTCTCAGTCTCTACCATAGTGGGTAAATCTATCATAGCCCGATGGGTATACAAGAACTATTTGGTTATGATGTCTCAGAAGGTCACTTTAGCAGACTTAGTCAAATTAGAGATCACCGATTTTGATGTCATTCTTGGCATGTATTGGCTTCATTCCTGCTATGCCTCAATCTACTACAAAAACAAAATTATCTAGTTTCAAAATTTTAAGGAGCACATCCTAGAGTGGAGGGGTAGCAATTCTACAATTAAGGGTAAGCTTGTTTCCTACCTTAGGTCAAGGAAAATAATATCTAAGGGATATGTTTACCATCTCATTCGAGTTCAGGACTCTAGATCAGAAACCCCTACTCTTGAGTTAGTATCAGTAGCATATGAATTCCCAGACGTGTTTCCCAAAGATTTTCTTGGAGTTTCTCCCGAAAGGGAAATTGACTTCTGAATTGACCTTCTTCAAGATACTCAGCCCATATTTATTACTCCATATAGGATGTCACCTACAAACTTAAAGAGATACAAGAATAGTTAAAGGATCTTATAGATAAGGGATTCATTAAACCCAGTGTGTCCTTATGGGGTGCACCAGTTCTATTCGTGTATAAGAAAGATGGTTCTCTCAGAATGTGTATTAACTACAATCAATTAAATAAAGTCACGGTCAAGAACAAGTATCCACTTCCCAGAATTGCTGACTTATTTGACCAACTTTAGGGTGCCATTAACTTTTCTAAGATAGACCTCAGATAAAGCTATTATCATCTCAGAGTAAGAGAATGTGACATTCTGAAGATAGCATTCTGAACTTGGTATGGTCACTTCAAATTCTTAGGCATATCATTTGGTCTTACTAATGCCCTGGGAGCTTTCATGGACTTGATAAACCGTCTGTTCAAGTAGTACTTGGATATGTTTATCATAGTCTTTATGATGACATCCTTCTCTACTCCCACAGTGAGCATGATCATGTAGACCATCTCAGAATAATATTACAGACTCTCAAAAACCATCAGCTATTCACCAAATTCAGTGAGTGCAAATTTTTTCTAAGGTCAGTAGCTCTCCTCGACCATATCATTTCTAGTGGTGGTATTAAAGTTGATCCCCAAAAGAACGAAATAGTAAGAAACTGGCCCAAACCTATCTCTCTATCAGATATCTAGAGTTTCTTAGATTTTGCTAGATATTATCGATGATTTGTTGGGGGATTTTCATCTATTGGATCCACTATGTCCAGATTTACTTAGAAGAAGGTCAAATTTTAGTGGTCAGATTCTTATGAGAAGAGTTTTCAGGAGTTGAAGATTCGACTCACTATAGCCCTAGTTTTGACTCTACTAGATGGTTAAGATAGATTTTTGGTATATTATGATGCTTACATGGTTGGTTTAGGGTGCATTTTGATATAGAGAGGTAAGGTTATAGCCTGCGTCTCTAGACAACTCAAACCCTATGAAAAGAACTATCTAACTCATGATATTGAGTTACAGCAGTAGTAGTTTCCTTAAAGATCTAGAGGCACTATTTTTATGGTGAGCACATTGATGTGTTCACTAACCATAAAAGCCTACAGTATGTATTCTCTTAAAAAGACCTAAACCTCTGTCAGAGAAGGTGGTTGGAATTGTTGAAGGACTATGACATGAGTGTCCTGTATCATTCGGGTAAAGCCAATGTAATGGCTGATGCTCTAAGTGGGATGTATATGGGTGGTATTGCTCATGTGGAAAATGGTAAGAAGAAGTTAGATCAGGAAGTTCATCAAATTTCCCGACTAGGTGTCTGCTTAATCTATTTAGCAGAAAGTAGTGTATGGGTGCAGAGTAGTTCAGAATCATCTCTAGTTTTTGAGGTAAAGTAAAAGCAGGATAGGGATCCCAACCTAGTTAAGTTGAAAGAATCAGTCAGAGATCAGAAGATAAAGATTCTTCCAAGGGGGAGATGGTGTACAACATTGTCAGGGTCGACTATGCATGCCAGGTATAGATGACCTGAGACAAGGGATTCTCATAGATGTGCATGGTGCGCATTACTCTATTTATCCAGGGGATACTAAGATGTACTATGATTTGTAGGAGATCTATTGGTAGAGTGGGATAAAAAGAGACATTAAAGAGTTTGTAGCTAAGTGCTTGACATATCAGCAGGTTAAGATTGAAGACCAAAAACCTAGTAGGTCTATGCAGGAGTTTAGTATTCCCACTTAGAAGTGGGAAGAGGTGAACATAGATTTTGCAATAGGTTTTCCATGTACTCGTCACCAGTTTCATTCAGTCTGGGTCATTGTTGACAGGATGACCAAATGAGCTCATTTTCCCCCAGTCTATACCTCTTATTTAGCCGAGGATTATGCCAAACTCTATGTCAAGGAGTTGGTCAGATTACACAGAGTTGTGTTATCGATTATCTCAGATAGAGGTACATAGTTCACCTCTTATTTTTGAAAGACATTTCAAAAGAGTCTTGGTACCCAAGTCCACCTCAGTATATCCTTTCACCCTCAGACAGATGGTCAAGTATAAAGGACTATTCAGACTTTAGAGGATATGTTGCGAGTGTGTACGATAGACTTTAAAGGTAGTTAGGATGACCACTTACCTTGGATTGAGTTCACATACAACAATAGCTATCATTCCAGCATTCAGATGGCTACATTTGATGCACTCTATGAGAGGAGATATAGGACTCCCATTGGTTGGTTTGAAGTGGGAGAGGCCGCAGTGGTAGGGCTTGACTTTATGTTTGACACCTTAGAGAATTTTCAGTTGATCAAGGAAAAGCTTAAGATAGCTTAGAGCTGACAGAAATCATACATAGATGTATGCAAAAAGGATCTCAAGTTCGAGATTAGTGATTATATGTATTTAAAGATCTCTTTTATGAAAGGAGTGAAGAGTTTTAGTACGAAGAGGAAGCTCAGTCCCCAATATGTCGGTACTTATCGAATTCTCATCCATTTTGGAAAGGTATTATGATCTTGAGTTGCCTTCAGACTTAGCTTTAGTCCATTCAGTGTTCCATGTCTCCTTGCTAAAGAAATGCATAGGTGACCCAATAGTTGTAGTCCCCGTAGGGAGTACAGACGTTCAGAACAACCTCTCTTATGAGGAGATTCCAGTCGAAATCCTTGATTATAAGATTCGCAGACTGAGGAACAAAGAGATTCCTCTTGTCAGTGTTCTTTGGCAGAATCATTCTATTGAGGAAGCTACTTGGGAAGAAGAGGCAGATATATGGACCAAGTATCCTCACCTCTTCTCTGTAAACTCAGACTCAGCCCAAGGTAACAGTTTTTCCTTAAACTTACTCAATTCCATACTATGATTTTCCTCTATAGACTTGGTACAAGTTACCACTGCATATTCATTTGTGACTTCATGCATCAGATATGCATGTCCATTATGAGAAACTCAGCTTATTAGCAATCCCAGTCATGCATTCATGAATCATGTTCAGTTATGTACTCATGCATCAAATATGCATAATCAGTATTGAATTTCAGCATATTAGTAGTGTCAGTTATGAAATCATGTTGCAGTTGTGCATATCTAGTATCTAAATTCAGTCTATCAGTATTCCCAACTTAGTTAGTTTCATTCAAGGACAAATGTTCACAAGGGAGAGATATTGTAAAACCCCGCAAAATCCTAAGCTTGATTCAGTCCTATAGAAGCTAGTAAGGGGTCTCATGCTTAGAAAAATTTGGCTAAGTATTCATACTTAGAGTTATTTTAGCTTTCGTAAGTTGGCAATCTTTTTTCACGACCCTTATGACCTTAAAGTTATGATTTATAGGTTGAATCATGATCAGAAATATTAGTGGGTGTTCCCGGACAAGTTTTGGATTTTTTGGACTTCATTTGAGGCACGTTTGGAAGTCTAAAGCAGCAGATTGATGTGAGATCGATGCGTCACATTTCCCATCGATTAGATGAGTATTTTTCCCTGGCTCCCAATGCAATTTCCAATGAGCTGATGCGGACTTGATGTAGTGTATCGGCCATAGCATCGACCCATCAATGTAAAGCATTGATCTGCATGTCTCTAGGATAGTTTTTAGTCATTAAAAAGTCATTTCCTTATGGGTATTTGAGTTTTTTCCCATGCCTATCAGCTCCCAAAACATGAAATTAAATCCTTCTAAGAGCAAAACTCTTTCATTTTTTACACGTTGCTCTCAAGAACAAACCCTAGGAGGTTTAAATTCAAATTCAATACTCAAGAGCTTACCATCAATCTTTTCATAATTTAATAATTAAGGTATGTCAAGTGTCCATCCAAAGGTTTCCTTCCACCCTTGGAGTTCAAGAAACCTTTTTTAAATTACAAGTTAATAGATTTCATGAATTTCATGGTTGGATTTGAATGTGTTCATGACTACCATGTTAATGGGGTTCCTAATCCATGATTAGTTGCAAGATTCATATGAGATTATTTATTTTATGTGATGTATCATGTGAATTCATGTTAAAACCCTTAAATTGTGAATTTGGTGTTTGAAATTGTAATGCCCATATGTTGTTTAGTATTGTGTACATATACTATGCCCTTCAAATGTTTGATGGATTAGTCATGTGATTTGAATGTGAAATCTTATCATATTAGCATGTATATAAGTTCATGTCATGCAAGTGTTTGTCAAAATGCCTCAATGAATGAATGGTGATCCAATAATTAGTTTTCATGTGTCATGTTTATAGTGAGCCCTCTAATATATGCTATCGAGTCCCGGAGGTATTTAATACCCAGCAATCTAGTTGTTTACCTAGAGATATAGTAGTTATTGAATAGATTTAGTAGTTTCATATTCAATAGTTTAGTAATTAGTTCAGAACCTAGCAAACTCAGTTCAGTTCAGTCAGACAGTATGAATCAGTAACAATCAGACCAGCCTAGCATAGTTTAGAATTCAATCCAGTGTCTATTCAGTTGGGCGTAGGATTCAGCACCGAGTGAACCCAAGGATGGGGACTCACCCGCCAACAGAGGGTGTTATCCGAAGAAGCAGTCCTTGCATTCCAGAACTACATAGCCAGCGTATGTTGAGACATCAACCTGCCAGTTGAGGATTGATGAGCTGTCCTACCTGCCACTTGAGGGTACCACCATTCTTATTCAGAGCACCTACCAGGTGAGGGTGACTCAGCTTGTCTTTAACCGTGGCATGGAACTAGCACCCTTCCAGTTAGGGTTATAGATTGGACCACAATTAGTTCAGAAAGGGGTATGTCGGTTAGATGATTACCTCCCACAATCTTAGTGTCAGTCTTCAGAATAGAACTTAGTTTAGTTCTATAGAAATCAGGATGGACTATCAAACACAGTCACTCAGTTCAGTACAGAACTCAAAATTATCCCACAGAATCAAGACTATCAGATACAATCACTCAGTCAAAAGTAATATAGTATTTGTAAACTCAGATATCAGTAAATCAGTATTTCAGAACTTAGTATCCAGTGTTATCATGACCTCAGTTACAGTTTATGTAACCATGTATGTATGCTCATTCACTTATACTCATGTTATTCAATCAGTATTGTTCATGCATATGAACCCATGCATCTCAGCCTACCTCACTTAGCATACTAGTACATTCAAAGTACTGACGCATACCTTTCTTTTATGCTATGATGTCTTATATCATAGGTTCAGATGCATAGGCTCCTGATCATACTTAGCATCCTAATCTATCAGTAGCAGACTTAGTGGTGAGTCCTTATAGTTTGAGGACAAATATATTATTCCAGTATTTCAGTACTCAATTTATTTCAGTAGTTCGAGTTAGTTGGGGTCTTGTCCCATTAACTCTTTATTCAGACAGTTATAGGCTTTTTAGACTAGAGTATTTGTAGATAGATGTTCTGTTTTGATATTGATGTACCATACTCAGTATTTATTTATACTTATGAATCTTATTGCAAATTTTTTCCTAATTTCTGCATAATTACATTATTATTATTCAGATTTTGCTGCAGGTTCCAGTCATGGGTTAGCTTGTGGTCCCTCAAGACTATCAACACCGTGTAGTGTCTGGGGTATAGAATCGGGGCATTATATATTGTTCATACAATAGCAAACCCAATAGTGTGTTAATAAAGAAGGAACTGGCTGGAGAAACAGCCATAAGGAGAACAATTAGGCAAGGTTAACCAAATTTTGGGGCTCTTCATGACCAACCTGCTTCAACAGATTCGGGTGTTCTTCTGGGGTAGTTGCTGGTTGAGTTGTTGATATTGGTGGCAGCCATACTGATGCTGATGCTTTTGTCAGTTGTGATGATGTGCATAGCGATGCTCAAGAAAAAATAAATATGTTTTAAAATACCCCTTACAAAGGTCCCTCTCACCCTTACACAAGCCCTTCTCACCCTTACACCGGTCTCTCCCACCCTTACAGTGGTCTTTCTCACCCCTCTTTACCCTCATATTCTCAGTGAAAATGCAAAGAGCGTAAGGACAAATAGGATAAACTATTTTAGAAAGTAGATACTATCTCTAAAGATGTCGACGAATTAAAATCCAAGAGGGGTGTCATACCATCTAAGAAGGTAAGGGAGCCATACACTCCTACAATGGTGGTTAGGAAGAAGAAAAGAGAAATTAGACATATACTTTCTACTATGAAACCAGAAAAAATTGCAACTCCTCCCTCTCCAAAAGTTGTTGAAGTTTGGGACCATTGAAGAAGGTGGACATATATATAGAACTCGATGCCAAACAGAAGATTGTTCTGCGAAACACCATGAATTCCAAGAGAAAATGATTACACCATGCATACCTTTTCCCACTAAGACTTCAAGAAAATGATATATATGCATAAGTGGTACGTGAATAAGGTAAGTTTACTTTTCCTAAACTAGCCTTGTAATCTAATCCATAAAAAAGAAGCTACGAAATAGATATGTCATCTGTTGTAACAGATGGATATTTTGGTACAACTGGTGGTGGTTTTATTGTAATATATCACCCATCTATTGTATAAGCTGCGTTAGATGATTAATATACGAACAGATTCAGAGAACCCTCTGCAATAGATGGACCATCCATTGCATCTTTCCACTTTGATTTTCTTTTCTACAATTACTAATCTATTTAAAAATTATCTTCTTATATCACAGTATGTTGATGAAATTTTCTCCCTCAAGAGGGGCATACAACTAGTGTACCCAAATGCTTATAATGCTGCCGATAGGATAATAGACCTCAACTTCTACAATAATTTCAAAGATAGGTACAATGAGCTCATTAAGCTAGCGTCAACTCCCGATAGCCTGGGATTTGATTCGTTAGTTTCTGGATTTTAATGTGATGAAGATATGATTAAATGTGTTAGAAAAAAGAGGCCATATCCACATGACAAGAGTTGTACCAAGGAAAAGAGAATTCTTGTGGTCATGAATTTGAACGTCAAATAATTTTTGGCTCTTGAGATACTATTCGAGAAGAGAATGATAAGGATTTATGACTGCAACTTATCTATCTTCGACGAGGCCATTTTTTTACCCACGTACAGCCACTACTGGAGTTTTTCCACAACTTGTTAAGGAAGAATAAACTGATAGATCATTTTCCAGTAGAAGTGTTGATGAAGTAACCATGGAATTTTGAAGGTTAAAACAAGGACATGAACCTTTCAAAAAGTGAAACTAATGCTGCATGCGGGTCATATATGCTTGCATACATCAAATATTTACTGACCGACACATAAATGGCTGAGCCAACGACTTCTCTATGCCAAAATACTATGGAAAAGATGCAAGAGGTCTGGGCTTATGGGGTACTAACTAGACACTTGGAGCACATGTACAAAGGACAAGACGTAGAAATACAAACACCATAACAATTTTTATTTCAAGTCACTTCACTTTACATGTAGTGACAATTTTTTATATTTGATTAAAATTGAATTTTTTATAATGCAATAGATTGTCTAACTGTCTTAACATATAGTCTATCTTTTTTGACAGATAGTTTATCTGTAGCAATAGGTTGGTCGTCTATTTCATTATGCAGATGTTTATATCTAAGTCTATCTGTTGCAAAAGTGGGAAGACCTGTTTGATAATTTCCAACAGATGACCTATATGATGCAACATATATCTAAATCTGTTTGATATTTTCCCACAGATATGTCGTCTGTTGCAAAAGATACCTTATCTATGTAGTATTTGAATCTAGCATTCTATTTTAATTAATAAGTTCAAATCTAAGGATAAAATAAAAATCATAGACAATATAAAATAAATCAAGCCTTCAGAAATTACATGAAATAAATCAACAAATAGATGAAATGCAAACAATTTGTTATGGGTACAGATATCAATAAATAAATCAACAATTTAAATTTTGATACCAACAATTCCTAAGGAGAGGTGAGGTTATTACTTTGACAGAATTAAGCTATAAAGATCTACATAATATGGACAAGTTATTCGTCATCCGGTACTATGGAATTCAACTTGGGTTATTATGGATTTTTAATGTTGCTTGCATACGATTTATGCGCTTTCAGTTCTCCAAATTTCCATAAAAGAGTAGCATATTGTCAATGTTGTTTAGCAGTAGCTCCTACTGTGATATCCACATGGAAAGTCAAAATTATCAAGTTAATCATAGAGATACAAAAAAATGGAAAATGATAACTTATCTATTTTTAGCTAATAAAATAATTCTTTCTTCTATTTTAAATTATCCAAATCAGATTACCTATTTGTTGCAATAGATGGATCATCTATTGGAACAAATTAAAACATGAGAAAGACTTGTATGATAATTTCCAAGGGATGGACCATCTGTTGAAATATATGACTCATCTGTTTGGAAAAACTAAAATAGTAGGAAGTCTTGATTTAATTTGTCCTAACAGATAAACCATCTATTACAGTAGATAGGTCATCTGTTGGTACAAATAAAAATAGTACGAAGAGTTTTTAATTTGCTAAAATAGATAAGGCATATATTGTAAGAGATAATGCACCTGATGCAATAGGTTAGTCAACTATTGTAATAGATATATATATTTGTTTGATAACTTTCAACATATATGTCATCTGTTGAAATATATATGTGCTGTGTGTTAGTTGGAACAGATGATATATATTCACCTTCTTTAGCTCATGCTGGTCTCCGATGGGCCTTGTACATTGCTCAATAGTGCAACACAAAGACAGAGAAGTTGCAATTTTACTTTTTTGGATGCTTGATAATGCCTTGAAAATTACTTTCTGTCTACTCTTAACCTTAATCCCTAATGGAGTGGATGGATATGAAATACTCTTTGATCGAATGAAAACCCTCTTAGATGTCAATTCTTTTATAGAAGCAGTTAATGCATTAATAACATTAATCACTCCATCATATCTTGACATTTGCATGCAGAACATTCGCTAGGAGGGTCAAAATCTGTATAACCAATATGATCATATTCATAATGGTTTGTTGTTTCAAAAACTATAAGAGGAGCGTCATTAGCCCCAACAGCGGAACCACTACCACCACTAACACTATCAACAATAAAAAGCCCACCCTTCAAAATTATTTTTCTTATGATGGTTGTTACTCTAAATAATTCCTTTTTTATTCTTTCAATGACCTTAGGGTTCGATAAAATTTACACAGACCATAAAGTAAAAAACATGGCATCTTCAACTCTTGATTGGTCACAACAAGTGACAGATGCACAATCTAAAATAAATCAGTATATATATTAGAATATTGATTAAATCATTCAAAAAAATCATAACTAAAATAAAAACTTAATTAGAATTAGACTTACTACATCCTTGAGGGTTGAAGAGATCAAGAAATTTTTCATTTTTATTAGTTTTGGCGGACAACCATCTTAGGATTCTTGGACAGAAAAATTCTTCTTGGTAGTTTACTTATTGTCTCAACTAAGGAATGACTTAAAATGCCCAAGCTTATAAAATAATTCAAATAAAACAAAAGCATTATTCAATAAAATATAAATAAATCATAATAAAAAAAATATTTACCATGAAATCCCATGAAAATCCATATAAGTTAAAGTATTTGCCGTTAATGAAGTCAACAAATAGTTGACAGTCATTTTGAAGATTTCATAACCCCAAGCATTACTGTTAAATGCCTCAATATCCTCAGAGAGCTTTATTAAACCAAGAGGTATGTGGTTTTTAATGTCTCACGCCCAAAGAATATTATAAGAAAACCAAACCAAAAACAATGATTGTTTGTGCTTCTTTTAAAGCCTTTTACCTTTCAACGCTTCTATCAATTTTTTATTTTTGAATCCTAGACCAACAAGGGACACCAAGTCATCACCATCACTTGACTTTTCTTTGCCATTTTTAGGTATGCGAGGTATTTTTTTCTGGGTTAGAATAGGTATAACTTGAGAAGGAGGAGGATAATATTTTAGTCCAGTAACTATGGAAAACTCCTTCCATCCAAAACAAACACGTATGCCACAGTAATTTATCCACACCTCATCCATCTTATCTTTATTTTCATACAAAAACCTATGCTTGAGAAGATCATATACAATTTTCATTTGAAAATGAGCATTGTTGTCCTCCATTGTAATGCCCTGGAAGTTAACCCTGGATGCTACACAGTGCTTATAGACCCGAAAGACCACAAGATAACCCATGGGTTGGTACCTGATGCGAGCACTGAATGATATACTGATAATAATGACATATGCAGAAAGATAGATGGAAATGACATAATATTTTAAACTCTGAAAATACGATTGAATTTGTAAGTCTGAAATATCTGTGAAAAAAGATTGTAATTTGATTAAATAAATTAATACACTAGCTGACTGTCTGAATTATCTGAAAAGCCTCTAAGACTGACTAACTAGGGAGTTGATGGGACAAACCCCCAACTAGCTTTGAATGACCATATAACTGAACTGCTAACTCAACTGAATAAACATAAACTCATCCTTGAAGTATGAGGACTCATTATTGCTGCTGATACTGGCTAACTGATCCTGTCTAAGCTCGGTTAGGAAACTGAGTGTTCGAACCTATTACATGAGACATCATATTGCAAGAAATGAGTATGCGATTAGTACTTTGAATATACTAGTACGAGTGATGAGGTTAGGTTGATATGCATGGTTTATGTGCATAGAAAATAACTAACTGAATGAATAAATGAGATGACTAAATATAAAATACGTGAAAGCTATAAAAATCTTAGAATGCATGACTAAGCATATAACTTGATTCTGAAATAGTCAATAAACAAAAAGAGTGAAATACTGATAGTTGATTAATTGATAACTGTATGATATGGTCAAGCAAGCCTGAAGCTGAAATCTGTACTGAATACTCAACTGAGACTGTGAGAGCTAGCTATAACTGACATTCCCTAATATACTGTCAAAGTCTAACCTATAACCCAGTTGGAAGGGTGTCGGTACCGTGCCACGAGTACTAATTCTGGTTGTGTGGATCCACTAATCTGATGTCCCAAAGTCAAGGGTTGCATGCCTATCTGATGGGGGACCCCTCAAATTATGGTTGCACCGTAGGTATGGAACCTAGGGATTTCTACTAACATCTTATTCCTACTAACGGGGGAGACAAGTGCCTCATGCCTATTGATGGGGGAGATGCCATCCCTATGTTTACTCAGTGCTAAGGTTTACTCCCAACGGAAAGACACCAAATTCAAGAATGATCTAGTTTAACTGAATTTGATAACTAACTGAACTGATGACACTTATGGTTTATCTGAAATCATTCTAAAAATACTGAAAATATGTAAACAGCTAAGTTTTGAGTGTTCATAACCCCCAGGACTCAATAGCACTAACAATAAGAACACATGAGAGAATTTGAAACCATAATAAGTAAGCATTACTCCAAAATCATTACTTAGGCATTTCATCAGTCACTTGAGGGTCAAGATATTAACATAGGGATACTCTTAAACATGATGAGATAGCACAATCACATAATAAAATCATAAACTGAGGGTTTTATTCTGAATTCGCATGAACATGATATGGAAACCACAATATTTAAAACATACTATAATGCATTCCATAAGAAAATAATTGAAATCATAACTTGAAATTAAATTACCAAGATATAGATATATATACTTCAACTTTCAAATGTGTAAGGGCTCTTTCTATCAAAAACTCATGGAAATATAATACATGATCGAAATTCATAAGAGTTTCATGGAGCAATATCATTGTAAACATGTAATAAGTAGTCATTGTTCAGAACCCAATCATTTAGGCATTTAATCAAACACATGAGGGTCATCAGTTAAAGCATGGGAATAGTTAAATCATCTGATAATAACATAATTGCAATATGAAAATCATGGGTTAAGGATTTAAAATGCGAATATCATCCTTCATATGAGTCAAGGGCTAATTCCAATGGAAATAATTTGCAAACATGATATATAAATTGAAATTCGTGAAAGTTCATGGATATAATATACATTAACATGTAAAGATCAAAATTTTAAACTTGAAAATGGATTCTTGGACTCCATAGGGGAAAAAAGCCCATGGATGAACATCAAATATACCTTTAATACTTCAATATTAAAATATAACAACTTTCTTACAATTTCTTGGGGGTAAAGCTTGAATTCTTGAATTTTCTTGGAGAGAAAGGAAGGGAATTGATGAACTTGGGGGGAAATGATTAGGGTTTATTCTTGAGAGTAAAATTGAAAAATGTGGGCAAATAATGCCCTAACTGAAGCTTTAGGTCGTGGATTTATGAATTGAGTTGAGGTGGAAAATACCCAATTTCCCCTCAATCATTTAAACCAAAAATTCATAGCTAGATTGCGGATTGAAGGCTCATCGCGATGCGGTCTTAGAGTGGTGGCTTACTCTTTTTGACGAAAATGATCATAACTTTTCGCTGAGGTATCGGATTAAGGCAAACTAGGTATCGTTGGAAAGCTAATTAAATTATCTATAATTTAGTGGGTCTTGAGATGAAAAATTTTATGCATATAAAAGTTATACACGTTCAAAGTTGAACCTTGTAGAATTGAATACCAAACTTTAGACGAATCAAAGGCTCTTAGCTCAACTTTGTTCTAAGTGATTCTTGTGAACATTTTTCAACTCATAAGCACTTCACATACTATAATAAGGATCATGACATATGCATTCAATTATGAATCAAGAACCGGATAAAAATGCCTTCATCGCAATGTGACAAGGACCTCATCGTATACCACTACGATGCGCCATAATCGCGGTGAGGTTTTGGAATTGATATCCAAATGTGTTCCAATCCTCGTTCAAAAAATCAAAAATTTCTCAGAGACATGGTCCTTATACCTTTGAACAAGAATTAACTTAAAAACTTACATCTCGGGGTCAAAAAGGTCAACTTCAATATCATCGAAGTTAAGAGGCCAAAAATAAGACTAGTCTCCAATACATAAGCTAAATTTTCTAGCTTGAAGCCTCTTATGCATGCACTATGAGATGAACTGAAGTAAGAAAAGTATGGGGTATTACATTCGACAAATCAGGATATTGCCCAAAGTAGCTTTCCTTAAAATAATCATCCAATTGTTGTTATCAAAGAATTTTTTAGAAGACGTCGAAAGATTTTCTCATGGATGAATTAACCACGAAATCACCAGTAAAATAGGTGGCACCATTGCACTACATTCTCACAGACTATCAATACTGAAGGTTTTGGCCAACTCTTCAGTGGAAGGACTATTAACATTTGAGTTATCTCTTTTAAAAATTTTCCTCCTCCCCTTGTTCGTTATCTTCTACTTCTGACTAAGATATCTCTGGTAAAGCAATCTCATAGAGTAGTGGATGTAGCCTAGCTAGTTTACTTGATCCTTGTAATAACCCGTACTAATCCTAGCTTGTTTCAGCTCTTAGTCCCATACTTAAAGGGTTTAAGTCTTAAAATTTTCACTAAGTGTTGAGGACTTAGCCATTTTTAAGACCTTCTAACTGCAAGGAATTTTAAGTTGACCTTCTGGGCTCCAAGATAATAGTTTTGAGTTAATTCATGTTTAGGGGTGTAAGAAGCATGTCTCGGGTAAGTTTAAGATTTTTCGGACAGGGTTTGGACCTCATATTAATTTCCAAAATAATAGCTCAGTGTGATTCCACCGTATCACTATGGATATAACGATGGCTGCCTTGGCGTGTCGCGGTGGAGTGCAGATCGGCAATTGCCAATTTCTTTAAACTCACTATGATTATACTACATCGCGGTGAGTATAGCAGTGAGGGACTTGCCGCATCATGGTGAAGCCTTAAATGACATTCCAAATGTGACTTTAATCCTCAAAAGGGTAATTGAGTCATTTTTCCCACTCCAATTCATAAAAATAGAAGATTTAACCCTATTCTAAGCATATTACACTCATTCCTCACAAAATTTCTCTCCAAGAAAACCCTAAATCTTCAACTTTAACTTTAAGAAATCCAAAATTTCACCATTGTTTCTTCAAGATAGCCAAGAATTCAAGTTTTCAGGTTTAATAACTTCAAGAAGAAGCTTCAAGAACATCGTTAGGGATTCGAAGTTCAAGATTTTACATTCAATTAATCAATAAAGGTATGTGGGATTATGAACAAGGATACTCCTTTCATTCTTGTGCCTAAAACTTGACCTTTATTTAAAATTTCATATTTTTCAAGTTAGGGTTCATATCCAATTATCATTATTTGAAGATTATGATGTTACAAATGATTTAAATGTTGAATTTCATGTCTATTTTCACATCTTTATGCATGTGATATAATTTTTTAGATTTCCAATTGAGTTTTAAGCATGATATTATGATTCTTGATTTCATTATCTTGATATTGTTGAAGTATTTCAAGAATTATATTGAGCGTGAAATTTTTCTATTAATTGGCATGAGTTTAAATACTGGGTTTTAAGACCTAAGTGTAAGTATAGATATTTTAAGAAAGATTTAAGAAAGAAATTGATCTTTTGATCTAAAGCTAAGATAAGGAATCGACATTGTTCATACATCTTGAGTTTTAAAGAAAGAGAAGAATAATTGGTTTTCATTATAAACCCTTATGCTATTTTGAAGTGGATTTCCTAATGTTTGAGCGAAAGCATGGGAGTAGTAATTAGCATTGAGTTGGGTATGATTCCAAGATATCATGCCCTAGAACTACGTGCCACCATAGGATTAAGATTAAGTGCCCATAGTGGATAAGTCAGTGATCACTTTAGATAATGTTATACTCCTTGGCAAGAGTATGAAACCTCTCCTCAACGTGAGGTTTTCCCCTTAAAGGAACATGACGTTGAATATCATGATATCTCAAATGGTGTATGTTGGTTGGAAGAACTTCCCCAAGTCCCTAATTCCTATGTCCTAAAAAAGAATAACTGAACAGCTTTTAGAAATTAAGTGTAAAGGCTCATAATTTTACTCAGATATTGTTTTACATAATACATTAGCTATGATATTTTTAGCTTTCAGTTTACAAATGATAAAGGTGAGTCCTTTTACACTTAGCTTGCCTGATTTAAAAACAGACTTGACTTCAGTCCTAATTATTCAACTAATAGAAAGTGTAAAAGTAAAGCTTTTAGAACTAAGTATTATGGATCACGAGATGTATACAGTATGCTTTATTATTCATGATTAATGATTTTTAGCCTTTAGTTATTCAAGCCAATGTACGTCATTTACACTTAGCATGCATTCCTTATAAGTTATATGCAAAATTAGTTAAAAAAATTTCTTATATATTCACCCCCACATGCTCAGTACATTCCAAAAGTACTGATTTACATATATATTTATGTGCTGCATTATTTAATATTGTACGTACCAGTTGTAACATGCACATCATATTCAAACAGTTTCTGATTCCAGCTAGCTGATGATGAGCCCTCCTACTTTGGGGACTTCAGTTAGATGTTATTCATGTACTTTACTTTCTTACTAAAATGTATCAATTAGTGGTAGTTGGAGTCGCATCCTATCTATCTATGGTCAGTATAGTAGAGGCTTTATAGATATCAGTCAAAGTCAGTCATGTAATTTCAGTTCCTCTTTACAGTTTTATCAGAACGTAAAATTGTATCAGTGTTGTATTTTCCACAAATTTTATCATGATTATGTTTCTGCATATTAAACTAAGTTATTTTATACATATTTAAATTAGTTGCTTAACAATATGCCAGTACAAGGGTTATCTTGGGATCACTTGTAGTCCTAAGCACCGTGTGACGACTATGGGGTAGTCTTGGGTCATTACAAACTTGGTATTAGAGCACAAGGTTCAAGTTTCCTAGAGTGTTTGTAAAGCCGTGTCTAGTAGAGTCTTATGGAATGGTACTAAGATGTCTATACTTTTCTTCGAGAGGCTACAGGGTATTTAAGAAATATCTCCTTTCTTTAATACTCTAGATCATGTTGTAAAGTTATTCTCTCAGAAACTTCTAGCAATTCATGTGTTACTCCATAATCCTTTACCTATGACTTATTCTTGAGATAACATAATTATCAAGTTCTAATTCCTGCCAAGATGATGCTCTTAGATTTACTATAAGTAACTTTAGAAGTCACACAAAGGGGCTTGAGAGGAGCTCACTAGTGTGTTAAAAGTTACTTAAGTTGAAAGCTTATGTCCTCATCCATATGAGTTGTGTATTTAATAAATAATATGTTATGTATTTAGATTCCCCATTAACCATTTTTATCCAGATAGTGCTCATGAGAGAAGATAGTATGAACCCAAAGTGTTAAATAGAGTTTTCATTTGAGGGATGTTATGACCTTGAGTGTTGTGATTCATAAGTGATAGCACCTTTTTATAGTTGGGAGTATGGGTTTAGAAGTGTAGTGACAAGAAAGTGGAAATGACGATTGATAGAAAGTATAGAGATAAACTTATGCATGCTATAGACTTTACAATATGGTGATATGTACTTGTGTGTTAGTTTAGTGGAAGGTATAGAAGGGAGTTATTACTTGTAATACCCCATATTTCCCTAGCATAATTTAACCCTAAATACTTGATTTACCCAATAAAATATTTTGAAACACTCAGTATTTTTCAGTTTAGAGCCTGCCATTGCGTAGAAAATTGAATTATCTTTCCAACAATATAAAATTTTCCTAAATTTGATAACCGGGTAACAAGTTATGGCTATTTTAAAGTTTCTGTTGTTAAACACCATCATTCAGGCTAGTAACACGTCGCGGAGTATGTCTAAATGACAATTATAAATTTTCAATGTAACTCCATGTCTAAATGACAATTATCAATTTTTAATATAACTCCACAATCTCACCGCATTGCAGAGGTCTTCTATTTCCCAATTGTCACTTTTCCAGTATTGCTACACGATAATGGCGCATCGCGCCAAGGCCCAATTTCCCATCTAGTATTGCACCGCGATGGTGCCGCATCGCGCTATTAGCCCAGTTTCTAGTTTTCCACATTTCAGTGGCATGAAGTAATAGTGGTGCATCGAGCCAGGTGCCATGTTTGGAAAAATTTTTATGAAAATTTAAGAGGACGCCCAGGGTTAAAACAGTTTTTGCCCATAATTTTATTATGCTCAAATTTGTGATTTAATCCCTAAAAACATCCTTAGCTACTCATTATGAAATTCATCCCAAAATTAAAATCATTCTCTCTCAAACTTGAGAAACCCTAGCTCTCAAGAGATCAAGAACAAAGCTTAAGGATTCACCAAGGACTTCAACAACTCATCAAATTAAGGTATGTTAGGTGTTCATCTATGGGCCCCTTTCACCCATAGAGCCGAAGAATCTATTTTTTAAAACTTTAAGATTTATGATTCATGATTTACATGTATGAAATTGGATTGCATCCATGTTCTTGACATTAATTGAGTTTTAGTCCATGATTAATGGTAGATTCCATGAAACTGAATAGCATGTTTATTGAATTGAGTAATCCCCATGTTATAATCCATGAATTTGCAAGTTTGGTCATTGTAATTGCCATATTTATATGATTATCCAATATTTAAATTCCAAGTTCCAAGAATTATTCCTAGTATGTGTTAATTTACATGATATTCATGATAAACCCTTTAATTTGAAAGCTGATTGTTGTAACCATGTTAACCCTAAGTGTTTATGATTTAATGGACCAAGTATGTTGCCCATGTGTCAGATAAATTGTCTATCAAAAATAAATAATGCCATTGTAGCATGCTAACATGTAGTCTCCATTCATGTACAAGTTAATGGATTACAAGTGTTTGATGAAATGTCTCTATAAATGAACTATGACCAAGTGAACATTGTTATGTTATTCAAGATTATACATTGCTTTACTTTTCATGCCATCGAGTCCTGGAGGTATTTAATACCTGATAATTTAACTATTTACCTAGAGCCAGTGTCAGTTACAAAATCATATCAGTCATGTCACGATCAGTAGAACTCAGTTAGTTACAAAACTTAGGAAAACTCTGTATCAGTCCAGCCCAGTTCAGTATACTCAGTTTAATGTCATTTAATTGAGAGTAGGATTCAGTACCGAGTGAACCTAGGGATGGGTGCGCACCCATTAACTAGGACTGGGTCCATAAAAGCTAACCCTAAGTTCTAGAGCTATGTAGCTAGCGTAGGTTATGAGATATCACTCATTAGATAGGACTAACATACTCAGGGGTCACCCGCTAACTTAGGACTGATCTAAGGGGTCATCTGTTAGTTAGGACTAACTCTACAATAGTCGTTAGTACCCCTGGAACGGTGCTAGAACCCTTTTAATTGGGGTTACATATTAGACCCCTATCAGCTTAAATTTGGGGCATATCGGTTAGATGATTACCTTCTACAGTTTCAGTCTCAGCCTTCAAAATAGATCTCAGTTCAGTGCTATAGAATCAGGATTGTCAGACACATCAATCAGTATTAGTAACTCAGTTTATCGGTTACTCAGTTTTCAAAATATAAAACTTAGCTTCAGAAAAGATCAGTTACAGTATATATATATATGTATATGCACAGATTGCATACTTAGTAGTTACAGTAGTTTTAGTTATCCATGTACTCTCATGTTCAATTAATCTATATCATTTAGATAGTTATTGTTCATGAATATGAACCCCTACATTCAGCCTTACCTTATCTAGCATAGCAATACATTCCATGTACTGACACAAACTCTTTCTTTGTGCTATGATGTATTATATCATAGGTTTAGACGCTCAGGTTCTCGACTGCACATAGTCAGATTTCAATTCAGCCACAGTATCAGACTTAGTAGCGAGTTCTCATCTATTAAGGATATGCCTTATTTTATTATTTTTTAGTACATAGAATATTTTACTAGATGGAGTTAGTTGGGGGATTCTCCTATCAACTCCACTTTAAGATAGTTTCAGTTAGAGGTTTGTTAGACTAAATTTTCAAACAGTATTTTAGATTCAAATATTGTTATCAGATAGTATTATTCTTTATTAGTATTTTACATAATTTAACCTTATGGTATTTTAGCCTCTTTCCACATTTATTACAGTATGTTTATTCTGTGCTCACAGCAGATATCAGTCATGGGTTAGCTTGTGGTCCGTCGGGGTTGTAAGCACCGTGTAGTGTCCTGGGTATAGACTCAGGATGTTACAATCTTGGTATCATAGCCTAAGATTCAACAGAGTCCTAGGTATTCTGAAATCCACATCAAGTAGAGTCATATGCATTGGTGTGTAGTATGCCACACTTATGGACAGGAGGCAATGAGATATTTTAGGAAAAATTTCCCTTTTTTCAGTATTCATGTCGTGCGAGTAAACATGAACCCAAGTTAAAAAAACTCAGTCTAATCCACTTTTTTTGTTTGTTTATAGAACATGCCTCCTAAAAGTACTAATGAAAGAAAAACTGGAAATCAGTCAGCACCTCAGCCTATTCAGGCAGGTCGCTTGGACAAGTATGTCTCTCATCCAGAATTTAGAGTTGCATTCACTTCTCTAGCCAATTCAGTAGTGCCTCAAAATGAATGACCAGCTGCTGTTTTGGCTAATCCAGTGGCTAATACTGCTGCAACCAGGATTTGAGACTTCACCTGAATGAATCCTCCTTTCTTTATGAGATTTATGTTAGAAGAGGACCCACAATATTTCCTCGATCAAGTTTAGAAAGTAATAAATATAATGGGATTGAATTCTAATAAAAGTGTTGAGTTAGCCGCCTATCAGATACAATATGTAGCCAATGCTTGGTTTAAACAGTGAAAAGTAGATAGGGGTGTTGATGTAGGGCTGTAGAATGGGAAGAGTTTGCCATAGTTTTCTTAGACAGATTTTTCCCATTGGAGTTGAGGGAGGCCAAAGTATTAGAATTTATTAATTGAGGCAGGAAAGCATGAGCATGGAAGAGTATTCCCGCAAGTTTACTCAGTTAGTTAGATATGCTCTTAATGTAGTAGCAGACAATAGATCCAGAATGAGCAAGTTCTATGTGGGGTGTCAGATAGTATGTTTAAGGAGTATAGAACTATGAATTTAATTAAGGAGATAGACATATCTAGGTTTATGCTATATGCTCAATAGATTGAAGAGCAAAAGCTTAAGACGAAGGAGAAGGAAAATAAGAGAGCCAAAATAGGTAGATTTAATTTCAATTAGCCTAAGTCAGAGGGTGGTAACCATTCCTAGTTTTGTCCAAATTCTTCAGTTCTAGCTTTGTCCTTATCCAGTACTCTAATCCCTAAGTTCAGGAATGACAGTCATAATAGGGTGCCAGGATCCAAAACCTAGGGTAGTGAGAGCAGTAATCGTACCCATCCACTTTGTAAGGAGTGTGGTAGATATCACCTAGATGTGTGTAAAGAAAGCAGTGAAGTGTGTTTTGGATGTGGTAAGCCAGGACACAGGATGCGAAAGTGTAGAGTTATGGCTCATAGGGGAAAAATGTACATCAGCAGGGTGCCACTTCCAGTACCACTAGTGCTCAACGCCAGAATAGATTCTATGCACTCTAGTCTCGGCATGATCAGGAAAGTTCTCTTGATATAGTTATAGGTATGTTATGAGTCTTTCATTTTATGTTTATGGTTAGTTATATTTTGAGGCTTCTCTTCTTTTGGAATCCTTATATAGCCTTCAACTTAGTATCATACCCAAAATATTAGTAGAACCCTCCTCAGTGTCTACCTCAGACTCTAGAAGTAAAGTGGTGATAGTTTGGTTTAAAGTTTATTAAGTGATTCACAGATTTAGAAAAATGTCTTTAAGCTAAGGGGGAGCTGGTAGAACAAGTCACCAAGTAAGGCTTTTAGGTTTTAGTAGTAAGGTCAGCATGCATAAGAGAAATAGTAGGAAGGGATGATGCCCAAGCCGTCTTTACCTCAGTGCAAAGTTTTATAGTTCAACTATCAAAATATCTAATCATGTCCTACATGTCAGCTCTATCATCATAGATCATATTCATGAACATTATCAACAATCATGCATACTTATAGTTCTTAGTATAAGGAGTTCTAGTTCACTCAGTATTCAGTCCCAGTATAGTCTCAGTTATAGACTTAGTCAATATCTTAGCCCAGTAAGCAAATTAGTATCTCAGTTTATAGACTATTTTAGAATCGTGTTATACGTTTGGTCTTGCATTCACAGATAATATAGTTTTCACAAATTCATGCTCAGTTATCTTATATTACTAGGTCAGCCCCTTCCTTATATTCATAATACTCTACAATTTCAGTCCAGTTATTCAGACTAAGTACATTTCAGTTTTACATGCCCAGTATTCACCAATAAACCACTAAGTTAATTAGATAAATTAGTATGTTTAAGAATTCATGCTCAGCGTCCATATGAATATTTTCAGTATTCACAAGTGAAGTGTTGTACTGAGATGGAGTACATTTTTGAGAGAGTGTTCTAGTAATATGTCTAAGATTGAAAATTTGTTGTTACAATGCATAAGGCTCATTCACTCTATTTTAAGATGATGTTTCCTAGGCCTCGCTTCATGTTACAGCATTTTATCGATGTTATAATTTCTAATTTAGACATTTTACTCAGATCATGCCAAGATTCCTTGCTCCCTAAGGTCATTAGAACTTCATAGAAAGAATGTTGAAGGAATACCCCAGTTAAGAATAAGCTTTCAGTATGAGTTAGTCTGTATAGCTAGCAATTCAGTTTAGCAGTCTGGCAGACAAATACCTATGGTTACCACCTTTCTTATCCAGAAGAAAAATTCCCTCACAACTATGCAAGTTGTAAATTCTGATGAGAACGTTCATTAGTTTCTGATCCCAGATATATAGTCACAATAAAATTCGTAGGTGCCCGTGCACCATCTCAGCTTTTCCTTAGTATCTCAACCAAGTCAGACTTTCTTTAAGAGACATAATGTCCCAAGGGGAAGATGCACTAGAGCCCCTAAGTTTTCACATCCTAAAACTTTCAGTTTCTCTTCATGTAATGAATCTAGTTTGGAGTAATGGGTACTCATAAGTTGGCACTCAAGTTCCAATCTTAGTTGTATGACATGTATCCAAGAAAATCAGTTTATTTTATGCATATTCAGTATGAAAATTTAGTTTATCAGTAGTTTTAGTCATGCATTCCATGCATCAGATATGCATGTATGGTATGAGAACTTAGCTTGTCAGTAGCTTAGTCATGTAGTCATGTTTCAGTGTGTATATTCATTGTGTCCGCTCAGTCTTTCAGCATTTCTCAGCCTAACCAGTCTCATTCAAGGACGAATGTTCCGAAAGGGGAGATATTGTAATACCCTATATTTCCCTAGATTAATTTAACCCTTAGTACATAAGTTACCCAATAAATTTTTTTTGAAACACTCATTATTTTTAAGTTTATAGCTATCCATTGAATAGGAAATTGAATTAACATTCCAACGATATAAAATTTTCCTAAATCTGATAACCGGGTAAGAATTTATGGCTATTTTAAGTTTTGGTTAAACACCGTCATTTAGGCTAGAAGCGCATTGTGGAGTATGTTTAAATAAAAATTGTCAATTTTCAATGTGACTTTGCCATCTCACCATGTCTCAGAGGTCTTCCATTTCCCAACTGTCACTTTTCTAGTGTTGCTATACGATAATGGTGCGTCGCACCAAGGCCCAATTTCCCATCCAATAAGGCACCGCAATGGCATGAGATTAGCCTAGTTCCTAGTTGTCCACTTTCCAGTAGCACAACGCGATAGTGGCGCTTTGTGCCAGGTGCCCAGTTCGGAAAATTTTTTATGAAAAATTAAAAGGATGCCCAGGGTTAAAATAGTCTTTTCCCATAATTTTACTATGCACAAATTTGGGATTTAATCCCTAAAAACATCCTTAGCTACTCATTATTCAATTCATCCCAAAATTAAAATCATTCTCTCTCAAATAAGAAAAACCCTAGCCCTCAAGATTCAAGAACAAAGCTCAAGGATTCACCAAGGACTTCAAGAACTCATTAAATTAAGGTATGTTAGGTGTTCATCTATGGGTCCCTTTCACCCATCTAAGTCTTGAACCCCTTAAGTATGCAGCATAAGACTGAAATGAGCTAAGATTTATGCCGAGTTTTATAGTTATACTCCTTGGCAATAGTATGATACCTAGATTTTCCTCTTAGGGGAACATGACGTTAGACATCATGATAGCTCACATGGTGTATGTCAGCTGGAAGAACATCCCAAAGTCCTTAATTCCTAAGTCCTAAAACAGAATAACAGAATAACTTTTAGAAATTAAGTGTATAGGCTAATAATTTTACTCAAATATTATTTTACATAAGACATTAGCTATGAGATTTTCAGCTTTTATTTTATAGATGATAAAGGTGAGTCCTTTAACACTTAGCCTGCATTATTTGAAAACAGACTTAACTTCAGTACTACTTATTCCACTAATAGAAAGAGTAAAAGTACAACTTTTAGAACTAAGTGGCTCACAAGATTTATACAGTATCCTTTATTATTCATGATTCATGATTTTTAGCTTTCAGTTATTCAGGATGATGTGAGTTATCTGCACTTAGCATGCATTTATTACAAGTTATATGCAAAATTAGTTAAAATTTTTACTTATGAATGCTATATTGTTTAATAATATAGGTACCACTTGTAGCATGCACATCATTGTAACACCCCGATTTACTGAACCAAAATGTTACACGGTGCTCATGACCCCGAGGGACCACAAGCTAACCCATGACTGATATCTGTACCTGTATACTGCAAATCATAATATAATAATGCGGAATACATGGAATTGTAAGGACATAAGGTTAAACTGAATAAAATCATGTGGTCAAAAATACCCAAAATAGCTAAATCTGAACGTAAATATGAACAGTAAATCTGAAAGCCTCTAAACTGTCTGACTAAGGAGTTGAAGGAACATGTCTCTAACTAACTCCATAAAATTAAACTGAAGAAATAAATGAATCAAATCATATTGTCCTTGAATCAATGAGGACTCACTGTGTCTCTGTGGCTGGAATGCTGTCACTACTGCTGGATTGGAGCTCGTGTCTCGGAACCTATGGTGTAACATGAAAAGAAATCACCATAGCGCAAATGCGTCAGTACAACTGGAATACTGAGTATATGAGGAAGGTAGGCAAAACATAAAGGGTTTTATGCATGAACAACACTGACTGACTAATATGAACGTCAGAGTGCAAACACACATATATAGAAACTGGGACCGTGAATACGTGATAGCATGACTTGTAAGATAATACATGGTTTACTGATAACAGTCATGACTGATACTAAAACTGATAACGTGGATGACTGTATGTGACAGTCCTATATATACTGAAATCTAAAGAACTATCTGAGTTCTTTTACTAAGACTGATACTGAAAGTGTGGAAAGTAGTGTTTAACCGACATGCCCCATGTATGCTATTATGGCTAAGCTGGGGTCCAATCTCTGCCCCGACTGAATGGGTGTCAATACCTCGCCACTGGTAAGGATAGCTATGAGTGACCCTTATTTAGCGGGTACTCAATAAGAACGGTGGGAACCCTGAACTAATGAGTTAAGCCACCTCATCAACCCTAATCTGATGGGTTAAGATGTCTCAACCTACACCTGCTACGTAGTTCTGGAACATAAAGATTGCTACTAAGAATCACAAACTAAACTGGTGGGTGAGTTCCCATCCTTGGGTTTACTCGGTGCTAACCTCTACTCCCATCTGGAGGGACTAGACATGAATAACTGACTGTGCATGACTTGATCTTACTGAATTCCGTTGACTGGCGGAATGTTACTGATATCTGACAGCTGACTAAGATTATGAGATTTTCTTGAGTCACATGACTGACTGAAGTCTATGGAATCATATCTTGAGTTCGGATATCGTGAAACATGACACGGATCTAGGCATACAACTATAGTTTTTGGGTACAAGTACCCCCAGGACTCGATGGAAGGAAACTGACACACATGACTGACTTGATCATAAGAGTAGAGTCCATAATATATAATATCATAAGTAGGGATCTTATACTATGCATGGTTATCAACAATGTATTGCATAGAAACAAATTCATATCACATAGAAGTACTTGCACAATCTTAATATCATGTTCGTTGCATAATCATATTGGAAACACATACTAATAGCATGGAAGTTCATGTGGGTTGCATGGTTATCATACATCTTGTTCATCAGTAGGATTTGCAAGTAAACATAGCATAATCTCATAAGAATAGTTTATGGGTATTCCAACAATATTTACAAGGCACATTAACAACATAGAAGTCATTGGAAGGTAACGGCATATCATGAATCCTTCACTTAGTCGCAATTTAGATATATTGCATGATTTCTAGTTCCTTAGGCATTCTATCAAACAGCTTACATGCACATCTTAAGCATAGGTGAATTAATCAAATTATACATCATGAACAACCAAATTTACATGTTTTCAACTCATATAATATCATGAATTCACAAAAACATATATAAAGATTCCATCTTGGGAATCACCCAATATCAACAACATGATCATTAACACCCAACAATATAGAAATCATACTTTATAATGAAAAAGAGGAAAACAATAAAGTATCAACATGGGTATGATCATATCACCACAATCAACCAAGCTTTTGTATTTTAAAGATTGATTCGTTAACTCTATAAACGAATTGAATCCATAGATGCACACTACGCATACCTTAAAAGGAAGATTCTTGATGATTGATGAAGGAATTTCCTTGAAATCGGATCTTCAAGCTTAGTTTTTGCAACCCTGGTTGTTTTTATCCTTTAGTGCTCTTGGATGATGATCATTGAGATGAAAATAGGGTTGTAATATGTTTAGAGGCTATATATTTCATTGGGTTAAGTTTAGGGACGTCTAAGGAGTATTTAAAGACTTAATTACCTTTAAAATAACTCAAGAAGGAGTGTTTCTTACACTTGGAATTGGCTTAGGTGGCGCCCAAGTGATCGCCTATGCTTGGGTTCGGCAGCGCCTAACCAATCGCCTATGCTTACTGTCTCTCACGAAAATGGGCATAACTTTTCGTTCGAGTATTGGATTAAGGCAAAATTGGTATCGTTGGAATGCTAATTCGATTATCTACAATTTGGTGGGTTTAAATAAGCCAAAATACCACATTAACATTGACTTATACTTGTTCAAACATGACCCTTACAAAATCAAACACTAAAACTTGGTGGATTCAAAAACTCTTAGCTTCCATTAACTTAAGTGACTCATATGAACATGCTTAATTCATCATATGCTATCCTTTCAATAGGATATTCATTGTAAGTCATGTACTCAAGTATGAATCACAGGATTAGAAACATGCGGGATTTTACAATATCTCCCCCTTGGGAACAATCGTCCTCGAATAAGAATTTATTGAGAAGGGATACAAGACAATAGAACTTGAACTGAACATGAAGAACTGAAAATTGATCTCATGACTGACATGCTAAACATACTGAACTCATGCATATCTGATGCACAGACAACTGACACATGAATACATGACTGAGTATGAAATGGTTAATAGGTACCAAGGTTATACTAGAAACATGAACATGAAACTTAATAAGCTTAAGGAGAACTATTACCTTGAGCTTGATCTGAATTGATGGGGAAGAGGTAAGGATACTTGGTACGCATATCTGCTTCTGCTTTCCAAGGAGCTCCCACATGAGACTGATTTTGCCAAAGAACCTTGACTTGAGGGACTTCTTTATTCCTCAATCTATAAGTCTGATAATTAAAGATTTCAACTGGAATCTCTTCATAAGAGAGGTTGTTCTGAATGTCGATACTCTGAATAGGGGCAATAACTATTGAGTCACCTATGCACTTCTTTAGCAAAGAGACATGGAAGACTGGATGGACTGAGGCTAGATTTGGAGGTAACTCAAGCTCATAAGCTACCTTACCGAAGCGATAAAGAATTCTGAAGGGACCGACATACCAGGGACTGAGTTTCTCTTTCTTGCTGAACCTCTTCACTCCCTTTATGGGAGAGATCTTAAGATAGACATAGTCATTGACCTCGAACTTGAGATCCTTTCTATGAACATCTGCATAGGACTTCTGTCAGCTCTGAGCAGCCCGAAGTCTCTCTCTGATCAACTAAACTTTCTCTAAGGTGTCGAATACTAAGTCAGGACCTATTATTGAGGCCTCACTAACTTTGAACAAACAAATCAGAGATCTACATCTCCTACTATAGAAAGCTTCAAATGGAGCCATCTGAATACTAGAATGATAGTTATTGTTGTATGCAAACTCAATCAAAGGAAAGTGGTCGTACCAACATCCCTTGAAGTCAATTGCACACGCCCTTAGCATATCTTTAAGAGGCTGAATGGTCCTCTCTGCTTGACCATCTTTCTGAGGATGAAATGTTGTGCTGAGATGGACTTGGGTACCTCTGTCTGAGATGATAGATAGTGGAACATCGTGTTATCTAATTAAATCCTTGATATAGAGTTTGGCATAATCCTCGGCAGAATAAGAAGTACGAATAGGAAGGAAATGAGCTGACTTGGTCATTCTATCTATAATGAACCAGACTAAATCATGCTGATGACGAGTTCTAGGGAAACCTATCATAAAGTCCATGTTAACTTCTTTCCACTTCCAAGTAGGAATGGTGAACTCTTGCATGGAACCACTAGGATTCTAATGCTCTATCTTAACCTACGGACATGTAGAGCACTTTGCCACAAACTCTGCAACATCTCTCTTCATCCCACTCTACCAATAGATCTCCCGCATGTCGCGGTACATCTTAGTGGCACCTGGATGAATAGAGTATCGTGCACCATGCACTTCTGCAAGAATTCACTGCCTCAATTCATCTACACCTGGAACACATAGATAAACCTGACAAAGAAGAACACCATCTCCCCCTTGGGAGAAAACCTCAACTTTCTGATTCTGAACTGACTTTTTGAGCTTGGCATGGATAGGGTCCCTTTCTTGTGTCTCTTTCACCTCAAAAAGTAGAGATGACTCTGAACTACTATGAACACATACACCACCCTCTGAAGAATCGACTAAGCGAACGCCTAGTCTGGCAAACTGATGGATCTCCTGAGCCATCTTTTTCTTACTATCCTCAACGTAGGAAACACTACCCATAGACAGTCTACTGAGAGCGTCGGTCATAACATTGGCCTTGCTCGGATGATAAAGAACACTCATGTCATAATCCTTCAAGAGCTCTAACCACCTTCTCTCGGAAAGATTGAGATCTTTTTAGGAAAAAACATACTGGAGGATTTTATGGTCTGTGAAGACATCTACATGAACTCCATAGAGATAATGCCTCCAAATCTTCAAGGCAAAAACTACCGCTGCTAACTCAATATCATGAGTAGGATAATTCTTCTCATGTGGCTTTAACTGTCTGGAGGCGTAGGCTATGACCTTACCATGCTACATGAGGACACAACCTAAAACCACTCTGGATGCATCACAATAGACTAAAAAACCGTCTAAACCATCTAGAATAGCTAGAACTAGAGCAGAGGTGATTCGAGTCTTCAACTCTTGAAAGATCTTCTCACATGAATCTGACCACTAAAACTTAATCTTCTTCTGAGTCAATCTGGACATGAGAGATATAATAGAAGAAAATCCCTCAAAAAACTGTCTATAATAGCTAGCAAAACCCAAGAAACTCCTAATATCTGATGGAGATACAAGTCTGGGCCAGTTTCTTAGTGCCTCAGTTTTCTGAGAATCTACTCTAATTCCATCACCGAAAACAATATGGCCAAGGAATGCTACTAAACTTAGCCAAAATTTGCACTTGCTGAACTTAGCAAATAACTGGTGATCCCTGAGAGTCTAAAGAACAATCCTAAGATGGTCTGCATGATCACGCTCTGTGCGAGAATAGACCAAAATATCATCTATAAAGACTATGACAAACATGTCCAAGTACTTCTTGAACACACGGTTCATCAAATCCATAAAAGCTGCAGGGTCATTGTAAGACCAAATGACATGACTAAAAATTTAAAGTGACGATACCAAGTACGAAAAGCTGTCTTCGGAATGTCACATTCTCTAATTCTGAGCTGATGATAGCCCGATCTGAGGTCTATCTTTGAGAAGTAACTGGCACCCTAAAGTTGGTCAAATAGATCATCAATCCTGGGAAGAGGATATCTGTTCTAGACCGTGACCTTGTTGAGTTAACGATAATCAATACACATCCTGAGAGAACCATCTTTCTTGCGCATGAATAATACTGGCGCACCCTATGGGGAAACGCTGGGTTTGATGAATCCCTTATCTAAGAGATCCTTCAACTGATCTTTCAGTTCCTTGAGTTCTATTGGTGTCATTCTGTATGGCGGAATAGAAATAGGTTGAGTATCCGAAAGAAGGTCTATGCCGAAGTCTGTTTCCCTTTCGGGAGAAATGCCTGGAAGAGCTTCAGGAAAGACATCTGAGTATTCATTAACAATAGAGACTATTTTAAGGCTGGGATATTCATAACTAGAATCTTTAACATGCACGAGATGATATACACAGCCCTTAGAAATCATTTTCCTTGCCCGAAGTTAGGAAACAAGTTGACCCTTGAACGCTGAAAGGCTACCCTTCCACTCTAGGATGGGCTCATTCGGGAACTGAAACTGAACTATCCTATTTTTGCAGTTCACTGTGGCATAGCAGGAATAAAGCCAATCCATGCCAAGAATGACATCAAAATCAATCATCTCTAACTCCACCAAATCTGTTGATGTGGATTTCTAAGATACCATAACCGGGTAGTTCCTGTATACCCGCTGGGCTATAATGGTTTTACCCATTGGGGTAGAGACTGAGAAGGGCTCTACTAGGACTTTGAGACCGATTCCAAAATTGCTTGCTATGTATGGAGTAACAAAAGACAAGGATGCACCTGGGTATAGCAAAGCATAAACATTAACATGGAAAATCTATAATGTACTAGTAACGACATCAGAAGAATTTTACTGATCCTTTCGGGATTGAAGAGCATAGATTCTGTTTGGGCGTTGCCCACTGGTAGCACTGGAAATGGTACCCTGCTGGTTCGGGTGACTGGACTGAGCTGTAGAATGATTTTGCTGACCCTGAATACTTGACTGCACACATTTCCTAATACTGTGGCCTGTCTTGCCACAACCAAAACAGACATCACTACTGGCTCTGCAAATGCCCTTGTAGTTCTTACCATAAGTCTGACAAAGGAGATTCATTCGGCTACTGCTAACACTGCCCTGAGATTTAGAGCCTGGCGCTTTGTCTCTATTTCCATCTCTGAACTTCAGCACTGGAGCGCTGGTAGAGAAAGAAGCTGGAACGACTGACTTAGAGCAAAACTATGAACGGTTTCCTCCATCTAACTTGGGGTGAGCAAAGTTGAAATTACCTGACCTTGCTCTCTTGTTCTACCTCTCCCTAATCTTAAACTTCTTCTCTTCTACTTGCTGGGCATGGGTCATGAGTCTTGCTAAGGTCATATCACCGATCAGCATCGCAGACCTACACTCATTTACCACGCTATCATTGACCCCTGACAGGAACTTGCTCATCTTAGCTCTATTGTCTGCAACCATATGAGAAGCATACCTGGGTAGCTGAGTAAATCTGAGAGAATACTCCCTAACTGTTATATTCCCCTACCTGAGGTTGATGAACTTAAGAACTTTGGCTTCCCTCAGTTCTTCGGGAAAGAATCTACTTAAGAAGGCCGTGACAAATTCCTCCCACTCTATATGGCCTGTATCATCTAACCTCTTAGACTTTCATTGTTTGTACCAATCATGAGAAACATCCTGTAACTAGTAGGAGGCTAACTCAGCACTCTCAATAGAAGTAGCACCCATGATGTCAATGACCTTCTAGACTTGGTCAATGAACTCCTGAGTGTCCTCATCAGACTTAGACCAATGGAAAGATGGAGGGTTCATCCGGGTGAAGTCCTGAACCCTAGCTGCTTTGGGAGTGGCCACTGGATTGGCCAAAATGACTGGTGGCTGTTCATTCTGTGCAGCCATGGACTGAGTAAGTATGGTAAATGCAGCTCTAAACTCTGCATGGGAAACATATTCGCCCAAAGGATCTTCGGGCTGAGGAGCTGGCTGGTTTCTTCTCTTTGGGGCCATGGTCTGGAATGAGAGAAGAATGGATTAGACTACGAGTTTAACTTATGATTATGCTCACTAGCATGACATGAATAATGAAGAAAAGGGACTGTTCCTAAAATATCTTATAGCCTCCCGCACATAAATGTGGCGCACAACACACCCATGTACAAGACTCTACTGTCTGAATAAGGAGTTGAAGGAACATGTCTCCAACTAACTCTGTAAATCTAAAATGAAGAAATCAATGAATCAAATCATATTGTCCTCGAATCAATGAGGACTCACTGTGTCTCTGCGACTAGAATGCTGCCACTACTGCTGGGCTGGAGCTCCTATCTCGGAACCTATGGTGTAACATGAAAAGAAAGAACCATAGCACAAATGCATTAGTACAACTTGTGTACTGAGTATACGAGGAAGGTAGGCCAAACATAAAGGGTTTCATGTATGAACAACACTGACTGACTAATATGAACGTGGGAGTGCAAACATACGTATATAGAAACTGGAACCGTGAATATGTGATAGCATAACTTGTAAGCTAATACATGGTTTACTGATAACTGTCATGACTGATACTGAAACTGATAACATGGATGACTGTATCTGACAGTCCTATATATACTGAAATCTGAAGAACTATCTGAGTTCTTTTACTGAGACTGATACTGAAACTTTGGAAAGTAGTGTTTAACTGACATATCCCATGTATGCCACTATGGCTAAGCTGGGGTCCAATCTCTGCCCCGACTGGAGGGGTATCAATACCGCACCACTGGCAAGGACAGCTGTGAGTGACCCTTATTTGGCGGGTACTCAATGAGAATGGTGGGAACCCTAAATTGATAGGTTAAGCCACTTATCAATCCTAATTTGATAGGTTAAGATGTGTCAACCTACGCTGGCTACGTAGTTCTAGAACACAAGGATTGCTAATAAGAATCACACCCTGAACTGGTGGGTGAGTTCCCATCCTTGGGTTCACTCGGTGCTAACCTCTACTCTCATCTGGAGGGACTGGACATGAATAACTAACTATGCATGACTTGATCTTACTAAATTCTGCTGACTGGCGGAATGTTACTGATATCTGACAACTGACTAAGATCATGAGGTTTTCCTGAGTCACATGATTGACTGAAGTCTATGGAATAATAGCTTGAGTTCGGATATCGTGAAACATGACATGGATCTAGGCACACAACTATAGTTTTTGGGTACAAGTACCTCCAAGATTTAATGGAAGGAAACTGACACACATGGCTGACTTGATCATAAGAGTAGAGTCCATAATATATAACATCATAAGTAGGGATCTCATACTATGCATGGTTATCAACAATGTATTGCATGGAAACGATTTCATATCACATGGAAGTACTTGCACAATCCTAATATCATGTTCGTTGCATAATCATATTGGCAACACATACTAATAGCATGGAAGTTCATGTGGGTTGCATGGTTATCATACATCTTGTTCATAAGTAGGATTTCCAAGTAAACATAGCATAATCTCATAAGAATAGTTCATGGGTATTCCAACAACATTTACAAGGAACATTAACAACATAGAAGTCATTGGAATGTAAGGGCATATCATGAATCCTTCACTTAGTCACAATTTAGCTATATTGCATGATTTTTAGTTCCTTAGGCATTCTATCAAACACCTTACATGCATATCTTAAGCATAGGTGAATTAATCAAATTATACATCATGAACAACCAAATTTATATGTTTCCAACTCATATGATATCATGAATTTACAAAAACATATATAAAGATTCCATCTTGGGAATCACCCAATATCAACAACATAATCATCAACACCCAACAATGTAAAAATCATACTTTATAATGAAAAAGAGGAAAACAATCAAGTATCAACATGGGTATGATCATATCACCACAATCAACCAAGCTTTTGTATTTTCAAGATTGATTCTTGAACTCTATGAACGAATTGAATCCATAGATGAACACTACGCATACCTTAGAAGGAAGATTCTTGATGATTGACGGATGAATTTTCTTTAAATTGGATCTTCAAGCTTAATTTTTGAAACCCTAGTTTTTTTTCTTCTTTAGTGCTCCTGGATGATGAGCTTTGAGATGAAAATAGGGTTGTAATATGTTTAGAGGCTATATATTTTGTAGGGTTAAGTTTAGGGACGTGTAAGGAGTATTTAAAGACTTAATTACCTTTAAAATAAATCAAGACGGAGTGTTTTTGATACCTGGAATTGTCTTGGGCGGCGCCTAACCAATCGCCTATGCTTGTGTTAGGCGGCGCCTAACTAATCGCCTATGCTTACTGTCTCTCACGAAAATGGGCATAACTTTTTCCTCGGGTGTTGGATTAAGGCAAAATTGGTATCGTTGGAAAGATAATTTGATTATATACAATTTAGTGGGTCTAAATAAGCCAAAATACCACATTAACATGGATTTATACTCGTTCAAAGATGATTCTTGCAAAATTGAACACTAAAACTTGATAGATTTAAAAACTCTTAGCTTGCATTACCTTAAGTGACTCATATGAACATGCTTAATGCATCATAAGCTATCCTATCGCTAGGATATTCATTATAAGTCATGTACTCAAGTATGTATCACAGGATTAGAAACATGTGGGGTATTACAATCATATTCAGATAGTTGAAGATTCCAGCCATCAGGTGATGAGTCCTCCTACTTCGGGGACTTCAGTTAGATGTTATTCATGTACTTTACTTTCTTACTCATATGTATTGATTAGTGATAGTCATAGTCGCATCCCATCTATCTATAGTCAGTATAGTAGGGGCTTCATAGATGTTAGTTAGGGTCAGTCATGTAATTTTAGTTCCTCTTTTCAGTTTTATCAGAATGTAAAATTGTATTAGTATTGTATTTTCCCCAGATTTCATCATGATTATGTTTATGCACAGTAAACTCAGTTATTTTATACATATTTAAATCAGTTTCTTAACAGTATGTCAGTACAAGGGTTAGCTTGGGATCACTTGTAGTCCTAATCACCGTGTGAAAACTATGGGGTAGTCTCGGGTGCTTACATTCCTTTACTTGGACTTGATTCAGTTTCTTTTCTTTTGGGACCATATTATCTAAAAATAACAGGAAAATAAAAAATATTATAATTGATAAATCCATCGGTAAAAAAAAGGATAATAATAAATCTAGCATATACAATAGTAAACTAATAGTTTCAACAAATCTCACATCTTTTGCACCAGGTAGATTATCTGTTGCAAGATATAAGTAATATGTTCGACCGGATGAGAAATCTATTAGAAATAATAAAACCAAATAATTCATCTGCTCGAACAAATGTTTGGTTTGTGAAACAAATCAAATATTTGTTATAACATATGAGTGATCTGTTGGAACTGTTAGGAACTGTCAATATTATTTAGATTTCTTCCAATAGAAGGGTCGTCTATCACAACAGATGAATGATCTATTGGATAAAACCAAGTCTTGGACATGTCGTCCTATTGGAATAGTTGATAGGATTTTCTCCAATAGATGGTTCATATGTTGCATTAGATGGTTAATTCGATGGAAAACTTACTGCATTATATGGTAAATCTGTTGCATCAGATGGTAAATTTATTGCATCAGATGGTTAATTTGTTGCATCAGATGGTTAATTTATTGCATCGGATAGTTAATTCGATGGTTCCTCTGTTGTATCAGATGGTTAATTTGTTGCATCATATTTTTAATGTGATAGTTCCTCTACTATATCAGATAGTTAACCTGTTGCATCAGATGGTTAATATGTTGCGTTAGATTTTTAATGTCTGATTCCTCTGTTGCATCAGATGGTTCATCTGCTACTTCAAATGGTTAATGTATTGTAGAAAAAAATAGTTGCTAGATTTGTTCAATAGAACAGTACTAGATTTTATTCAATAGAACAACAGCAATATCAAATACACCGTTTTTACCAAGAATAAAAACAAGTAAACTAAACAACGGGCGCAACACCAAAAACACCAACATTGTTGTTTTATTTGTACAAACACAAACAACAAAAATCAAACTTCAAAAAATGCAACAGACAATAAAAAATCAAATTTCACTCTGAAAAGAGAATAGAAGAAATACCAAAAATTAGGATTTTCTTCAGAACACATTTCAAATTAAAGCAACAAATATTGAAATTACTAACCAATACTAGAAGAGAAGTTGGCTCAAGTTCCTATTTCTCTTCAAAGCTAAAAATCCATAAGTTTTTACCTGTGAAAGAAGAAAACGGACGATGAAGAACTCGAAACTGTTGTGGCCGGATAGCAAGGTTGTCATGTCGATTGACGATTGAAAGTCGAAAAAGAAGAACTCAAAGCCCAACTATTTTTCGCCGGAGGTTGACGTTGTCGGGGATTGAAGGGAGAAATTTGCAGAACTGTTGATTGGGAGAAGTTGAGAGAAACTGTCGAGAGAGAGAGGGGGGAGAGACGGTTGATTTGGATAGGAGAGGGGGTGTAAGTTGATTTGTATAATTTAAAAGATTAGAAAGTTTTGAGAATATTAATCAAATTCAGAATTAACGTAATCAAGTTTCTTAATTATGTTTGACCTTTTAACTTGGTCAATGTCACCAATCCTTCATTCAAGACTTAAATGACACCTTTCCTTCAATTTTCTCCACTTACTTCTATAGTTCTAATTATTTTTCCAATTTAATTATTAAGTATTTAAAAATGATTAATCTGATTAATTTTAATTTGTATTAATAATTTTACTAATAAAGAATATTTCATATAAAAAATTTCTAATTATTTGTATGATATAACCTTTCTAAATATCTAAAATCTTTTCCTGTGAGTTTAGTAAACAAATTTTGTCTTTAAAAATATCAGAAAATGCATGCCCTTTTTTCAACAAAACAAAATTGCAATTCTGTAATTGAGTGAACAAGTTTTGGCTAATAATGGAACGAACTTATCCTATTAGGTTAATTTAGTTCAGTAAACTGATTGGAGGATATTAGTTATTAACAATTATTTCAGAGTTTAGTAAGCTGAACTTGTCATTATCTTTGACAGTACATATGACCATACACCATTAAAAATTATGGTAAGGTGGTAACTAATTATTCCTTCTTTATCAAAGTCTTAGGTTGGGGTTCGATCCCCACTTCTGGTGAACGGAGAAAATTATGTGGTTAGTTCCCTATCGTTTAGTGCGCTAACCATGGAACGAAGGATTAGTTTTACGGCTGTCGGCTGTCGAAATATCTTGGGAAACCAAAAAAAAAAAAAGTCTTAGGTTTCAATATTGAAAATTAATAGTCTTTGATGAGGAATATTTTATCACGAATGAGATTTTCTAATGCAAATTTAGATTAATTAAAATCTAATTTCAAAAACAAATATCAAATATCGAGTGAAAATTAAAAAAAAAGAAAAAGTAATAACATAAAAAAGATTCATTTGTATAAATAACCTAAGAACTTATTTAATATCTCGAAACTTTAAGCATCTCTCTGTCGTAACAACAACAAAAAGTATTTCAGTGCATTCTTAAAAACAACATATGAAGAGGATAGATATCATATTTTAGTCCTACCCACCGTAGATGTGGGATTAATTTTTTTCCCTTAATTCAAAAGACAAAACTAAAAGTTATTTTCTTAAACAGTATGTTTTTTCTTAATTGAAAAGGTAAAATTAGAAGTCCAATTTATCTCAATTACTTTTTTCTTAATTAAAAAGTAAAATCTGAAATCAATTCTTCTCAATTACCTTTATTCTTAAATCAAATTCTTTTCAATTGGAGTACTTTTTGTAATTAAAAATGCTAAAATATGAAGTCAAATTCTTCTCAATTATTTTTTTCTGGATTAAAAGAGCACAATCTTAAATCCAATTCTTATCAATTACTCTTTTTAGTAACTCAATTACTCTTTTTCTTAATTAACCAAAATGGCAAAATTTGAAATAAGATTCAACTCAATTACTTTTTTCTTTAATTGAAAAGGCAAAATCTGTGATCCAATTCTTCACAGTTACTTCTTTTTTAAATAAAAAGAAAAGTATGTAATCCAATTTTGCTCAATTAATTTTTTTACTTAATTCAAAAGGTCCAATTTGAAATTCAATTCTCTCAATCACTTATTTTCTTAATTAAAAAGGTCAAAATTTGAATCTCATTTTCTTATTTTCTTAATTAAAAATGCAAAATCGATAATTTTTCTCAATTACTTTATTTCCTAATTAAAAAGACAAAATCCGTAGTTCTTCTTACTAGTACTTTTTTCTTACTTATAAAAAGGCAAAATACCAAGTCCAATTGTTATCAAAAGTGCAACACACACACATCTCTCTGCTTTTTCTCTCTTTTCACTTGTCTTTCTTATGTTTCAAATTAACAATGGTATCAATGGAATCTTCAAAGAGAGGTGAACCTCAAAATCTGCCTGTGTTTTCCAAGAAAAGCTTTACTACTAATATACCTACGACCAAAAACGGTGTATATATTGTATATCTCTTACATGGCTTGTGCTGGTTTGTCTTTGTAATACCCCGAACTTTCTTTAAGTCAAATCTAGTCTCCAGAAAAGTTAGTGGTGAATTCCTAAATGATTATTATTTAAATCAGATAGAATTTCCCCAATTTCAACTCTTTATCATGTGGGAAATTGAATTAGCTTTCCAACGATACCAACTTTGTCAAAATCCGGTATCAGAGTAAAAACTTATTGACATTTTACAGAGAACTGTCGGAACTGTCCAGAAGCGACGGTCAGGTCAACGGACCGTCGCCCAAGCCATCGTGACTAAGGCAGTGGACCCTTCTTCTGGCCAAGTGCAAAGGGTCAGGACCGCCGGACCGTCGCAACTTTCGATCAGCGATTTTAAGTCATTTTTAAAAGGGTATTTGGGTCTTTTTCCACCCTTTTTAACTCCTAATTATACCAGACCAGAGCTCATAACTTCATTTTTCATCCACAACATCAAATTAGGGTTTCTCTTAAAGATCAATCCCCAAGAACAAGAAACCCTAGGTGTTTAATCCTAAGTCAAGAATTCAAGCTTTCCTCCACCAATCTTCAAGAAATCATACCCCAGGTATGTCAAGTGTTGATTCATGGGTTTCTTTCACCCATGAAGCTCAAGAATTCTATTTTAAACTCATGAATTATGATTTTTATGTGGTGAGTTGATTTTAATTATGTTGATATGATTGTATGAATCCCAAGTTGGAGTCTTTATGTACTCTTCATGAAATTATGCTAGTATGTGATACAAGACAAACAAGAAAGTATCAAAACACACTCCAAATCAGTCCACTAATCTTAAGGATCCGAGGACCTTTATGGAGACCACTCTCAGATTCATCAAATAAGAGCAGGAATGATGAGATTACAAGGTTTTTAACACACTAAGGAAACTAACAACCAAATTAATTTACACAACAAGAAGAAGATTACAACAATAATGTAACAACAACTCACGGCTTCCCTTGCATCAAGAACAAACTAGTAAAAAAGATTACAAGAATAAAATGAGCAAAGGATAGATAGTTAGACCTTGGTTGGTATAATCTTAAGAACCCAGGAACATGTGATACTCTTGGACCCTTAACACTACACACAACGGTTAACCTAACTCCTACGTTGACACAAGAGGGACTTTACCTCCTCTAAACACTAACGTCTCAAGCCATGAATGCAACCCTAGTGACTCCATACTAATATTACCCTAGTTTCAGGTTGCCTCATAAAGAGAAGAGAGGACTTGTCTTTCAAAGTGTTATACAACTTACAAATATCATCCAAGTCTCCCTAGTAAATGACTTAACATATTCTATTTATAGTAGGTTAAAAAATAGTGTAAAATGTCCAAAAGATCCCTTAGTCAAATGCTTCACTTTAGATTCCCTTGGAGTGTAGTTTGTGGACTGTTTTGGATCCTATTTAGGCCCTCCTTTGCACTTCACTTTCACTCTCCAAGTTTCGAGTTCAATACATCTCACATATGTCCATATCCGTGGTCATCCTCATATCATCCTCCCCTTCTTGAAAAAAAAGGATTTGACCTCGAATCCACTCCTTGTAAAATCAAAGAAGGACAACAAGCAAAATATCCTCATGACATGAAGGCTAGGATTAGCAAAATACACACATCACATGCCATGCCGAGGTGGGACAAACTTGGAGTATACCCACGGGTCCTCTGTGTTGAACATGAAAACCTTAGTATAAATGGCACAAAGGAAGAGGTCATCATGAAAAAAAAAGTGGTAAGGAAGAACCTTGCCTTCCTTCATTAGTACCCACAATCAAACATTGCTTGTCTTCTTAACCAAGCATCAAGTGGGAATTGTAGAAATTCCCAATTTCCGAGAGGGTGCCGGGGTCAAATGGGAGAAGTAGCCAAGGGTCTAAGCCGAGGCTAACCCTTCCTTCCCTTAGAATGTCACTCCCACAATCACGCATGACATTTGCCTTTAAGAGAAGACTAATATTCAAGAATAGAAAGATACGGCCTAGAAGTACTACTTCAAAAAGACATATGCCATCATTTACAACATTTCCATACACATGATCTCTATGAACAAAACTACTAGCATGGTTTTTACCATACAAGATGTTCAAAGAGTCACATGCACTATCAAGATCAACCCTATAAATACCATCACTAACTTGAGGATTTTAAAGAACACCACACATATGCTCAAGTAGTGGAATACATTTATGAGTAAGTTGATCTTCATTCACATCCTCACTAGTTGTTGGCAACTCACATACCAACATAGACTCACCTTGGCTTGCACAAGGGTCAACTAGTGTGTGAATACTCTCTTCAATTGGTAATGGAGTCTTACTTGAGTTATAAGGGCTAGCACTAGATGGACACAAATTATTCTTGCGAGAAGAGTCAATTTCGTCATCTAAAGGATCAACTAATGCTTGTGTACTTACAACAAGAGTTTGGTCCTCCTGCGACCTAGCATCACTTACTTGGCTCGAGCACCTTTACCCTAGGCAAAGCCGCAACTACACCTACTTGGCTCCTACTAGCCACAACACAACATAGTTCATATGAGTATAGGGGATGACATTTTTACCTCGTAGCTCACATGAGCTATGACCTTCCTCTTGACGTGTGTCTTGGCATCTATGATAGATCCAACCTTTCTATAGCTAGGTATCGGGACATAGTGTCAAGGTAGGCCAAAATGACATTGGTGCCATTATTGTCCATGGGTTGAGAGGTTGAAGTCGTGGGTTCCCTTGTAATTGTACCTAAAAAAAATAATAAGTCTACAAAGCAAAACACAAGTTAGTTAACAACCTCACCATACTCTCACACACTTGATCGTATCACACTTGGATTCACAAGTGTTGCAAGTTGGCTTGTAGGTCGTGATGAGTTGAGGGGTCAGTCTACTCCTTGGTCGGAATGGATTCTTTGTTTGAAGACTCAAGGAAATGATGTCCGAACTTGAACCAAGAAATTATACGATTCAAAAACAGGAAAAGCACAAAATAATGTAGACACGAACAATGGATGCAAAGGACTAATTGACAATCTAGTAGGAGTTTACTAGTTTGTTAATTAGTTCTAGGATCAACTAATGAAACCAAGAATAAACAATTAGAAACTAGAAAAATCCAAATTTGAGCTTATTTATTGATGTGAACAGTAGCAAGTGGTGATGTGGCAGCATGCAATTTGTCTCGGGCTCACACAACTTAGTTACAAATTTAAAATTTTCAACCTTCACACAATTTCACAATTTACAATGAAAGACAATTGTTTTTGGAGGAAAAGTATAAGTGTTGAGTCTTTTGTAAGTTTATTCTCAAAAAGATGATCTTGACTTGTACTAGTTCCACCAAATAAGGCTCCTTGATTTAGGGATAGCAGTTGAAAAAGTGGATGTTAAGTCTAGGAAGTGATGGTTCAAGTCTTCTCACAAATAACTTTACAACTTTTATCTTTACCCTTTTTGAATCTATTTTCACTTTTTGTTGGATATATTATAAGACTAGGTGAAGAAAAAGATGAACATACAACAACAACTTCAAGAACACCACCACAACACAACAATAATGTCCACTCTAACGGCTAGCAACAATACACAACACGGCCAACCTTCAAGGTTCAACACACGGCCACTTCAAGTCCATAATACAAGGTCAATATGTTAAGTTCAACTTTAGATCTAGACACCTTCTGTGCTGGTGAGAAAGAAACCAACACAGCAAACACACTAAACAAAAAAAATCCTTTTAGATCTAGCTAACAACTCTTGGCCAAGACAATTTCACAGGACAACAAACTCTTGGCCAAGGATTTTAACACAAGTTTGGTGATCTCTTCCTAAGATTGATTTTCTGAGAACAAAATTAAGCCTTGAGCTTTGATACCAAATGATAAAAGACAAAAAATGAAGTATCAAAACACACTCCAAATCAGTCCACTAATCTTAAGGGTCCGAGGACCTTTTTGGAGACCACTCTCGAATTCAACAAATAAGAGCAAGAATGATGAGATTACAAGGTGTTTAACATACTAAGGTAACCAATAACCAAATTAAGCTACACAACAAGAATAAGATCACAACAATATTGTAACAACAACTTACGGCTTCCCTTGAATCAAGAACAAACTAGTAAAAATAATTACAAGAATAAAATGAACAAAGGATAGATAGTTAGACCTTGGTTGGTATAATCTTAAGAACCCAAGAACATGTGATACTCTTGGACCCTTAACACTACACACAACGGTTAACATAACTCCTACATTGGCACAAGAGGGACTTTACCTCCTCTAAACACTAACGTCTGAAGCCATAAATGCAATCCTAGTGATTCTACACTAGTATCACCCTAGTTTCTGGTTGCCTCCTAAAGAGAAGAGGGGACTTGTATTTCAAAGTGTTATACAACTCACAAATATCATCCAAGTCTCCCTAGTAAATGACCTAATATATTCTATTTATAGTAGGTTACAAAAATAGTGTGAAATGTCCAAAAGATACCTTAGTCAAATGCTTCACTTTAGGTGCCCTTGGAATGTAGTTTGTGGACTATTTTGGAGCCTATTTAGGCCCTCCTTTGTACTTCACTTGCACGCTCCAAGTCTCAGGTTCAATACATCTCACATTTGTCCATCTCCGTGGTCATTCTCGTATCAGTATGTGGGTTGGAAACTTTTAAATTAAGTTGATTAAAGTAACCATGAAGTATGAACTAGTGTATATTCCTAAGCCTAAGGTTGTGCATGCAATGTGTTTGATAAAATTCCCAAGAGAATAAGAATCATGCTTTAGGACTAAATTATGACCAAATTGATGAACCCATGCTTTACCTTTATGTTCAAAATGACTTCCATGTTATTGTTATGCATTGAAATTATTTGATGGATTGTTCATGAGATTAGCCCTATAAAATTATGACAGGTTTATATCCATTCCTATTCATGTACCAAACCATGATAATCAAGTGCCTCATGAAATTCCCCAATGATTATATTATGGATTGTTGATTATGGTCGTGATCAGTCCAGGAAGTGTCGTGTCATGTCTTGTCAGTTTCATGTTATTGAGTCCTGGGGATACTTGTACCTGACAATTTAGCTGTGTGCTTAGAGCCAGTGTCAGTTTTGAAGATACTCTCAATGAAGCCATGTTCAGTAGAATTCAGTTAGTCTCATGACTTAGGAAAACTCAGTAATCTCAGTAATCTCAGTCATTTATCAGATCGCAGTAACATTTCATCAGTTAACGAAACTTAGTGAACTCAGTCTAGTTAGTTCAGTATAATTAATTCAGTGTCTAATCAGATTGGAGTAAGATTCAACACCGAGTGAGTCCAAGGATGGAAACTCACCTGCGAGTAGAGGGTGTGATTCTTAGAAGCAATCCTTGCACTCCAAAACTATGCAGCCAGCGTAGGTTGAGTTATCTAACCTGTTAGATGAGGGTTGATGAGGTGACTTAACCTGTTAGATGAGGGTCTCATCGTTCTCCTTAGAGTACCTGTTAGATGAGGGATTACTCACAGTTTGTCCTTACTAGTAGTGCGGTGTTGACACCCTTCCAATTGGAATTACAGATTGGACCCCAACTCAATTATATTATCTCATTTAGGGCATGCCAGTTAGATGACTACTTCCCACAGTTACAGTCTCAGCCTCAGTCTTAGTAATAGAACTCAGATAGTTCTACTGAATTTAGGACTTTCAGATACAGTCACTCAGTTTAGTACGAAACTCGGCTAGTTCCATCAGAAACAAGACTGTCAGACACAGTCATTCAGATAATAGTATATTAGTTATACGAAACTTATGTTATCAGTATTTAGATTTAGTGATGTCATGATCTTAGTTACAGTTCACGTATTCATGGATATATTCTCACGTTCATGTTATTCGATTAGTTAGTATTGTACATGCATATAAACCCCTTGCATTTAGCCTACCTCACTTGCATACCAGTACATTTAATCGTACTGACATATTTGCGCTATGGTATTCTTATACCATAGGTTCAGAAGCACGAGCTCCAGAGCATCCTTAGTAGATCAGACGTTCAGGAGCCAGACTAGCAGTGAGTCCTTATTATTTGAGGATAGCATGATTATTTTATTACTTTATTATTTCAGCAGTCCAGAGTTAGTTGGGGACATGTCCCATCAACTTCATAGTTTTTAGACAGTTTAGAAGCTTTCAAACTAGCATGTCCAAATAGTTATTTAAGTTGTTTTGGCATTGATATACCGCATTTCCAGATGTTATGTTTTATTAGATATTTGAACCTTATGGTCTTTCAGCCTTTTTCCACATTCATATAGTATATTATGCAGTGCCCAATTACAGATATCAGTTATGGGTTAGCTTGTGGTCCTTCGGGGTCATGAGCACCATATAGCATTTCGGGTACCAAATTCGGGGGTTATAGTCTTTTTAATTACATGTTTACTTTCAAAATTTAGTTGTATTTAAAATATTCTACAAATGTTAAAAGGTAAAACACACACCTCAATTTTCAATTTTTTTGTGACTATAAATTGTTCTATTTAACTACCTAAATTATCACTTTCTTTGTATTATAACACACCTTGATGTTGTGTTCACCTACACATCCCTTTATATTAAAACACCCATGAATTTTGTGTTGGTCTGCCCGTTTCTGTTGTCGATTGGAAACAAATATTTGGACTCAGCATCAAGTTTTGTTTTAATATATAAAGAAAAGTGATAGTTTAGGTCAGGGTGAGCAAAGTAGGGGCTAAGGGTTCATCTGAATTCAATCAGTAAAAAATTATACTATTTATACATGGTTTAATTTATATATATATATGTATATAAATATATATATTGAGCGTCCGTCGACTTTTTCGTGTGTTTATTTCTTTATATTTTGGACACTTTTAGTGAGAATTCTAGCTCCACTAATTTATGCCGGTAAAGAAAATAATAGATAGTTAAGGTATGAAATCTCAAAAAATAATAATTTAAGTGTGTATTTAACCATTAACTTCAAATAATGTATTATATATCTCTAAATCTTTATTGCAAAGGTGAAAAATAAAGGAATACAGAAGATGAAAATCTCTTTAAAAAGTAGTAATATTGTTTCCCCTCAATGTTTAGGCGGGATGTGTATAATCAACCTATACACACATACGTGTATGTGCATAAATGTATGCATATATATATATATATGTATATGTATGTATATATCACAAGTACTTGCAATTAACAAATGCACAAAATAGGAGTGTTTTTTTATATAATATAGTGATAACGTGTGAGTTGTTTGAATTGTCGAAATGCAGCGTTAACAGCTTTGTAGGTCAAACTACTGCTAAAATCTGAATTGTCATTTAGTTAAACAACACTGAATTTCCAGGAGATATGATGATTTCAGGATTGTAAGATCAAATAATATGTAGATGCTAAGTTCGAGTTTGATCCTATATGCTTTGAGATACTGGAAAATTATATCTTCTGCAGTTCAAGATTCACAACGTACCTCGTACCCTTAAAGGCAGTACTGCATTGTACTCCAGTGGCATTGTCATATTTGCTTTACATGGTATGTATCAAGTCTCCTAGCTAGTTCATCTCCTTACTGCTTAGTGTTTGAGTTCTTACTAGTTTTCCGTTTGTTTCTTAAGTAAATTTGCTACACTCTTTTTTCTCCCTATGGAATCTATTCGTGGAAGTAGAGTTCCTATGTACACCACTTTGAGATGGACAACTGTTGTTACATCGTGAGCAATCATTCTGCTATATCTTCCTCTTCATATATAAGACATATAATAAAAAGAAATACGTTGTTATTATTTAGTTATCTATTAAACTAGTTTAATTTAATTTCTCTGTCTTTGTGAGGATTTTACATGTCGTAGAACATCACCTTTTCGTAAGGGAAAAAAGATTTCTGACAAATTTACATGATCAATTTGTCCTACAAGGTGCTAGAAGTAATACTAGCATTGAGTTATACTAGAGGTTATAGTGTACGCTTAACCAGAGGCGGATCCAGGATTCAAACTCACCGGGTGCCAAGTAATTCAATTGGATTATTCATCTTTTCGATCTATAGGATAATTAACAAATCAATCAATAATAAAAAAACAATAATAAAATGACCAAACTTAAACTTTTAATATTATTACTAATATCATAATTTCCATAATTCATTACAATTGCCCACAACGAGTTTTCATATTCTGAAAACAATCAACGATGACATCATTACTTACATTTTTAAATACATCACGCTCTGTGTAACATACTAAACAATCATTTTAATATTGATCACCAATACTATTTCGCACTTTAATTTTTATGTGCTTCATGGAAGAGAATGTTCTCTAAACAGTTGTCGTAGCGATGGGTAAAACCAAAGTCAACTTCACAAGTAAATAAACAAGTGAATAATTCTCTACAAGACAGGTTGACAACGCTCTTTTTCAATATAATATTTTCTCACTTCATCTCGTATTCGAGGATCATAATCAGAAATAGGTCTTCTTTCTCCCGATCGGATTTAAGTGAACCCAAATCGAGGTCAGTTATAAGACAACAATGACTGACATTTTAAAAAACAAATGCTGCCAGCAGGTTTCGTACACAAGGCCTTGGAGCTACAAGATAAGCTCTTTGCCACCCGCACTAGATAATGTCTTATTATTGTGGGTGACAGACTTAATTTTTAACTACATTTGTATATATATACAGCTATATATATAGAGTTTCCGTCGAAGTTTGTGGGTGGCGTGTCACCCCACGGGCCTTAATAGATCCGCCCCTGTGTTTAACGCGTTTGACTATTACATTTGCAACCATGCCTAAATACCTCCCAAATTAACCTTTGAGAACGACAATAACTACGCTCAATCCCATAAAAGTTGAGGTCGTTCGGATGTATAAATCCTCGCTGACCATATCACTCAAAGCAACCTTCGTGAGTTATGACTATTCTTGTTATTCACTAAACATTGTTCTGCCTTTCTTTTTGCTCAACCCAATCTTTTGAAGTCAAATTTGTTGATCTTAATATTCAAAGAGAATCCTTCGCTCAACAATTATTTTAAATCTTTTTTGTATATGTTTATTTCCTAAATCTTTGCAGGCTGTGATTTTTCTGTCATGTGCTCTGGCTTTCTTATTGAACTATTCTGTATTCATAAATACAACTATCAATTCTGCACTAACACAGTGTGCGGAAATCTTAAGGTGTGCAATATGTTTCTCCAATCTATTATGTGCATTTTGCATGAACATTTATGGAACTATTTTACAATTCACTATAGTAGTTTTACTCTTTACCAACATCATTTCCTAAAGGAACGAACAAGATGCACTTATATAGAAAAAGTAATAACTTCTCTATTGGCTAGATGATTTCTCAGAATCCTCAATATCTTTGTTGTTCTCAATTGTTATATAGGAACAGAATAAATGAGGATGTCTTCATGAATTCATATTCCTAATTGAGATGAGAAAAATGCTAACAAGAACATAAACCGAGGCAGAGCTAGGAGTTTTAGTTTATTGATTCTAAACAACCATCCTTTTTGTCAACCATATTCTGCTTATAGATTATTTATACATATCGAATGAATATTTTAAATATAAAATTTCTCAATTAGTAGATAAAATGTGGCTCCACCCTTAAAGAATATAAGTGAAAGAAAGGAAGTGAAGAAAGCCGCTTAGATTAGTTTTTTTTTCTCCTAATTCCTTTCATGTATGTGTGCCTTTCCGCGACCCTGCTAACGTCGGATGCTTTGTGCACCGGACTCTTTTGTAACAAGTTATGACTTTCTTGTAGAACTTGTTTACTGTTGGATTTGGCTGGCTAGTTTTCAGAGGACCTCCATTTGATCTGGTTAGTATAAAGCATACATCTGAACATATCTATAATTAGTTTTAACTTTTTACAATTACCAATATATATGTATCTATCTATCATTTTGTCAATAACAGTTGAATATTGTGGGCCAGTGTCTTAGCTTTTTGGGATCTCATCTGTATGCCTACTGTAAACTGAAAGTCATTTAGCTTTGCTTAAATGATGTTTATCATCTTGCAGGAACATTTACTATATATTCAATATTTAAATCTCTTATCTTTTGGTGGAAATCTATATCATATAACTTTATTATTATAAATAGCAGTTCAGTGCACGAAATATCTCACAGTTATTTTTTATTCGGGAAGGGTTGCACCTCAAAGGGGTGTGATGTAGATAACTTAAATCTGTTACCGATAGATTTTTTTTCTGTCTTAAGTGATAAAGGGAGATAATTATGGGATAAAATTTAGTACTCCTTAATCTGTTGTTTGGTAAGTTTGGCATAACTTATTCAAAGATAAATAATTAGTACTGGATAAGTTATCTGTGTGTCTCTGGGTGGAATAGTAATCCTTGGATAACTTATGTCAGGATAAAATAGTTAAAATAGCAAAAATATCCCCTTAAATTTTTTACACATCACTAATATAAAAATCTAACTAAGGTGGGGTATTTTTATAAACAAACAACTTATTCTTAGAAATTATGCAACGCATACAATTTTGAATGCGATAAATCAAATAGTAAATAGAAATTAATATCAATATAGTTAATCTCATCATAACTAGTTCCAACATAACTAAGCTTATCAAAACTTATTCAAACCAAACAACACCTAAAGATATATTACTTAGGGTCGTTTGGCTTGAAGGTAAGTTATGATGTAATTAGTTATGTTATAACTAGTTATGTTGGAATTAATTATGCTAGGATGTTAAAATGATATTATTTCTTATTAATAGTTTGGTTAGTTGTATTAAAAATAATATGCATGCATAATTTCTAAAAATAAGTTATTATTTACAAAAATATCCTCACCTTAATTTTTTATATTAGTGATGTATTAAAAGGATTTGAGAGGATATTTTTGTTATTTTAACTATTTTACCCTAAGATAAGTTATCTCATAATAACTATTCCGCTTTGAGGCAGAGATCGTACTAAATATTAATCGTGGAATAAGTAATCTCCAAATTTGTAAACAAACAAAAAATTGAGGAGTACTAAAAATTATCTCCAAATATTCCTCACACCAAATGTGTCTTTTTTAAAGAGAGGTGGGGGGTCACAACAACTCTAGTTTGGGGGAGGTGGGGAAGGGGTGGGGGTAAGATATGCTTCTTGTCCCCTTATTCCACGCTTTAATATATTCCCTCTATCCTATTTAAATTGTCCATTATCCTTTTTACATGAAATTGAGGTAACTGTGTTGTCCTCCTATGTCTTGTGAAACACAGGGTAATTAGACCAGTGATTAAGCTTTGTGCTCAAATTGAAATTGTCATGTACCGATTGGTTGGACATCCATTCAATCCGTATTTCATAGCTTGGAAGATATTGGACCATTTTATTCTTTATTATGTAGTCTAGTTTATCATTTCAACAAACTCTCATTCAACTTTTTAAATTTTGTGGGAAGAGATTGATGTTACTGCCTGATTTTGAGCTTAAAATACTTTTTGCATAATAAAAATATGGGTGTTTTAGTCTGCCTTCCCTCCATTTCTTATTGAACAAATGCTTTTCTGATTGTGATTAGTCACATTATATTTAAAACTTTGCAGAAAATGAAGAGGATAATCTCAGCCTCTATGGATATGCTGACGGGAAGTGGGAAGTTTGTTCTCCTTGGTCAACTATCCAGAGCCACAACAATTATCCAAGATGGGATGGAAAAAATGAACGGTTGGGACTACTTGCTAAGTGTAGTGATGCATGGCTACTCGGTCCTTTCACCTATTTTTCTTGGTTATATCTCACTAAAGCTGAGAGGTAAACTACAACAATATAAGAAAGACACAAAATGACCTTCTGGGTCCTTATACTATGTCGGTTTTATAAGTTGAACATTTCTACTTACATGTTTGTCATCTGAACCCTTTAACTCATTAAAAAACAACATTTTAAACACTTTTTCAATGAGTATGTTACACTCGCTCCATGTCAGCTGCCACGCCGGCCGCCACATCTGTCACGTCATTTTCCATATCATTTTTATATATAAAAAATATTAAATATTAAAATAAATAAATAAATAAATAAATAAACAAACACTCCCCTTCTCTCTCTTCCCCTTTTTAGTTCTTTTTCTGCCTTTCCCGTTCCTTCTTTCTCCATATCTTCTTTCTTCTTTTTTTTCTTATTCTTCTTCCTCCTCTTCTCATTCTTCTTTTCCTTTATCATCTTCATCTTATTATTCTTCTTGCTCTACGAAAAAAAATTTAAAAGTAAGGGACGAAAAATTTAAGAAGTATGAAAAAAAAGATTTTGAAGATTTTTGTGATTTGGTGATTCAAGAAACTTGAAATTCAACGTAAAGACTCAATTTTTGTGCTTTCTTTGAATTTTTTGTGATTTGGGTAATTTGAGAAACTTGAAATTCAATGTAAAAATTCAATTTTTATGCTTTCTTTAAAATTTTTGTGATTTGGGTAATTCAATTTTTTTTTTACAATGAACAACAACTACAATATCAATCACAGTAAAGACTTGACCAAAAAAAAAAAATCAGAACAAAGACCCTTTTCAGGGATTGCCCAGATCTGTTGTGCGAAGGAAAAGTGAGGAGGGAGTGCGCAAATGGAAGCGATACGAGGAAGGGGAAAGAGGGAGAGACGTTTGTTGCTTTTGATAAGGAAGGCAATGGCTTGTTTGAGTTCAAATGGAGAAGTGAAATGGTTGACAATGGAGGGCGATTGTACATTGTTGTTGGCATCAATGGAGGGTTTGAATTTTTTTGAGGGAAAATGGTGAAGCGGAGATGCTAAGTGAATTTTTTGTACATTGTTGTTGGTATCAAGTGGGGGGGGCTGGGATGAGGCTGAGTGGGGTTGGGGTTGTTGGGACGGGGCTGGGTGGGGTGGGGGGTGCTGTGATGGGACTGGGACGGGCGGGAGGTGCTGGGTGGGGTGGGGGAGTGACTGGATTAGGGGAGGGGGTTAGGGGTGACCTTTTTTTAATTTTTAATTTTTAAATTTATTATTTTTTTAATTTTTTAAAATATTTTTAAATTAAAAAACTGAAAAAAATTGAGTGCCACTTTTTTTTTTTAAATTATTTTAATATAAAATTGGCCAAAAATTGACCCCCACTCACACCCCAGACGTGTGACTAGACTCTCTTTGTCCTAGTCAGCATTTGAATGCCACATAGGCTCAGTCAATGGTCAAAGGATGCAAAATATTGCTTTCTAATGGGTTAAAGAGTTCATATGACAAACATGTAAGTAGAAGTGTCCAACTTACAAAACCAACATAGTACAGAGATCTAGAAGGTCATTTTTCCTATAAGAAAGTAATTTCTTACTTTATTTGTGTTCTAACAGATTTATTTGTGTATATTAATCATATCAGAATTATATCTTTTGTTCAAATTTGAAATTATCTTCTTTCCAGTTCCCTCTTGTTGAACATATTAATTTGCTTTAAAATTCATAAATAGTTTTCAAAAACCTACAAGCCTTTGTTGTGTCACTTTGTAAAGCACTCCGAAGGTATGCTAGATGCCTAGATATCAAAGCTTGGAGGAGAATTGTCCCAACTGACAGCTATCTGTGTGCTTTCTTTGATGGAAAAAAGCAGTTCTTTCCTTGGTGTCGTAATCTACTGTGTATGAAAAGTTTCCTCACTTCACTGAAATTCTTTTGATCTCTTTGATATAGGAAACATGTTTTGAACCAGATAACTGATCTGCCAACAATATATGAAATTGTTATTGGAGTGGCCATGGCGCAAGTAAAGGATGAATCAATAGTTTCAATTCACAGCAACAAAGAGTTAAGAATCAAATTCTAAAGAGGTACAATTGAAAAATTGTTGTGGATGTGTGGAGTTAATTAATTAAGTATTTAATTATACTTTTAAGTAGCTTTATTTATTTTTTATTTTTATTTTAAATAGCTTTATTTATTATTATAGAATAGGGTTTTATGTTTCTTAGTTTTATAGGGATTAAACTTTCTATTCATGTAATAAGACTCCTAATTAAAGGGAGATTTGAGCAATAAGATGTATAAATAGTTTCAGTCAAAAATAAGAGATTGGGGTTCTCTCTTCCATTGAACTTTAATGTTTCAACCTCCCGTTAATGTGTTGAAGTTATTGAGGTTATCTCTTTTATTGAACTCTAAGATTTTAGTCTTTTTTTATCGATTTGAATTTATATGTCTCCCTTTGACTCGATCCTTCTCTAAGAATCCTAACAATTTGATTTGTTAGGATCCTTAGAGAAGGACTGAGTCACAAGGAGATATATAAATTTAGCTCGTTAAAGGGAGACTGAAACTATAGAGTTCAATGGAAGAGAGAACTCTGATCTTAGGGAGGCTAAAATCTTAGAGTTTAATGGAAGAAAGAGCTTCAATCACATGCTTTTTGCTAAAATACGACTTATCGATTTATCATCCAAAATCCCCCTTAAATACGAGTCACGTTACAACAATACTCAAATTCTTAAGAAAGTAGGAAACATAAAACTCAATTCTAGAAAGTTTAATCCTTATAAAAGTAGGAAACATAAAACTCTGTTCTAGAATAATAAATAAAGCTACTTAAAATATAAATAAATAATAAATAAAGCTACTTAATAATATAATTAAATACTTAATTAATTAACTTCCGTACATCCACAACATTACTCCCCTCACATTAAAGATCTTGTCCTCAAGCTCAAAATTCAGGGCAGTCATTCAAAACATTCTAAATCATCCAATTCCATACCCTAGTGATACAAGCCAAATCGGCATGAAGGTACCCAAGCTATGGTCATATATGGGAGGAAAATATATGTTTTGGAAACCATTTTCAAGCTCTCAAGAGCTCAACACTATGTGTAGAGGATAGGCTGGAGCCGGGAGCCGAATTCATTCAAAGACCTCAACAAGGAAGCATGACTGAGGACTATAAACACTCCTATGATATTGAAGAGCTTAGATATGTTACAATACATCTAGATACCATTTAAGGAGTGTTTTAGAATGCCAAAATAATATAAGAAGGACAAACGTGGCTCGGAGAGGTCAAAAGAGTGCGAAACGGGGCTAAAAAGCCCCTAAAGTGCGCCTGACCGACTTGAGCAGGTCAAAACAGTAGTATTCGCATGTGCCCCATTTGCTTAAGTAGGTTCCAAAGTGAACAGAATTGAGTTTTTAGTTAGTTTTGGGTCACTTTTGGACCCACTTACACATTAAATAATCCAAGGCTATAAATACTAGCTATCTTAGGTTATTTTCTTATTTTTAGATGATGATTTAAGATGAAAACTCTTGAGCAACTTTTTGAGTGCTTGAAAAAGCTTACGTTGCATTTTATATAGAAATGGTGGTTGTAAGGGCATTTCAATTTCCTTGTGGTGAACGTAAGAGATTGGTGCTTGTTGATAACCGAATTAGCGGTTTTTGAGTTTAATATACTCTTTTATCCTTAATTCTATTATCTTCTTTGTGTCTATCTTTCAATCCGTATCAATCAATCCTTTATCTTTATTTTCCGTTGTTAGATTTTCATTCTCATAGCTTGAATCATATCTTTTGGTATTAGAGGAGGTTTTATTTTCATTCCCACAAAGTCAATCTTGGATTAGCTGTCTTGAAAAATTAAAAATCATAATTTTTTTTTACTATCCATGATTTTAGGGTCAGGTCAAAATTTGAGTCTTTGATTTATTTTTTTCTTCAGTTTCTAGTGTTAGATTCTTATTTCCTAACACTATAGTAGTTCAAATATAGAATATGAGCTAAATTGGAGCTATATTAAAGATTCTACCATTGATGAAATCTTGAGTTTGAAGAAATTGAAAGTTCTATAAAATCTAAAAATTTCGATGAGGAATTTGAGCTTTAATGATGCTTGTAATATGTTTAGAATGTTAAAAAGTGCTTGAATTCAAAATTTCAACGCATTCCGAACTAAGGTGAAGAAGTTAGAAAATTTTTCATTCTTAGAAAAATCGATATCTTCATGATGAATTTTCAGAAAAAGGTGGTTCTTTCATCCTGAAAATAGAAGAAAAAAGTGTGCAAAAAGTGTTAGTACAAAGCATCTTCAAAGTTTCCAAGAGAAGAGGACAAAGGGGGGACTACTAGAAGGGTAAAAACGACACTCCAAGTGAGCTGGGCGGTTGATCTGTGTCCATCTGCCCTTAGTTTGCATTGGAGCTGCTGCAGCAGCACAAAAAATTCTCAACCAGTGCCTTATGTTCCTGGTATGCCCATGATATACGTTGGACCTGCTCAAGAAGGTCAAAACAACCCTTCTAGCATTTGACTTGCGTTTGAGGTGCGCCAAGCTGCTTTAGCTGATCCATAAACATATTTTAAAGCTTCTTAATTCCTTTTATGCTCAAGTTTGATTTATCTAGTTTTAATTATTGATTGTTATTCATCTCTTCTTTAATTGTAAATACTAATTTACAATTAGTAATCAACCAACTCAGTTGTGATTAGTAATCCCACTCCGAGCATGAAGATGATATAAAGTATAAAATTCCTTCTTATGAACCTTCTAATAGTTATGGTGAGAGTGAATATGTGTGTTATCAAGATTCATATAAATCATATTATGGTACTTCTTATCAAGGTCAAATTGGTGTGATTGATTATACTGCTTGTAGTAGAGGTCATCCCATGGGAAGAAAAGAGTGTGCATCTCCAAAGCCTATAGATACTACATCTTATCCTTCTTCTTCTAGTGCCCAAACTTTTGAAAATGGGAACCAAGGAAGATATAGAGGGTCTAGTAGGAATCATGATCCTTCTACTCTTTCTTTATTTAAGAAGAGCAGGACCTAGAATCTTATCTTGATTGGGAATGACAATGTGAAAGGATCTTCAAAGTTTATGATATAAGAGAAGCCGAAAAAGCTACATATGCCCTTAAGCATATTCAAGGTCTGTCATTGAGATGGTGGTAAATTTCAAGAAAGCCCACTCAAACATGGACAACCTTGAAATAGTTTATGAGATCCATCTATGTACCAAAGAGGTATACAAAGCTTTACAATTTTGATCTAAGAAGACAAGTTTTCTCAAGATGGGTGGAAATTTATGGAGTTTCGAGATGTTTCTTATCCTTGATGATTGATGTTATCAAAACTACATCACTCCTTCTATGGTTAACTATCTAGGGATACCTCAAGTGTCCATGCTTTTCCCATACTTCTTGGAAGGCTATAGAGTTTTCGAGAGTTGGAGGTTCCCTTCACCCAAGATGGGTACTATGAAGAGTTTTGGTGAGGCATATTCCCCTTGGAATTAGGACACTTATGCTTGTATGCTAATTGGTTTGCATCATATAGAGTTCTAAATAAGAAAAATTGGCCTAAGATTGTAATGGACCAATGGTAAAACATATCTTTCTACCTACCTTTCCCAGACTTTAAGGAAATATGACCACCTACTCTAAGTAAAAAAAAAATGAGAGACAAAAGATGAAGAGGATTAACGGAGTACGATGTAGTAACCCAAGAGTAGGAAAAGGAGAGGTTGAGAGAAGTAAAGTGAGGAGATTACCACAAGAACAATCTAACTTTTTTTGTCCTTCTCTTAATAAGGAAACTTATGTAGGTATGTAGATGGATGATGAATGAGCACCAACTCTCAAAGAGAAGAGCGTGATAAGGTGCTAATTACTTTAACCAAGACCGAAAAATTGTTGGACTCTGTTAATGGGAAACTTGATGCATATTCCAATATAATGATGGCAATTTTACCCCGAGATAAAGAAGAATCTTCTCAAGAGCATCAAGGTGACATAGCTAACTCTGCACTTTAGTAAATGTGAATGATCCTTATATGTCTAGTAGCCAATTGAGTATGACTGATAGCTTGCCTAAATGGGAGTCTAATGATTCTTTACCCTTTATTGATGATATACACGTTGAGAGTCTGGATGCACAAGTTGATACTATTGATGACCGAATTAACTCTTCTTGTAAGATTGATTTGTGTCTAACTAGTGTTGAAGCCATTATGTTGAATGCTAGTGCACTGTATTGTGAAAATTGTGATGATCAACTTGAGTGTGAAACTAGCCAACCGCTTGAGGATGTTTGTGATGTGATTAATAAACCTCAAGTGAGTGATGATGTTAATGATGTTGATCCTTTGATTAGGAATGAGTATGTGCTTGAAACTTCTTTAAAACTTGATAGTTTTCCTCTTGAGAGTGAACTTACATGTTCTAATTTTTCTTCATGGATTGATACTTTTCTCTTTAAGTACAATATCTTATTTAATATTGATGAAATCACTCCTAGTGAATTACCTGGTGGTGTGGATCATGTTGATGATGTAGCTCATCTTGAGGGATATACTCTATCTAATAACCCACTAGGGTATATAACATTTCTTTGAAAGATGAAAATCTTTTCTTGAAAGATAAGAATACTCTTATAGGAAATCAATGTGAAGAATTGGAAGGTGATTTGTGTATCCCAATTATTCCTTCTTCTTAGAGTTTTCTAATTCTTGATCATACCCTTGATAATGTTCTTGGGCATCAAAGTGAGCATTTTCTTAAGGACACCTTAGATGAAATTAATTTGTGAGACACCTTTATTTACTCTCTATATGCTTTTGATGATACATATGCTAGTGCAGAGATTATATATTTTTGTTTTGGTGATACCTTTGAAAAAAAGAGTGTTATCTAGACCCTTATATATGGCCAGACTATCCATTTGACCCCGGTGACAAATTTCAATATGGTGATTTTTATTCACTGTACTTGAAGCTTGGTAACGATAATAAGAAAGGTTTTAATGAGGATGTTGGTATCGTTCCCTATGATGGAAAGTCATTCTTGGGGATTCACAATCCCCTTGATGAACCAATATTGTGCAAGGAAAAGATCTCCAAGAAAGATGAGTGCTTTAAAGGGGTTATTGTAATACCCTGTATTTTTTGGCTAGTCTATGAACCGTCATTCTTACCTGTATATGCTATAATAATAGTGATTCCCCTGTGAATATAAATTTCATGATATTTATCCTCATGTTTGATGAGCATTTTAGGTGAAAAATGTTCATAGCAGTCACTTAGAGCCTAGTGGAGTTAAGATCCTTTGATTTGTCCAAAGTTTGATATTCGATTCTACAAAGGTCTACTTTAAATTAGTATAAATTTTTACATAAGAGGAATTTTCCATCCCAAGAGCCACCAAATTGTATATAATTAAATTATCTTTCCAACGATACCAATTTCACAAAAATCCGATAACAGAGTAAAGAGTTATGGCATTTTCCATGTGAGGCAGTGAGCCGACGCGATCTTGACGCATCGCATCGAATGCACCTTATCACAAAAAATTGACCCGGATCCAAAGCTATTTTACATGCTAATTCAATTCCGAAAGGGCCTAGGGTCACTTTGGTCAATTTCCCTCACCCAAAACCATCCAAAACACATAATTTCACCCCCAAAGAAGCAAAGATGCCTCATTATTCATATTTTCATCTCAAGAAGTAAAACCCTAGCTCATTAAACTTCCTCCCCAAGAAATTTAATTTCTTATAATTATTCTCCAAGAAAATTCAATATTAAGGGTTCCCAATACAAAATCTCTAAGAATTCATCACCAAATCATCAATAGAAGTCCAAGATTCAAGCTTTTGCATTCAATTGATCAAAGATCATCTATTAAGGTATGTGGGGTTTGAACAAGAACGAATCTTTAGTTCTTGTTCCAAAAAACTTGAATTTTATTAAAGATTTTATGATTTTCAAGTTGGGGTTTATACCCAAAGTGTCTTGTTTTAAGTTTATGAGCTTGTAAGTGATTTAAGCCTTGAAGTGCATATTTATTCCACCTATTTATGATTTGAACTGAGAATTTATACCATGAATTGCATATCCCTATTGTGAATATCTATTTTAAAGTGTTTCCAAGATAGTTGTCAAGAATTAAGCTTCATTATGAAATCGTGATTATTTAAGTATATATATATGCTTTAAATCCAAGGATGAGTTTTTGAGATTTTAAAAGTATTTCAATTCTATTATTGTGAGCATGAGGTTTATTGTGATTTGGAATAATTTCCAAGTATGGGTTGTAAGCCATAAGTTTAATTCTTAGTAATCAAGAAAGATGATTTTTAAGCAAGATTTGATCTTTTGATCCAAAGCTAAGATAGGGAATACACGTTATTCATCTAGTTCATGATTCAAAGTAAAGAGAAGCATAATTGGTTTTCATTATAAACCCTTGTGCTATTTTAAGGTGGATTTTCCTAAAAAGTTCTGAGTAATAAGTATAGGAGTAGCATTTAGCACCGAGTTGGGTGTGATTCCAAGGTCTCATGCCTTAGAACTACGTGCCATCATAGGTTTCTGATTTGCCTATAGTGGGCTAAGATAATGATCACTAAAGTTAAGGTTCTATTCCTATGGCAAGGATAGAACAACTCTCCTTAACGTGGGCAAGACATTGGACTTCATGTTAGGTCATGTGGTTTATTTTGGTTAGAAGAAACTCCCAATCCCAACGTCCCCAAGTTCGAAAAAGATTTCCAAAGATCCTAAAGTCTCTAAGTTTCTAAAGAAAAGAATAATAGAAAAGCTTTTATCAAATTAAGTGTAAAGGCTCACAAAATTAGATTTAAAGAGTGAGTCCTTCCTATACTTAGGTAGTATAATTTTAACAAGAGAATTCAAGTACATCTTTTAGAACTAAATGTTGTGGCTCATGAGATTTATAAAGCATGCTTCACTTCTTATTGCTACATATTTCAGTATTTCAGATATTCCAGCTTATGTGAGTCACTCATATTTAGCATGAATTATTTTATAAATCATGACTGTGAGATATATTTTTACTAATGCATTCACCCCCATATACCCAGTACATCCTCAAAGTACTGATCCACGTATATGTCTATGTGCTACATTGTCTCATAATGTAGGTACAAGTTTTAGTATTCCCATTCAGACTTAGACAGTTTGCAGCTTCCAATCTCCAAGTGATGGGTTCTTTTGATTCGAGGACTCCAGTGAAGTATAATTTTGCATTGTCTCTTTTATTTAGTCGTATTGATTAGGGATAGCTGGGCGTCATGTGCCGGCTACCTATAGTCAATATTAGTAGAGGCTTCTTAGACGGTCAGATGTGAGGTTGTATTGTTAATCATGCATAGTACTAGACATTATGTTTGAACAATGGATAGTCATCAAGGTGGATGTAATGATTTCTTGGTTAGTATGGCTAATTGTATGGAAGTGATCTAGTAGGCTTGAACAGTATATGTACAAGCTTAATTTTATTTGTTTGTAATTTAATATGATGTTGCAGGTATGATGTAGAGATATTCCCAAGGTGATAAGGGGCTTTATTATTTTCAAAATTTATTAAGTTATGAGTGGTTAGTAGTACCCTTGAATTGATAAGTATGAATGAGGCTATGTGGTATATGATGTTCTTAATATCTAAGTTAAGGAGTTATGGGTAGAAGATGTTGAGCACTTTTGGTATGATCTTGATTCTGGTGGTTTAGAAATGTAAGTTTAAAGATCTGATATTAGTAAGCTATGACAAAAAGCAGTATGGTTTATTAAAGGTTGATGATATCTATGTTAAGTGTTGGAATCTAAGTTTGAATCCTTGAAGATTGAGCAAATCAAAATAAGAGTTGAAGCACTAAATGGTGTGAACTTAGGATATAGTGATACCCATAAAGATTTTAAGTTAGTAAGTGTTTAAGTTGTAATATGATGAATTTTGCGGATATAGAAAGATAGAATTGTATTTTAGAAAGAAGTATTGGCAGTGGGTTTTGCACTTTCAGGTGTAGCCTTTTGGGTTAAGTTTTATTATATACGTGTATTGTTATACCCCTGGACTCTAGAGTAAAGTAGTTGTATCTTAGTTAGAGTTTTATAAAGGGGTTCCACAAACTTAGAATGATTGCTTAAAGCTAATGGGGAGATGATAGAATGAGTAACCAAGTCAGACTCCTAGATTCTAGTAGTGATATCAGTCTAGTGTAGTAAGGGAGGATAAGGCTCAACCCATTCTTATTTCAGTATTTTCAGTTATCTTAATACCTACTCATGCCTTACGTGTCATCTCCATGATCATAGTTCTATTCATGCATATCATAGAAAATTATATACTCTCCTAGTCCCTAGTATGAGGAGATCCAGTTCATTTCCCAGTATGAATTATGTTCCAGGAATTTATGAACTCTAAATTGATAAATGCAGCTCATGAATCATGTACTCATGCTTTATAGTATGCTCAGTTCCCATAACTCATGCTACACTCCTAATGATTAGTGATATTTAGTTTATAGCCATGTATGACCTCAATTTAGATCTCTTTGATGAACCCATGATGTTGATTCTATATTCCTCAAGTTACGTAGAGTAACCTTCTATGCTTCAAGGTCTCATCTTCTAACCTTTCAGTGACTCCTCCTTATGTAATGATAGTGGTGATGAGTAAATATTTATTGTTGATGAAAGATCATTGTATGCTTATTTTAGCTAAGGCCATAAGTGTGAAGTAAAGTTGAGGTGAAGTTTTTGATGCATGTTGTGGTTAGTTGAAATTTATGCGTGTATGTTCTAGGTGTTTGTTTAGGCCTTTATATATGGTTATAACAATAGGCTTAAATGTCATATTGGTGTATAAGTGGATGAATGTGGTATGCGTTAGTTTCCAACCTTCCCAACCATAGAATGTAAATCCTTAAGTGAAGACTTAAGTGAATGCAAAACCTTTTTGCACCCCAGAGTTTACTACTTCTCTAGGGGTTGCTACAGTCTAAAATAGCCCTCCTCGGTTCCTTAGTCTGGTGTTAATCATACTCATTTCTCACAATGAGTGGTCTCAAATATTGTGTTTCTCCATTCTTTCCATATGATTGCTTAGCTTGTGGCTTCTGAGTTTCATCATTCTGGAGTGGTGAGTTTTGTACCTGGTTCTTTTGAAAATACTCGGGTTGTCCAATTCAGTAGGCTGAACCCACCCACCTTTACGGGTACCATGGTTGAGGAGGACCACCAAGGGTTCATAGATGATATAAAGAAGATATTTAGTTATGCATGCCAGTGATACTGAGGGGGTATAATTTGCGGCTTATCAGCTGAAGGACATGGCAAACCAGTTGTATGAGGAGTGGAAAGAGTTAAGGGTTTAGGATGTTGCACTTACTGTGTGAGAGGATTTTTCTGAAGCCTTACTGGATCACTTCTTTCTTTAGAAATTAAGGAAGGCTAAGCCTAAGGAATTTGTTAATCTGTAGCAATGGAAAATGAGTGTCAAGGAATATACATTGAAATTCACCTAGCTATCCCGTATGCTCCAGAGTTGGTGTGCAACATGAAGGATCTTATAAGAAAGCTTGCATCTGGTCTCTCAACTTAGGATACACAGTACCACATCGGTAAAACAGGGGAGGGATGTTGGGTATACAAGTAAGCAAGGATTACTCCCTAGCGACACATTATAAAGCCGTGCGAGCCTAGGCCTAGAGTTGACAATATCACTAGTGGGTTAGGCCAAAGGGTCTCTCGATCATTCATGGTTCGAGATGCCCATCGTGGCTAGGTCCTCAGTTTGGGTCATGACAAGAATTGTATCAGGGTCTTTACCATGTCATCCTTGTCGATGTGGGCCAGAGTTCAAACTGAGTTTAGGTTAAATCCCAGTAAGGCAGCGCAAACCTCAATCCTAAGTCTAGGCAAATCCCATTTAGTAGGGAGAACCTCAGCGAGGACGCTGTGTACATAGGGGGATGTATGTAATACCTAAACTTAGGATAATTAGTCTTATATTGACAATACATAGGAGGGATGTGCATATAAGTAAGAAATCCTTACTCCCTAGTGACGTATTTTAAAACTATGCGGGCCTGGGCCCAAAGCGGACAGTATCACTAGTGGATTGGGACAAGGGGTCTCTCAGGACATCATGGTTTGGGATGGCCATTGCAGCCAGGGTCTCGAGTTGGGTCGTGACAGATCCCAACCAGGAAATTAGCCAATGACTCAAAGTGCTCAGTCTCATGAAAGTATGTCTCAGCTGTTTAGGCAATACTCTTTTTGTGGTACTTGTAGGAAGAATCATCTGGGAAGATGCCGGAGTGGAAGTAAAATATGTTTTGGATGTGGTCATCAAGGACATATCAGGATGGACTACTCCTTAGACAGAGGAAATTTTAGAGGCGCTATGTCCTAAGCTAATTCCACAGCTCCATCACCTAAGGGTACTGTTTCTGCTACTGGAAATGGTCGTAATCGGTTGTATGCTTTATCTACTTATCAAGACTCTAAGGCTTCACCAGTTTTTGCTATGTGTATGTTATAGATTTTCTCCCGTGATGCATATGTGTTACGTGATCCTAAGTCTACCTTGTCTTATCTGACCTCTTATGTGGTAATGGTTTTTTTTTAGCCCAAAAATATTTCTAAAGCCTTCTCTGTTTCTACTCTTGTCGGTGAATTTATCGTTATTGTTTTGTTTTTGTGTTCCATTGAGATACTGTGGCTGATTTTATAGAACTTGATATTATTGATTTTGACGCTATTCTAAGGATGCATAGGCTCCATTCGTGCTATGCTACATTATACTATAGAATCGAAAAGCTCAACTTCTATTTTCCTAATGAGCTAGTAATAGAGTGGGAGGGGTATTCTCTTGCACCTAGAAGGAAGTTCATATCTTATCAGAGAGCTCGTAAGCTCATATCCAAAGGTTGTTTATACCATCTTGTTTCAGACCTTTATAGCATGCAAAAAAAGGTCCTAGACTTAGAAAATTTCAGCCAAGTGTTGGCACTTAGTGTCATTTTGGGCCCCGATATATCATTTACGATCTTTTCGGCCTTAGATTGTCAATTTTTAAATTAATTCATGATTAGGGTTATCTATAGGTTATCTCGGGTAAGTTTTAGAATTTTTAAACATCATTTGAGTAATATTTGGATAACAAAAATAGCAAGCCAGCGCGATCATGATGTGTTGTGTTGGCTATCACGTCAACTCTATCGACGAGATGCGTTGGTAATTGCATCGACACTATCGATACGGCGTAGCACTGATCACGTCACTAGGCATAAATTGTCTATTAGTTTATGGGTTTATAGGGGTAATTAGGTCATTTTCCCCTTACATTGTTCATCCATAGAACGAAATTAAGCCTTCCAAAGGACAAAAATCACTCATTATTTCACAAATTCTCTCAAGAGAAAAACACTAGTTCATCAAATCTAAGATCAAGTCCCAACAATTCCCCCGAATTCAACAATCAAGGTATGTTAGGTGTTCATTCTTTGGTATCCTTCCACTTTTGGAGTTTAAGAACCTTTTTTTAAAACTTGAATTATGACTCTTATGTTATGAATAGAATTATGCTCATGTTTGTGTTGTTGTATGGGCTTCAAGTTAAGATCTTTTATGAGTTCCATGAAATTAAGTTAGCATGTGTGTTGGATTATGAATCTGTCATCTCAAAACCCTTGAAATTGCAAGTTGTATGTTGTAGTTATGATGCCCTATGTGGCTAGTTATCATGTATAGCAATCATGCTCCCCAAGTGTTTGATAAAATGCCCATATGAGTAAATTATGCATGTTAACCTATTGTTGTGTTGCTAAAGTTGTGATATGAACTTATAAATTATGTTATTGAGTCTTGGGGGGTATTCATTACCGAAATCTAGCTGTTTACTTAGTTGTAGTAGTTATAGAATAGTCCCAGTAAAGGTCAAGAACACTAGTACTCAGTCAGTTAACAGACCTCAATGAACTCAGTCTAGTTCAGTAAGTCAACTTAATCAAGGTCAGTTTAGTCAAGCTTAGTACAATCTAGTGATCAGTGTCTTTCAGTTGGGAGTAGGATTCAACACCGAGCGAACCTAGGGATGGGGGAATTCTTGCCAGTTAGGGTTTGACCCTTAGTAGCAATCCCTGAGTTACAAAACTACATAGCCAGTGTAGGGTAAGTCGTCCTCTTGCCAGACTAGGGTTGACTCAATCATATATATATATATATATATATATTTCATGATTCTTCCTGCCAGATTAGGATTGACACAACATTGTTAGCGTCCCGTGTCAAGGTGCTAACACCCTTCCAATTGGGTGCACAGATTGGACCCCAAATCAGTCTATATCGGGTTATGTCTGTTAGATGAACACTCCCATAATTATAGTTTTAGTCTCAGTATTTCAGTGAAGAACTTAGTCAGTTCTACAGAACCATGGATATTAGTTATCATTTACCAAGCCATCAGAATTCATTACTCGGTTACAGTATAATCTTAGATACATAATATAAACATATATGCGCAACTATACATGATCAGTATGTTAAGTAGTTATAGTTTTGTATGTACTCTCATCCAGTTACTTCATGATGTTTATTTAGTCAGTTATCAACTCATTCATATGAATCCATGTAGATTAGTCTTACCTCACTTAGCATACCAGTACATTCCATGTACTGATTGCATACTCTTTTTTGTGCTATGATATCTCATATTATAGGTTTGGACGCTCAGGTTCCTGACCGTACTTAGCAGCTCAGGCTATCAGCATCAGACACAGTGGTGAGTCCTCATATTTTGAGTATAAAGTTTATCTATTTTAGTAATCCAGCAGTTCAGTAGTTATTTTAGTTTGAGTTAGTTGGGGTTTTGTCCCATCAACTCCATATTCAGACAGTTAGGGGATTTTAGACTAGCATAATCAGTTATTCATATGTTATTATCAGTTATAGTAAGTTATTATTTTAGTATTTTGAAAACCTTATGGCATTTTTAGATTTCTTCCATATATATATTGTAGTATTATGTTCAGTGTTCATAGTAGATACCAGTCATGGGTTAGCTTGTGGTCCTTCAGGGTTGTAAGCACCGTGTGACACCCAGGGTTTACTCTTGGGGCGTTACAAACCTGGTATCAGAGCCTAAGGTTCTAAAGAGTCCTAGGGATTCTGAAAGTTGAGTCAGGTAGAGTCTTGTGAATGGGTGTGTAGCGTATCACACTTATGGACATAAGGCTATGAGATATATTTAGGAAAAAGTTCCCTTCTTTTAGTTTTTATATCTTGCGAGTAAGCATGAGATCAAGTTAAAATATCTATCTAATCCAACTTTTCCTTTCGTTTATAAAACATGCCTCCGAGAAAGACCAATGGAAGAAGGACTGAGAACCAACCAGCACCTTTTCCTGTTTAGAAAGATCCCTTGAATGAGCATGTTTCTCATACAGAATTTAGAGAAACTTTTACCACTCTATTCCATTCTATGGCAACTCAAAATATTTGACTATCCGCTGTTCAGGCCAACCTAGTGGCCAATACTACTACGCTAGAATTTGAAACTTCACCCAAATGAACCATCCTTTATTTTTAAGGTCTAAGTCTGAAGAGGACCCACTAGAATTCCTTGACATAGTGTAGAAAATAACAGACATTATGGGAGTAACCGCTAGTGATAGTGCTGAGTTAGCTGCCTATCAGTTACAGGATGTGGCTCATTCATGGTTTAAGCAGTGAAAGGTAGATAGGGGCATAGATACAGGGCCTATAGAATGAGAGAAGTTTGATACTCCATTTTTAGATAGGTTCTTTCTGTTGGAATTGAGGAATGCTAAGTTGTTAGAGTTTATCAACTTGAAGTCGGGCAACATGAGTGTGGAAGAGCATTCCCTCAAGTTTACTTAATTGGACAGGTATGCTCCTCATCTAGTGGATGATACTAGGTTTAAGATAAGCAAGTTCATGTCTGGTGTGTCTGAAAGTGTGGTCAAGGAGTATAGGACTGCAATGTTGATTAACTAGATGGACTTAGCTAGGTTGATTGTCCATGCTTAATTGATTGAGGATCAGAAGACTATAAAGAAAGAGAGGGAGAGAAAGAGGGCTAGAACAGGTATCTTTAACTTTACTCAGCCTAAGTCAGAGGGTGGTAATCATCCTCAGTTTGACCCAAAATATTCAGTCCCCTCTCCGTCCTCAACTATTGCTCCAGTGACTAAATTTAGAAATAAAAATAGGGATAGGGCACAAGGATCTAAATCTTAGGGTAGTGCTAGCAATGCTCGATCAAATCCTCTTTGCTAGATATATGGTAGAAACTATCAGGGTATTTGTAGAGCTACCAGCAACGTATGTTTTGGGTGTGGAAAACCATGTTATAGAATTAGAGAGTGTCCTTAAGTGGGTTCATAGAGCCAGCGTAATCGTCCCCCAGCTCTGTTTAATCGTCATCTCAGCAGGGTGCTACTTCCAGTGCCACCAGTGGGTAACACCCAAATAGGCTCTATACGCTACAGTCCTGACAAGATCAGGAAAGGTCTCCTAATATGGCCACTGGTACATTACAAGTTTACCATTTACATGTTTATGCTTTGCCAGATCCAGGAGCTTCTTTGTCCTTTATAACTTCTTATATAGCTGTCAACATTAGAGTCAGTCCTGAAATCTTAGCAAAACCTTTCTTAGTCTCTACCTCAGTGGGTAAATCCATCATATCCCGATAGGTAAACAAGAACTATCCGATTGTGGTATCATAGAAAGTTACTTCAGTAGACTTATTAGAGTTAGATATGATGGATTTTGACGTTATTCTCTACATAGATTATCTCCATTCATTCTATGCTTCATTGATTGTAGGAGCAGAATTGTCTATTTTAAGTTCCCGAATGAACCAATCTTTGAATGGAGGGGTAGTACCACAATACTTAAGGGTCAACTTGTTTCATACATTAGAGCGAGAAAAAGTTATCTAATGGGTGTGTCTATCATTTGGTGTGAGTAAAATACTCTACTTCTGAGACTCCTAACCTTCAAGCAGTTCCATTCGCCAGTGAATTCCCAAATGTGTTTCCCAAAAATCTCCCTGGAGTTCTTCTCAAAAGGGAAATTAACTTCGGTATAAGCCTTCTTTCTAATACTCAACCCATATCCATTCCACCATACAAAAGGACTTTAGCTGAACATAAAAAGTTGAAAGAATAGTTGAAGGATCTCTTAGACAAAGGGTTCATTAGGCCCAGTGTATCTCTTTGGGGTGTACCAGTCCTATTCGTGCAAAAAAAAAGAAGGTTCTCTTAGAATGTGTATAGACTATCATCAGTTGATCAAAGTCATGGTCAAGAATAAGTACCCACTTCCTAGAATCGATGACTTATTCTACCAACTTCAGGGTGCCAGTTACTTTTCTAAGATAGACCTCAGATCAGGCTATCATCAGCTCAGACTCAGAGTATGTCACATTTCAAAAATAGCTTTCAAAACTCGGTATGGTCACTTTGAATTTTTGGTCATGTCATTTAGTCTTACCAATGCCCCAATAACTTTCATGTACTTGATGAATCGTGTGTTTAAGAAATACTTGGACATGTTTGTCATAGTCTTCATAGATGACATCCTAGTCTACTCTCGCAATGAACATGATTATGCAGAAAATCTCAGAATAGTATTATAGCCTCCCAGAGCCTATCAATTGTTCACCTAATTCAGTAAGTGCGAGTTTTGGCTAAGGTCACTAACCTTTCTTGGTCATAAAGTTTTTGGTGATAGAATTAGAGTTTATCCTTAAAATACTAAAGTAGTGAGAAACTAGACCAGACCTATCAGTCTATCAGATATTAGGAGTTTCTTTGGTTTGGTTGTCTATTACCAATGGTTTGTTGAAGGATTTTCTTCTATTGCATCTCCCATGCCTAGATTGAATGAAAAAAAAGTCATGTTCCAGTGATTAGATTCTTGTGAGAAGAGTTTTCAGGAGTTGAAGACTCTATTCACTATAACCTCAGTTTTCAGGAGTTGATGCTTCCAGAGTTGGCTTGGGGTGTGTTTTGATGTAGGATTGTAAGGTTGTGGCCTACACCTCTAGATAGCTTAAGCCCCATGAAAAGAATTATCCCACCTATGATCTTGAATTAGCAGCAGTTGTGATTTACTTAAAGATTTGGAGGCACTATTTGTATGGGGTGTATGTTAATGTATTCACAGGCAACAAAAGCCTGCAGTATGTGTTTTCACAGAATGACCTAAACCTGCATCAGAGAAGGTAGGTAGAGTTGTTGAAAGATTATGACATGAGTGTGTTGTATTATCTAAGTAAGGCCAATATAGTGGCAGATGCTCTTAGTAGGTTCTCCATGGGTAGTATTGCTCACTTTGAGGATGGTAAGAAGAAGTTAGTTCAAGAAGTTTATCAGCTTGCCAGACTAGGTGTCCAATTGGTTGATTCGCCTAAGGGTAGTGTTTGGGTGAAAAATAGTTTAGAGTCTTCTTTAATTTACTAGGTATAAGAAAAGCAAGATAGGGATCCCAGTTTAATTAAGCTAAAAGAGTTAGTCAGATACCAGAAGGTAGAGGTTTTCTCCAAAGTGGGAGATGGTGTGTTATGTTGCTAGGCTAGGTTATGTGTGCCATGTGTGGATGGCATAAGACAGCGAATTCTTGATGAAGTACAATAATATTTTCACCCAAGGGACACAAGGATGTACCATAACTTGCAGAAAGTCTATTGGTAGAGTGGGATGAAGAGAGACATTGTAGAGTTTGTGGTTAAGTGCTTTACTTATCAGCAGGTGAAAATTGAGTACCAAAAGCCTACTCATTCCATGCAGGAGTTTAGTATTATCACATTGAAGTGGGAGGAAGTGAACATGGAATTCATGATAGGTTTGCCTCGTACTCATCGTCAGTACGGTTTGATTTGGGTCATTATAGACAACATGACCAAGTCCGCCTATTTTTTACCAGTTCATACTTCCTATTCAGCCGAGGACTATGCCAGGCTCTATATTAGAGAGTTAGTTAGGTTAGACGGTGCCCCATTGTTCATAATTTTAGATAGTGGTACGCAGTTCACATCTCACTTTTGGCAAGCTTTCGAGAAAGGTCTTAGTACCCAAGTCTATCTTAGTACAATCTTTCACCCTCAGACAGATGGTTAGGAAGAAAGGACCATTCAGACTCTAGAAGAAATATTGAGAACATGTGTTGTTGACTTTAAGGGTTGTTAGGATGAACACTTACCTTTGATTGAGTTCGTATATAATAACTATCATTTCAGCATTCAATGGCTCTGTTTGAGGCTCTTTATAGGAGATGATGCAGATCTCCCATTAGTTGGTTTGAAGTTGGTGAGGCCATGGTAGTGGGTCTTGACTTTGTATTTAATGCTTTAGATAAAGTGCAACTGATCAGGGAAAGGCTTAAGGAAGCCTAAAGCCGATATAAATCTTATGCAGATGTGAGACAGAAAGACCTTGAATTTGAGATTGGTGATTATGTGTATTTGAAAATATCTCCCATGAAGGGGCTGAAGAGGTTTGGCAACAAGGGTAAACTTAGTCCTCGAGATGTTGGTCTTTATAGGATTCTGAGCTATTTTGATAAGGTAGCCTATGAACTTAAGTTGCTTAGCATTAGTGCACCCAGTGTTTCATGTCTCCTTGCTAAAGAAGTGCATAGGTGACCAAGCAGTTGTAGTCCTTATAGAGAGTGTAGATGTTCAGAACAGTCTCTCTTATGAGGAAGTCCCAGTCGAAATCCTTGATTTTTAGACTCGCAGACTAAGAACAAAGAATTTTCTTTGGTCAAAGTTCTTTGGAGGAATCAGTCCATTGAAGGAGCTACTTGAGAAGCAGAGGCAGACATGCAAACCAAGTATCTTCATCTCTTCTCCGCAAACTCAGACTCAGCCTAAGGTAACACCCTTTTATAGATTTACTATATTCCATGCTCAGTTACAACTGCATAACATTCTCATATCATTCATGCATTCATGAAATAGTTCAGTCATGTGTCATGTCTCCTGAATTTAGTTATGCATGTCAGTGTAAGTACAGTTCCTCAGTTCCTCTTAGGTCAATCAGTCTCATTCGAGGATGATTGCTCCCAAGGGTGAGATATTGTAAGACCTCATAAATTCCTAGCCCATTTTAGTCCTTTATAGTATGCCAAAAGAGGTCGCAAACTTAGAAAATTTCAGCCAAGTTTTAGTCTCATTTTTGGCCTTGATATTTCAATGGTATCATTTACGATCTTCTTGAACTTAAATTGTCGATTTTTAATTGATTCATGATCAGGGTTATCTATAGGTCATCTCGGGTGTGTTTTGGAATTTTTGAACATCGTTTGAGTCACATTTGGATGACCAAAATAGCAAGCCAACGTGATCATAATGCATCACATTGACTATTCTATCAACACCATCGACATGATGCATCGGTAATCGTGTTGACACCATCGATGTGGTGCATCATTAATTGCGTCACTGGGCACAAATTATGTATTAAGTTATGGGTTTGTAGGGGTAATTGGGTCATTTTCCCCTTACATTTTCATCCATAACACGAAATTAAGCCTCCCAACGGGAAAAATTCACTCATTATTTCAAAAATTCTCTTAAGAACAAAACCCTATTTCATCAAGTCTAAGATCAAGTCCAAAAAATTCACCAACAATTTCCCCAAATTCAATAATCAAGGTATGTTAGGTGTTCATCCTTGGGTTTCCTTCCACCTTGGGAATTCAAGAACCTTTTTTAAACCTTAAATAATGACTTCCATGTTATAAATTGAATTATGTTCATATTTGTGTTGTTGTATAGGTTTCAAGTTAAGATCTTTTATGAGTTCCATGAAATTAAGTTAGCATGTGTGTTGGATTATGAATCTCTCATGTCAAAACCCTTGAATTTGTAAGTTGTATGTCGTAGTTATGATTCCCTATGTGGTTAGTTCTCATGTATAGCAATCATGCTCCCCAAGTGTTTGATAAAATGCCCATATGAGAAAATTATACATGTTAACCTATTATTATGTTGCCAAAGTTGTGATATGAACTTATAAATTATGCTATCGAGTCATGGGGGTATTCATTACCCGAAATCTAGCTATTTACTTAGTTGTAGTAGTTATATAATATTCCCAGTAAAGGTCAAGAACAATAGTACTCAGGGAACTCAGTCCAGCTCAGTCAGTCAACTCGTTCAAGGTTAGTTTAGTCAAGCTTAGTACAATCTAGTGATCAGTGTCTTTCAGTTGAGAGTAGGATTCAACACTGAGCGAACCCAGGGATGGGGGCATTCCTGCCAGTTAGGATTTGACCCTTTGTAGTAATTCCTGAGTTACAGAACTACATAGTCAGTGGAGGGTAAGTCATCCTCCGACCAGACTAGGGTTGACACAATCATATATATATATATATATATATTTCATGAGTCTTTCTTCCAGATTAGGGTTGACACAACATTATTAGTATCCTATGGCAAGGTGCTAATATCCTTCCAACTGGGGTCACAGGTTGGACCCTAAATCAGTCTATATCGGGGTATGTCGATTAGATAAACTCTCCCACAATTATAGTTTTAGTCTCAGTATTTCAGTGAAGAACTCAGTCAGTTCTACAGAACCATGGCTATCAGTTATCAGTTAGCCAACCATCAAAATTCATTACTTAGTTTTAGCATAATCTTAGATACATGATGTATAACTATATGCGTAGCACTACATGTTTAGTAGACAGAGTTTTGTATGTACTCTCATCTAGTTACTTCATGATGTACATTCAGTCAGTTATTATGTCATGCATTTGAACACATATATATCAACCTTACCTCACTTAGCATACCAGTACATTTTTTATACTGATTGCATACTCTCTTTTGTGCTATGATGTCTCATAGCATAGATTCAGACACTTAGGTTCCTGACTGTACTTAGCAACTGAGGCTACCAACAGAAGAAAAAGAGGTGAGTATTCATATTTTGAGGATAGAGTTTATTTATTTTTGTATTCCAGTAATTTAGTAGTTATTTCAATCGGAGTTAGTTAAGGGTTTATCCCATCAACTGCATATTCAGACAGTTAGTGGCTTTCAGACTAGCATAGTCAGTTATTCAAATGTTATTATCAGTTATACTCAGTTATTATTTTAGTTTTTTGATAACCTTATGGAATTTTAGATTTCTTCCGCATATATATTCCAGTATTTAATTCAGTATTTACAGTAGCTACCAATCATGGGTTAGCTTGTGGTCCTTCGGGGTTGTAAGAACTATATGATACCCAAGGTGTACTCTCGGGGCATTACAAAGTCTCTTCCTCCAGTAGGTTCTAGTAGTTAATGAATTCCGAGAAGTATTCCTTAACAATCTTTCTTGAATCCCCCTAGATAGGGAGATAAATTTTGGTATTGACTTGTTCCCAAACACCCTACCTATTTCTATTCTACCATATAGGATAGCTTCTGTAGAATTAAAAGTGCTGAAAAAGCAGTTAAAGGACTTTCTTGGCAAGGTCTTTATTCGTCCTAGTGTCTCCCTCTAGGGTGTTCCTGTATTCTTCATGCATAAGAAAGATGAATCCCTCCATATTTGTATAGATTACCGTCAGCTGAACAAAGTGACAGTTAAGAATAAGTATCCCCTTCCCAGGATTGATAATCTTTTTGACCAACTACAGGGTGCTAAATATATCTCTAAGATAGACATTCGTTATCACCATTTGAAGATTAGGGAGGCTGAATTTCGCTAGACAACTTTTTAAATGGGGTATGGTTATTATGAATTTTTGGTTATATTCTTTGGACTGGCTAATTCCCCTACAACATTTATAGACCTTATGAAGGGTGTTCCATCAGCTTTTGGATTTGTTGATCATAGTTTTCATTGATGACATTTTGATTTACTCTAAGAGTGAGGAGGATCATGATAATCACCTCTGAATCGTCCTCTAGACTATTAAGTGTAATGAGTTATATGTGAAATTTTCTTAGTGTGAGTTCTGACTTAGTGCTATAGCTTTTCTGGGTTATATTGTTTCTAGTGAGGGAATTAAGGTTGATCTCCAAAAGGTTGATGCAGTAAAGAAATGGCCTAGACCCATGACTCCAACCGACATTTGAAGATTCTTTGGTTTGGCAGGGTATTACATAAGATTTGTAGAGATTTTTTCATCCATAGCTACCCCACATACAAGATTGACTTAAAAAAAGGTAAAATTCTTGTGGTCTGATTCATATGAAAATAGTTTTGAGAGGTTGAAAGATAAGTTGACTACTGCATTAATTTTTACCCTTACTGAGGGTACAGAGGGTTTTGTGGTATACTTTGATGTGTCTGAGTAGGACTTAGGTGTTTACTTTGCAACATGGTAAGGTGGTGGCCTAGGCATCGATGAAGTTGAAGATAAATGAGAAGAACTATCCTACCCATGAGTTAAAGTTGGCAGATGTGGTATTTGTACTTAAAAGTTGGTGTCATTATCTTTATGGTTTCATGTTAATATCTTTACTGATCATAAGAGTCTGTAGTATGTTTTCACCTAGAAGGAGTTGACTTCAGGCAGAGACGGTGGTTGGAGCTGTTGAAGGATTATGATATGAGCTTGCACTATCACCCATGTAAGGCTAATGTGGTTGCTGATGGTCTTAGCGGGACGTCCATGGGCAATATTTCACATGTTGAGAAAAGAAAAAGGAATTTATTCAAGGATTTTCATCACATTGCTAACTTGGGAGTCCGACTCTTAGACTCTAAGGATGGAGGTTTATTTTACGTGAGGTAACTAAGTCATCCCTATGTGCAGAAGTTAAGGAAAAATAGGCAAGAGATTCTATATTGATATAGATCAAGTAGGATGTTGGTCAGCAAAAGGTTATGGAATATGTGATTGGAGGTGATGAAATATTGAGATACCAAGGTAGGTTATGTGTGTCAGATGTAGATGGATTGCGAGAAAGGATTATTGATGAAGCGCACACTTCCAAGTATGTTGTTCACTCTCGCTCAACTAAAATGTATCATGATCTAAAGGAAATTTATTTTTGGAGTAACATGAAAAGAGATTTTGCTAACATTGTGGATAAGTTCTTGAATTGCTAACATGTTAAGGCGGAGTACTTGACACCAGGTGGTACCTCTTATAACATAGCTTTGCCCTTATGAAAATGAAAAATGATCCACATGGATTTTATTATAGGACTTTCAAGATCCCAAAACCAATACAATTTTATTTAGGTGATTATGGGTAGGATGACCAAGTCCGCTCACTTTTTGTCGGTGAGGACAAATTATTAAGGAGAAGATTTTACAAAGCTGTACATATAGGAAATAGTTTCACTACATGGGGCTCTAGTATCCATTATATGTGATAGAGGTACGTAATTCTCTTCTCAGCTTTGGGGGTCATTTCAAAAAGGTTTAGGTACCCAAGTGAACCTTAACACTGCCTTCCAACCTCAGATAGATGGGCAAGTAGAACGTACCATTGAAACTTTAGAAGATATGCTAAGGACTTGTGTAATTGACTTTAAGTATAGTTGGGTAGATCACTTACCTTCAATAGAGTTTGCCTATAATAATAGTTACCACTCTAGCATCCAAATTACTCCTTTTAAGGATCTTTATAGGAAAATATCTAGGTCACCGATTGGTTGGTATAATAAAACACCCTGGCTATTGACCCTTAGAAAATTTCCTAGATTTTTGAGTCTCTAGATATGGTATGATTAGAGCATATGAGGCGTATTCTTGGATACGGCTTAAAGTACCTTTCTTGTATGTTTATTAATAAGTTTTGATTTTATTTCCATCCAATGTACGACTAATATCATACAAGTTGTATGGTAGTGTATGAGTCAAATATAGTTGGGTAGTATGATGCTCTACACTTAGCCTAGAGGATTCTGTTAGGGGTACGAGTTATAGGGTATGGCTCGTATGTTAAGATACGAGTAGGTCATGTGGGGTCGTATATTGACTAGTGTGGGGGTCCAAGGTGATGCCTAGGGTATGGTACAGGGTACAACTCATACCATAGGGTATGGTTACGGGGGTATGATTGTACCCCCCTGCGAGTCAATTTTTTGCATTTAACCTGGGGTATTCCAGATATTTCCCACCCAAAAAACCTTAAGTTCCCACATCTTAAAATATGTTGTAACCTCTCATAGCACTCTACTAAATGATTAAACACTTCAAAAACACTCTCTAACTCACTCTTGAAGATTGGAAGCTATGGTTTCTACAAGTGTTCATCGAGAGGAAAAAGGGGTCAAGTTATTTCCATGAATAATCTCGTATAAGGCATGTGACTCTTCCCATATTGTTAGTTTATAAATTTCATGTTTTTTAAAGCTTGATTATGATTCTTAAATGGTGGTTTTGAAATCCAATATTGAGGGTTTTGATACATGTTGTTGAGTATTGTTTATTCGTGGTTAAAATTGTGTTTATGCATGATTTTTGTAATCATTTTCACATATGGGTGCTTGGTAATTGTGGTTTAACTATTGAGTAATGGGTTACCCTAAATTGAATAATTTTTACTTTGGTTTCAGTTTTGGTAAATTTATGCACTCAAAGTGTTTGTGAAAAGAGGATGAAATAGTCACATGATAATTTTTTGTTGAACTAAGGCTTGTCCTAATGATTATGAATGGTTGGTAAATGTTTGTAAAAGCCTTACTGTCCATGTAATGAACTAAATGGTAACCTTGGTAGTTTATGTTGCTAAATGTGTTTGAGTCCCTAAACATACACTTAAATTATGTCTTTGTTAGACATTGGGTTTGAGTACCTAAACTTTGAATTAAATAAGTGTCTTTGTTTGATGATGGGGTTGAGTCCCAATGTCAATTGAATGATTAATTGATTGATATAGATAATGGCATGTGGTGTAATTTCAAGTAGTGTTGGTATGACGATACCAACATAATGCCTTTGGTAAGTAATTGAATTATTAGTTGTGTATGTGGTATGATGGTTTTAAATGGGCTTAATGGAGGGATGTGTAACCAGACCATGAAAGTGGAGTCCGAAGGACTAACACTACAAACCACGCTAGCCGATGTGGGTGTCTTATGACAGGGTGGTTCGAGTCCCCTGAATGAATCTATAAATTTGAGGTTCGAGACCCCCTTCTACATGTATTGGTTCTTATGTCACCTTGATTATGCCAGGAGGTTTGAGTTCCCTATATAAGCATTATGATTATGGATATTCCATTATTCATGTGGCTATACATACTTGGGCCAGTCCAGTTAGGGAAGAGCTAGGCCTATATACCCTGTGGGTGCCTTGATCTAGGATGGACGTGCTACATAACCTAGTTTAGTGGTTTCAAAAGTTTATCCTAATCTTGTTCCCTATCCTAGCATGGTACATCTATATATATATGTGTGTGTGTGTCTGCGCGTGCGTATTGGTTATGTGTGTTGATTAATTGGTTTGGAACTGTTGGCACTATTTTATCCTTATCCTTGAGTTACATGCTAACACTCTAACCGCTAACCATCTTCGATGTTGTATCCCACGTAATACAGGTGTTGGCCATACTCTACCTCTGGCTCAGTAGAGTTGGACATCAGATACAACTTGTGTTAACTTGAAGTGGTAAGCTTCCATAATTCAAAAGGCTCCACTTCTTGATTTGGATTCTTATGTTTTTCATTAGTTTAGTTTTGGACATCAATTTTGGCCATGGTTGGGGATATGTCCAGACCAGATATTGTTTTACTTTCTAATAGAGGCTTTGTGAAACTATTATGGGTTGGTATGGATAGTGGCAGTAGTGGTTTTAGCCTTAGTATTGGCATTGTTATAGGGGATGATATCGTGTGACTGAACTTATGATTATTCTATCCTATCTTATTAAGTTATTGAATGGTTTAGTTATGGACTAGATTGTTATTTTGGTTTTGGTTACAGTTGTTTGGTTAGGTATTGGTATAGTTGGACTCGATAGGGTTAGTCATGGTCGTGAACTTATCCTAGAGTTTTAGTGTTTTTAGACACACTATTTTTTTATGTGCTCAAAATTCATCCAACTCAGGGTGTATATTTGGTTGATATTTTTGGGAAATGGGTGGTCTTCAATCCTCGTTGGGCCTAAGATGCCCATTACGCCAAGGTCCTAGTTTGGGTCGTGTCAAGATGGTATTAGAGCTTCAGGTTCATTGTTGGATAGGAGTCCAAAAGCCATGTCAAGTAGAGTCTCTTTCAAGGATGTGTAGCACGCCACACTCATAGGGGAGAGGCTACAAGGTATTTAGGAATATTCCACTCTCTTGTTGTCTTATTTCAAGATATAGAGTCTATGGTCTTGGATTCTTCTGATATTTGTTTGCTTTTCTTTTAGATCATGCCAATGAGAAGATTTAAAGCTCACAAAAATTCATATGTCCCATCTATGGACCATATGGACAAAGCTCGTCCAACTCTTGAAGCCTAGACTAGGACAAGGGCCGTTGCATCTGGAAATCCTTGTGTGGTTCCACTTTTCCCCACTTATCCTGCCCAGTCACCTCAAGGGGAGGTACTAATGTTGACTTTCATCACTCCATCAACTTATTGACTCAATTGGTAGATTTTCAGTCAGAGCGTGGTATTTCAGCTACTTCATCACCAGAGGCTACAAGGGTTGGACAATTTACGAGGTTAAATCCTTATATGTTCATAGGTTCCAAGGTTGAGGAGGATTCTTAAGCCTTTATTGATGAAATAGGGAGAGTCATCGTATTATGCATGCTACTGAGGTGGATGGCGTGGGGTTTGCTACCTACCAGTTTAAAGATGAGGCACACCAATGGTATGAGGAGTAGGGGTAGTGTAAGGGTAATGGTGTTGACTTTGTATTGTGGGACTGTTATGGGTTGGTATGGGTGATATCGGTAGTGGTGTCAGTCTTAGTATTGGTATTGGTATCAGGGATGATATCGAGTGACTGAACTTATTATTGTTCCATCCTATCTTATTATGTTATGGAATAGTTTGGTTATGGACTAGGTTGTTATTACAGTTTTGGTTACGGTTGTTTAGTTGGGTATTGGTATAGTTAGACTCGGTTGGTTGGTCACTGTCTGCCAGAGTTTAGGTATTGGTAGACACACTATCTTGTTATATACTTGAAATTCATCTGACTCAGGGTGTATGTTTTGTTGATTAGTTTGGGAGACAGGGTGGTCTTCGGTATTCATTAGGCCTGATATGCCCATTACAACAAGGCCCTGGTTCAGGTTGTGTCATATGAGGTAGGTGAAACCTATCTATTTGGACCTAACCTTATTCACCAGGCTATGGAGAAAGTGAAAGTTATTAGAGAGAGACTTAAGACCACCAAAGTCACTAGAAGTCTTACACTGATGTTAGAAGAAGGAAGTTAGAATTTGAGGTTGGGTATTGGGTATTCTTAGGGGTCTGCCCTACGAAGAGAGTTATGAGATTTGGGAAGAATGAAAAGCTCCAACCTCGCTTCATAGGTCCTTACTAGATTACGAGAAGGGTTCGTGGAGTTGCTTATGAGTTAAGTTTTCTGCCACTTTAGCGTCGGTTTATCCTGTATTTCATTTGTCAATGCTTAAAAGGTGTATTGCAGATTATTCACTTGTGTTTTCTGTTAATGAGATTGGTGTGAAATATTCTTTATCGTATGAGGAGTAACCCATATGTAAGACCCCACAGAATCCTAGCTTAACTCAGTTCTTTAGAGCATGAAAAGAGGTCCCAGACTTAGAAATTTCAGCTAAGTGTTTATACTTAGAATCATGTTAGCCTTTGTAATTTGGCGATCATATTTTATGACCTTTATGACCCTAAAATGTCAATCCTTGGATTGAATCATGATCAGGTGTATCAATAGGTTACTTTGGGTGAGTTTCAGATTTTTCAAACCACATTTGCAACATGTTTGGGTGACCAAAATAGTGAGTCAACGCGATTTCAACACATCGCATCAGTCATTGCGTCGACTAAGATTTTTCACTAGTCTTCAGTGCAAATTCCAGTGAGCCAACGCAATATCAATGCATCGCATTGGCTATCGCATTGACCCTCGACCGACACATCGCTCAATGCATCCCTAGGCACGTTTTCAGTGTTTAAAACACCATGTCCATAGGGACTTGGGTCATTTTCCTACCCTTAATCATCCCTAAAAACACGAGATTAACCTACTCTAAAGGCAAAATCCCTCATTCTCTCTCAAATTTACTCAAGAACAAACCATAGGGCATTCAAATTTCAAGTCCAATCTACAACAATACCCATTAATATTCATGAGTTTAATTACCAAGGTATGTTAGGTATTCATTCATGGGTTTCTTTCACCCATGAAGTCCAAGAACCCTTTTTAAAGCTACAAATTTATGTTTTTACGATTTATATGTTGGAATTGGATTGTGTTCATGTGTGAATTGATGTTTAGGGTTTAATTTTATGATTTATTATAAGTTTCATGCAAACTAGAAAATTGTGGGTTGATTTATGCGATCTTCATGTTGAACACTTGAACTACAAGTTGAATGTAGTAGCCATGATATTATTACATGTTTGTTTCTATATGGAATAACCATGCTCCCCAAGTGTATGTTAAAATGCTTATGTGAATTGACTAGTGAAAGCATGATAGGTTATTATGTGAGTCCATTCATGCACAAGCTGTAACACCCTGCATTTTGGGATGGAACAAAAATTGTCGTTTCTATGCGTAGATGATCCAAAAGATATAAATCCAATGCAAATTTGACATGTTAATCAATTTAGTAGTGTGGGAGCCTATTTGAGCATGAATTGAGATCATAGAGGTCCCCAAACTCAAGGACAAGTTGAAAGTTTTCCTATCGTTCAAGTTTGAGTGGGCGTCGAAACATGGGTCAATCTCAATCGACCATAACTCTTTGTATATAATTAAATTAGAGGGACTACTATATATCAAATTAAACCTCTTAAAATTATCTTTCCAACGATACCAATTTCGCTAAAATCTGATACCCAAGCAAAAAGTTATAGCCATTTTCATAAATAAGACAGTAGCATTGCGCGATTAGCTGCGACGCATGCTCTGTTGTACGCACCCAATTTTCAGGTTTAATTTTCGCATTTTTAAGGGTAAAAGTGGTATTTTCCACCCCCTATTCAGCCATAACACGAGATTAAACTCCCCAGACACCAATACAACATTACTTTCTCTCGAAATCACCAAGAACACTCCTTAGGGTTTCAACCCAAAAATTAATATATCTCAAGATTTAACCGTAGGTTTTCCTTAATTCTCCAAGAATAAGAATCCCCATTGCGAGGGCTACAAAAAGAACCCATCAATCATACTTATAGCATCCCTAACGCGAGAGTTCATTCAAAATCTTCTAATTTAAGGTACGTGGGGTTTATCCTAAAACTACATGGGCTTGTTAAAAATACTAAATTATGATTTAAAGATCATCAAGCATGAATTTGTTAAAGGGGTTTTGAAATCCATAATTTTATTATGCTTTATGCATGGTTAATGATATTATTGTTTTGGCCTTTAGGCCTTATCCCCTTAAAATGATTTACACATATAAGTATATGTATGAAACTTGAAATTGAAGATTTGTTATAGAGCACAAATAATAAAAATCCCTCTCTTGTGATAACCCCATGTTTATGATCTTATGGTGATTGATTGAAATGCATGATTTATGGCTTGAAAATAGTTTACTCAAATACCATAGTATTTTGAGTATGATTTAGAGATTTAAGAGAGAGAGTTTCCTATTGTAAATATATATTGTTAAAAGAGAAAGATTTGCATGAGATTAAGAGTTTTGACATGACCACCTTGCATCGTTGAAAGTTTGACAAAGAAAGTTACGTACATGTGTTTACATGAGTTTTAGAGAAAGAGTTCTTTGAAATGATTTATTGATATGGTGGTCCAAAATTTTATGTTTTGAAAATAGAGATTGAAATACGCTAATAATAGCTTAGAGATGTGATTTGGAAGTCAATGGTATGACGATACCATAAGTATGTATGCCATAACAGAGTATGTTTTCAAAGAATAGATGTTTTAAAGAGTTAAAAATGGGCTTAAAGTGGGTTAGGTGGTTACCTGAAGAAGGCTTGAGTTCAAGTAACTCTTAGCCTAAAACTGTGATTTATCGATTTGGGTATATTATGTTTATACTGGCAGTGGCCGTGTGGCATAGTAGAGTCAGAGACTCCAACCCTTGCATCACACTTGGGTTGCAGGCTTTCCCGCTGTGTCAATGGCAAATTCCATATAACCCATGGAATTTTAGATTTGTAGGGTAAACCACTTAGCACAGAAGTTAAACAAAGAGTGTCACAGAGTTTAGATAATTTTATAGTCTTTCGAAAATGCCTATGTGATTCCTTACCATATGATATGTTTATGAACTATTTTAAATTTCTCTAATATATGTTGAATATGAATTATTATTTTGGATTTACTCTGCGTACCAGTACACTTGTATTGGCCCCTACCTCCCAGTTCAAAGGCTCAATCTAGGGGCCCGGTTAATTAATAAGTATCAAGACAGAAGTGATTCGTGCAGTGGTGAGCCTTTTTTATTCTAGAAGGCCTGTTATTCCTTTATTTTGGTCTACTGGGATCCTTGTCCCATCTTTTCAGACAGTTGTCTTTAGATCATGTAGTAGAGATTTCACAGACTGTTCAGATGTGGTTTAGTTGATTACAAATTTCATTCCTTATTGTTAAATTGAATTCAGAGTATGACTATATTTCCATATTAGATTATAATTCAACATTTTATTTTATTATATGAATGTTGTGTAAGATTAATAGATCAAATAGATTAGGACGTCTGGGCATTCATAGTTTGAGATGTCCGTCATGACCAGGCCCTAGTTTGGGTCATGACAAACTTAGTATCAGAGCATAGTTCATAGTCTCAGGGTGTCTGCAAAATCACGTCGGGTAGATTCTTATTTATGGGTGTATAGCGTGCCACACTTATAGGTAAGAGGCCACTAAGCATTTAGGAATGTTTCCCTTTCTTTATGTTCTAGTTCATGCTATGGAGTCAGAATGTTCCTCTTTTATACTCTAATTCATGCTATCGTGTTGCCCATATAAAAGTAAAGTTATCCCAATTCTTCCTTTACTTTGATGTACTCAAATATGTCTCATTGTTGAGGTAAAATCAAGTCCAGAAGTTTAGAATTTAAATGTTATGGTCCTTTCTGATTGAGCCATATAAGATTTAGAAATTGTGCAAGAACTTGTGAAGAGTCTGTTAGTGCCTCAGAGGGTATTGATTCTGCTGAAATCATGCTTTTTATCCTGCAGTATTAAGTGTATTTATTCCCTTTCAAAATTTATATTACAGACGTCATGATTCTGGGGGGAATGATGTGTAGCAAAATGTTGGAACTGTAATTCCACCCGAGTAGTAGTATCCGATAAGTATCGGTGTCATGACCTATTATTAGTGATGTTAGACCAAAAAGTTGGTGATGTGAAGTCAGAAAGTTAGAAGTTAGAGTGAGGGTGACTTTGGTGTAAGTAAATATTTTATTTGAATAACTGATGTTTGAGGATGATTTACCCCTTTTAGTGATAGACTAATGTGGTAGCTAATGGCATGTGTGGATTGTATGGTACTCTGTGGGGGGAGTGTTAGTCTCAGATTTTTATTCATATAGAGAAAGATATGTATTCTTAGATCATTGATTATTGTGTGTCAAGTTTCTATCTCTTGTAATCTTGTTATCATTGTGTTGTTGAAACTGAAAGTCTAGTGAAGTCGTGTGGGGCTCTTCGATTCACTAGCATAGTTTCCTTGTCATTCATCTCTTTTCTTATTCAAAACACAAAAAATCAAAGTCTAGTGGAGCCGTGTGGGCCTATTTTGATTCACTAGCAATTTATTATTCATCTTGTTATTCTTGTATTGGTTAGAACTGGGGTTTAGTGGCATAATGGAAAGAAAATTAGTAAGGGAAATTTATTGAGTATATGTATAGCTGAATCTTTTTGCATGAGATTGAGTTGGTAATGAAGTGATATGTCTTTGTGTGTTAGTTTAGTAGAAGGCAGAGAAGGAGTTATTTGTTAAGGTGAATTGTTGTTTACTTGAAGTATGAAAAGAGTTGTTGATTGTGTTTGTTGTGCTAGATGATTATAGGTTATTGATGAAGGTACTTGGTGGATAAGTGTAGTTAATTTAGGCATCCCTGAGATTGCAAGAGGGAGTTTAATTGAAACTTATATAGTTATGGACTAAGTTTAGCTGTAAGGGGAAGATAGAAATGATGTGTAAAAAGAGAATGTGTTAATGGATTGTGAATAGGGTAGGCCATATGATTATGGTTGATTATTTTTGTTATGGAGTTCTAGTGTACTAGTTTTTCTTGATGTTTTATTTCATATCTTGTTTCCTTCTTTCTAAGTGTGAATTATGTGTAATGTTGGATTGTAAACCATGTTTAGCACTAGAAATTAAGTTTGAATAGTTGATGGCTTGAAGGTAGATATGATGATTTTTTGGTTAATGATACTATTTATAGGGAAGTGATCTAATAGGCTTAGACAGCGTATGCAAGAGCTTAAGTTTATTCGAGATGTAGTGAAGTACGATGTTGTATGTATGATGTAGAAATATGCCCAAAGTGATATGGAGTTGCAGAATTTTCTAAGGCTATTGCATGTTGCGTATGGCTAGTAGTATCGTTAAGTTGCTAGATGGAGAAAGACTAGTTAAATGGTACATGGTGTTCGAAATGGCCAAGTTATGAAGTTATGATTAATGATGTTGAGCCTTTTTATATAATCTTGATTATCATGGTTTAGAAATATAAGTTTGCAGGCATGATGCTGGTAGACTATGACAGAAGTGGTATGGTCAGTCAAAGGTTTGGAGATATTCATGTTTAGTGTTAGGAGATTCTAAGTTGGTGAATGTTTAAGCTATTATATGATGACTTTTGGGGCTATAGAAACCTAAGCGTTGAATGTTAGAAGGAGGTATTAGCATTGGTCGCTATACATAAAGATACCGTCTTACAGGGTAAGTTTAGTTTTATCTGTATTATTATATCCCCGACTCTAGAATAAAGTGATTTCAGTTTATACCAGAGTGTATATAGTGGTTCACAGACTTAGAGTAATCGCTTAAATCTAAGGGGGAGATGATATAACGAGTAACCAAGTCAAGTTTTCAGATGCTAATAGATGTGACAGTGAGTTGTGGAATTGGACGTGAGAAAGAACGATGCTCAATCTATTCTTATTTCAGTAGTTTACTTCAGTTATTCCGATACATACTCATGTTTTATTTTTCAGCTTCATGATCATAGTCTGTGTTCATGCTTATGATAAGGAATCATGTACTCTCCTAGTTCCTAGTATGATGAGTTCCCAGTTTGTTCAGTAGTCAGAATCACTTTCCGTAAGTTATGAATTCCAAAAATTCAGGTCATGCAGTTCATGACTCTTGTACACATGTGATACTCTTAACGATCAGTGAAAAATTCAGATTTATATCAGGTACGTCCTCGGATTAGATCTCTTTAATGAGTCCATGCTATGAGTTCTCTATTCCTCACGCCTTAGTAGGGTATCAAGTTATGCTTAGTACTCCCCTCATGTTCTAAATTTTGGTATTCTAATTTTTCAGTGACCTTTCCCCTTAGGTCGAGATAGTGATGATGAATAGTCGTCTAGATGGGAAAAAATAAATATTTCTTGTTGATGAAAGATAGTTGTGTGCTTATTTGAGTTAAGGTAGTAATTATGGAGTAAGATTGAGGCGAAGTCTTTGATACATGTCAAGATTAGTTGAAGTTTTATGCGTTATATTTGGGAAAAATTATTGTGTTCTTTTTTTATCTATGGCTTGGTTGGTTGACAATATTTTATGTGTATTATCTGAATAGTGTAGGGAAGTTGTTATGGATAGAAGTATTAGAGATTATGAGAAAAATGCTTTATGAGTGTTTGTTTAGAAGTGCATATGTGGGTATGAAGATAGGCTTGAATGTCATGTTTGTATACATACAAATAGATGCTTTGAGTGTTTGTGAATGTCTAATGCAAAGTTGAAGGTGATTGCTGGAGTGGCTATAAGAATTATGCATGAGATGAGGAATTGTGAAATGCAGGGTGTAATGAATTCATGATTCAGACTAGAACTACGGTATTATGTGGTGCGTCTTTTGATTTTGAGTTAGGCTTGAAGATGGTGAGGGGATTTAGTTTAGTATAGACATTAGTAGATGGAAATATCAGGGGCCATGTAAGAAAAATAAGTGGAATTAATGAGCATGGTGTTTAACAGGAAAATATAGTTGGGAGAGTATTTTAGAAATGTGGCTAACCTTGAAAATAAGAAGTTGCATTGCCTATGGTTTGGTTATTCTATCCTAGTTTATGAGTTATATGTCTATATTCCGTGCTATAAAGTGGTGTCAATGTTGTGATCCCGTAGTTGGATGTCTGGTGTAAATTGTGCCCAGGATCCTTTGCTCCCTAATGCTACTAGGACTTCTTTAGAAAGAGTGTTGAAGAGATTCTCCAGTTAAGTATAAGTGTCCAGTATAATTCCTTCAGTATATCCTACAATTCAATTTGACAATCAGGCAGACAAGTTACCGTAGTTTTCCACCTTTTCACCCAATCCAACTATCCGAAGTCCAATACGTATGACCATCCCAAAAGATAATCTATTCCATCCATGTAAGTTGCAAACTCAGTTCAGTCCAAGCATCATGTTTGAGATTCAGGTTTTTAGTCATGACTCAGTTCAAAAGAGTTCTACACAGAATCTCAAAATTTTCCAGCTATTTTAGCTCAGACAACATAATACCTTTGTACGATCTAAATCTTGTTGCCTTATGATGTACTTACATAAATTATCTTTTACAAATCCAATATGTGTGATTTGAACATAAACACTTTAGGGGGAATCCTAAACTTTCAGCATGAATCAGCTCCTTAAAACAAGTAAGCACAAGTCAGCTTAGAATTCAGTTTTATGCTAGAGGTTTAAATGTTTTAGATCACTTATATCCTTTCTCAGAAGACACATTATTTCCATATTATTCCATACCTTTAAGCTTCAACGCTCCTATCCATTATTCGGGGACGAATGATCCCAAAAGGGAGATAATGCAACACCTCGCATTTTGAGCTAGAATGAAAATCATCGTTTCTATGCGTAGATGATCCAAAAGTCATAAATCCTATGCAAATTTGGCATGTTGATCAATTTTGTAGTGTAGGAACCTATTTTAGCGTGAATTGAGATCATAGAGGTCCCCAAAATCAAGGACGAGTTGAAAGTTTTCCTATCGTATGAGTTTGAGTGAGTGTCAAAACTTGGGTAAAATTCAATCGACCATAACTCTTTGTATATAACTAATTAGAGGGCCTACTATATATCAAATGAAATCTCTTTGAATTAGCTTTCTAACGATACTAATTTCACTAAAATCTGATACCCGAGCAAAAAGTTATAGAAATTTTCGTGACTGAGATAGTAAAATTGCGCGAATCACGTGCGATGCATGCTCTGTCGCATGCACCCAATTTCCAGGTTTTATTTTCAAGTATTTAAGGGTAAAAGTGGTATTTTCCACCCCCTATTCATCCATAACATAGGATTAAACTCCCTAGACACCAAAATAACATTACTTTCTCTCAAAATCACCAAGAATACTCCTTAGGGTTTCAACCCAAAAATCAACATATCTTAAGATTTAACTGTAGCTTTTCGTCAATTCTTCAAGAATGAGAATACCCAATGCGAGGCCTACAAGAAGCACATATCAATCGTACTTATAGCATCCCTAACACGAGATTTCATTCAAAAGCTTCTAATTAAGGTACATGGGGTTTATCCTAAAACTACATGGGCTTTTTGAAAACACTACATTATGATTTAAAAATAATCAATCATGAATTTGTTAAAGGGGTTTTGCAATCCATGATTTTATTATGCTTTATGCATGTTTAATGATATTGTTGTTTTGGCCTTTAGGCCTTATCCCCTTAAATTGATTTACACGTATAAATATATGTATGAAACTTAAAATTGAAGATTTGTTTGAGAGCACAAATAATGAAAATCCCTTTCTTGTGATAACCTTATGTTTATTATCTTATGGTGATTGATTCAAATGCACGATTTAAGGCTTGAAACTAGTTTTCTCAAATACCATAGTATTTTGAGCATGATTTAGAGATTTAAGAGAGGGATTTTCTTGATGTAAATATATTTTGTTAAAAGAGAAAGATTTGTATGAGATTAAGAGTTTTGACATGGCCACCTTGCATCATTGAAAGTTTGACAAAGAGAGTTGCATACATGTGTTTACATGGGTTTTAGAGAAAGAGTTCTTTGAAATGATTTATCGATATGGTGGTCCTGAATTTATGTTTTGAAAACAGAGATTGTAAGATGCTAATAATGGCTTAGAGATTTGACTTGCAAGTTAATGGTATGACGATACCATAAGTATGTATGCCATAACAGAGTATGTTTTAAGAATATATTTTCAGAGAATGCATGTTTTAAAGAGTTAAAAATGGGGTTAAAGAGGGTTAGGTGGTTACCTGAAGAAGGCTTGAGTTCAAGTAACTCTTAGCCTAAAACCGTGATTTGCCGATCCAGGTATATTATTTTTATGTTGGTGACAACCGTGTGGCGTAGCAGAGTCAGAGACTCCAACCCTTGCAGCACACTTGGCTTCGAGGCTTCCCCTTCGAGTCAATGGTGGATTCCATATAGCTCGTGGAAGTTCAGAGTTGTAGGGTATACAACCTAGCACAGAAGTAAACCAAAGAGTGTCACAGAGTTCAGATGATTTTATAGAGTCTTTCAAAAATATCCATGTGATTCCTTACCGTATGATATTTTTATGAACTATTTTAAATTTCTCTCATATATGTTGAATATAAATTATTATTTTTGATTTGCTCTGTGTGCCAGTACAATTTTATTGACCCCTAACTCCCAGGTTCGGAGGCTCAGTCTAGGGGCCCGGCTAGTCAGTAAAGTATCCGAAGAGAAGTGATTCGTGCAGTGGTGAGCCTTTTTTGTTCCAGAAGGCCTATTATTTCAGATTATATTATTCCTTTGTTTTGATCTATTGGGGTCCTTGTCCCAGCTTTTCAGATAGTTGTCTTTAGATCATGTAGTAGAGATTTCACAAACTGTTCCAGATATGGTTTAGTTGATTTCATATTTCATTTCTTATTATTAAACTGAATCCAAAGTATGACCAAGTTTCAGTATTAGATCATAATTCTACATTTTCTTTTGTTATATGAATGTTATACATGATTACCAGATCAGATAGAGTAGGACATCCGGTCCTTCATGGTTCGGGATGTCTATCACGGCCAGGCCCTAGTTCGGGTCGTGACACAAGCTCATGTATATCAAGTGTTTGACAAAATGTCTAAGTAAATAACTTATTGGTGAGCAAGATTATTATTCTTTTAAGGTTATTCTATGCTTTACTTTCCATGCAATCGAGTCCTGGGAGTATTCAATACTAAAAAATCAAGCTGTTGACCCAGAGCTATAGTAGTTACAGGATAGTCTCAGAAATATCACGATCAGTAGTATTCAGTGAGTACAAAACTCAGTGTATTCAGTCAGATATCAAAACTTAGTGAACTCAGTATAGTTTAATCGGTTAACATCATAAGTAACAGTTCAGTCCAGCCTAGTACAATTTAGAAATTAGTTCAGTGTCTATTCAGTTGGGAGTAGGATTCAACACCGAGTGAACCCAAGGATGGGGACTGACCTACTAGTAAAGGGTGTGATCCTTAGAAGTAGTCCTTGTGTTCCAAAACTATGTAGCCAGCATAGGTTGAGACATCAACCTGCTAGTTCAGGGTTGATGAGGCGTCTTACCTGCCAGTTGAGGGTACCACAATTCTTATTCTGAGCACCTGCCAGATGATGGTGACTCAGTAGATTATCTTTACCCGTGGCACAATAAGTTAGATGATTACCTCCCATAGTTTTAGTTTCATTCTCAGTATAAAACTCAGTTTAGTTCTGCAACACTAGGACTATCAGAAATAGTCACCCAGCTTAGTATAAAACTCAGTTTAGTTCTACAGAATTAGGACTATCAGTATTAGTCACCCAGCTAACCGTAATACAGTTATTAGTGAACTCAAACATTAGTCATTCAATTTTCAAAACTCAAGACCCAGTATTAATATGATCTCAGTTACAATATACATATTTATGTGCATAGTATTGCATCATCAGTATTTATAGTAGTTTCATATATACGTGTAATCTCATTCAGTTATATTCATGTTACTCATATAGTTGTTGCTCATGCATATGAACCCATGCATTCAGCCTTACCTCACTTAGCATACTAGTACATTTAAAGGAATGAGGCATATCTTTCTTTTGTACTATGATGTCTTATATCATAGGTTTAGATGCAAAGGATCCTGATCATACTTAGCATCCCAGCTTATTAGCAACAGACTTAGTGGTAGTCCTAATAGTTTGAGAACAGAGTTGTTATTTTAGTATTTCAGTATATTTTTAGAAGTTAGAGTTAGTTAGGGGCTTGTCCCATCAACTCCACCTTCAGACAGTTAGAGGCTTTCAAAATAGATTATTTCAGACAAATTCTCAGTTTTCAATATTTATTTACTAGTATTTGATTTTAGTTATGAACTTTATGAAAAATTCAGCCTAGTTTTCGTATTATTATAATATTATTACTTAGTTATTACAGTAAGTACTAGTCATGGGTTAGCTTGTGCTCTAGGGAGTTTTAAAGTCACGTCTATGGGTGTGTAGCGTGCCACACTTATGAACTGGAGGCTATGAGGCATTTTAAGAAAAGTTTCCATTCTTTCAGTATTCATATCGTGCGAGTGAGCATGAGCTCAAGTTAAAATCTTTGTCTAATTCAAGTTTCCCTTCAATTTATAGAATATTCCACCAAAAGAAGTAATGGAAGAAAAATAGGAAACTAGCTAGCACCTCCACCTATCTAGACAGATCCCCTAGATGAGCATCTTTCCCATGCAGAATTCAGAGCAGCTTTCACCACTCTAGCTCATTTTGTGGAAACCCAGAATGAACATCCAGTTGCTATTCAGGCTAACCCAGTGGCCAATAGTACTTTAGCTAGAATTTGGGACTTCAACTGAATGAATCCCTAATTATTTACAAGGTCTAAGTCAGATGAGAACCTACAGTAATTCCTTGATCAGGTGTAGAAAGTCACAGATATTATGGGGGTGACTACTAGTGAGAGTGTTGAGTTGGGCCCATATTAGTTGCAAGATGTGGCTCACTCATAGTTCAAGTAATGGAAGGCAGAGAGGGTCACTGATGTAGGTCCCATAAATAGAAAGAGTTTTCCATTACTTTTCTGGAAAGGTTTTTCCCACTGGAGTTGAGGGAATTAAAGGTTTTGGAGTTTATTAATCTGGAATAGGGAAAGATGACAGTGAAGGAGTATTCTCTCAAGTTTACTTAGTTAGCCAGATACGCCCCTCATATGGTAGCAGATACTAGATCTAACATGAGTAAGTTTGTGTTGAGTGTGTCTTATAGTGTGGTCAAGGAGTGCAGGAGCTCAATGCTGATTAAAGAGATGGACATATCAAGGCTCATAGTCCATGCTCAGTAGATAGAAGAGTCTAAGAATAAAGAGAAAGAGAGGGAGAATAAAAAGGATAGAATAGATAGATTCAACTTCTCTTAGCCTAAGTTAGAGGGTGGAAATTGATCCTAGTTCCTCCTGAAATCTTTAGTTCCAGCTCCGTCAATAGCCAGTGCTCTTGTGCCAAAATTCAGAGATGGCAATAAAGATAACGCACTAGGCCCTAAAACCCAGGGTAGTGTTAGTAGTGCCCGAAAAAATCCTCTTTGCTATAAGTATGGAAAAAAACCATTAGGGTGTCTGTAGAGCTGGCAGCGATGTGAGTATCGGATATGGCAAGCTTGGCCATAGAATCAGAGATTGTCCTTAATCAAGTTCTTAGGGTCAGTATAATCATCCTTTAGCTTAGTATGGTCACCCAAATTGGTAGGGTGTAGCTTCCATTTCCACCAGTGGGCAACGCCCAAATAGACTCTATGCACTCCAGTCCTGACAAGATTAGAAAAGTTCTCCAGATGTGGTCAGTAGTACATTACAGGTTTATCATTTACATGTTTATACTTTGCTAGATCGAGGACCTTCTTTGTCCTTTGTAACACCTCATATAGTTGTTGACTTTGAAGTCAGTCCTAAAATCCTAACAGAGCCCTTCTCAATCTCTACCCCAGTGGGTAAATCTATCATAGGCCGATGGGTATACAAAAACTATCTGATTATTGTATCTCAGAAAGTCACTTCAGCAGACTTAGTAGAACTAAAGATGAAAAATTTTGATGTCATTCTCAGCATGGATTTTCTCCACTCATGCTATGCTTCAGTTGACTACAGAAATAGAATTGTCCATTTTTAGTTTCCAAATGAACCTGTCCTTGAATAGAAGGGTAGTACTTTAGCACTTAGGGATCAACTTGTTTCTTACCTAAGGGTGAGAAAACTAATATCTAAGGGATGTGTTTATCATCTTGTTTGAGTTAAGCATTCTATTTTCGATACTCCTAGTCTTGAGTTAGTTCTAATAGCATGTGAATTTTTTGATGTGTTTCCCAAAGATCTTTCTAGAGTTCCTCCCAAAAGGGAATTTAACTTTGGAATAGACCTTCTTCTAGATATTTAGCCCATCTCTATTCCTCCATATAGAATAGTCCCAACAGCACTCAAAAAGTTAAAAGAACAGTTGAAAGATCTCCTAGATAAGGGGTTCATCAAACCCAGTATTTTCCCATGGGGTGCACTAGTTCTATTCGTGCATAACAAAGATGGTTCTCTTAGAATATGTATTAAATCCCATTAGTTGAATAAAGTCACAGTCAAGAACAAGCTTCCACTTCCCAGAATCCATGACTTTTTTTACCAACTTTAGGGTGCCAGTTAATTTTTTAAGATAGACCTCATATTAGGCTATATCAGCTTAGATTCAAAGAATTTGACATTCTTTAAATAGGTTTAAGAACTCGGTATGGTCACTTTGAATTACTAGTCATGCCATTTGGTCTTACCAATGCTCTAATAGCTTTCATGGATTTGATGAACCGCATTTTCATTAGTACTTAGACATGTTCGTCATAGTCTTCATTGATGACATTCTTGTCTATTCCCACAGTGAAAGTGATTATGCGGACCATCTTAGATAGTATTACAAACTCTCAGAGCCTATTAGTTGTTCATCAAATTCTGTAAATACAAAATTTGGCTAAGGTCAGTAGCTTCCCTTGGCCATATAGTTTCCGGTGATGGCATTAGAGTTGACCATCAAAAGAATGAAGCAGTAAGAAACTGGCCTAGACCTATCTCTCTATAAGATATTAGGAGTTTCGTAGGTTTGGCTAGCTATTACCGATGGTTTGTTGAAGGATTTTTGTCTATTATATCCCTCTTATCCATATTGACTCAAAAGAAATTCAAATTCTGGTGATCAGATTCGTGTGAGAAGAGTTTTCAGGATTTGAAGACTCGACTTAATACAACCCTAATTTTGACTGTACCAGATGGTTAAAATGAGTTTTTGGTATATTGTGATGCTTCCAAAGTAGGTTTGGGGTGTGTTTTTATGCATAGAGGTAAGGCCATAGCCTATACCTCCAGACTACTTAAGCCTCATGAAAAGAATTACCCCACTTATGATCTTGAGTTAGCGGTCATAGTATTTGCCTTAAATATTTGGAGGCACTATTTGTATGGGGTGCATGTTGATGTGTTATTAGACTATAAAATCCTAGAATATGTATTTTCTCAGAAAGACCTGAGTCTGCATCATAAAAGGTGGTTAGAGTTGTTCAAAGACTATGACATGAGTGTTCTGTAGCATCCAAGCAAAGCTAATATAGTGGCTGATGCTCTCAGTAGGATTTCTATGGGTAGGGTTACCCATGTAGAGGATGGTAAGAAGAAGTTAGTTTAGGAAGTTCATCAACTTGTTCGACTAGGTGTCTACTTAGTTGATTTACTAGAGGGTAACATATGGGTGCGGAATAATTTAGAATCCTCTTTGGTTTTTGAGGTAAAAGAAAAGCAGAACAGAGATCCTAGTTTAGTTAAACTAAAAGAGTCAGTCAGAGATCAAAAAGTAGAAGTTTTCTCCCAAGGAGGAGATCGTATGTTGCATTGCAAGTGAAGACTATGTGTGCCATGTGTAGATGGAGTAAGATAGAGGATTCTTACATAATCGCATAGTGCATGCTACTCGATTTACCCAGGGGCCACCAAGATGTATCGCGATTTATGGGAGGTCTATTGGTGGAGTGGCATGAAGAGAGATATTGCAGAGTTTGTGGCTAAGTGCTTTATATGTCAGCAAGTCAGGATTGAGCATCAGAATTCTAGTAGATCTATGCAGGAGATCAATACTCCTATATGGAAATGAGAGGAGGTGAACATGGATTTTGTGATGGTTTTGCCTCGTACTTCTCGCCAACATGATTTGATTTGGGTCGTTGTGCATAGGATAACCAAATTAACACACTTCTTACCAGTTCATACCTCTTATTTAGCTAAGGATTATTGTAAGGCCCCACAGAGTTCCCTCGTAGTTTGAGTCATAGGGCATGTCGAGTGAGGTTTGATTTCGGCCCTAAAAGATTAAGAAGTTGCTTCCTAAGTGAGTAACATGTTAACCATATAGAATTTCCCTAATTTCTACTTTTTTCACGTGGGAAATATGGTAAGCTTTCTATTGATATCACTAGTGTAAGACTTGTGATGTGTCGAGGGTTCGATATTGTGGTTTTGATAAGATTTCTCTATATTTTGGTCTTATGGACCAAGTATATTTTCTATATTTCCTTTCATGTGATATGAATATGCTAGTGTTGAGTCCATTCTTATCTTGAATTGAGTGGCATAGGTGGAAACTGGATCTAAGGGTTAGCTTGGGGCTATTCATAGCCTTAGGCACCGTGTAACATCGCGGGAGATGATTTTGGGTTATGACAAACTTGATATTAGGGCCTAAGGTTTGTAAGGAGTCCTAGGGAGTCTGACAAGCTGCGTTGAGTAGAATCTTGATCATTGGTGTTTAGCACACCACACCTATGAGCAAGAGGCTACGAGATGTTTTAGGAAAAAAAATTGTTTCTTTTTTCAGATTCTAACGTGCCTATAGTTGTCCATCTTATCTAATGATCTGTGCTCTTCTATGTTCAAAAAATACCTTCTCGAAGAGCGAATGTCCATAAAAACAATGATGAGCAACCCCCACCTATTGATCCTTTGAATGAGATTGTGTCCCATGCTGAGTCTAGGGTGGCCTTTAAGGCGTTAGCCCAAGCGGTCACCGCAAACGTTTGGGATAATAACCAGGCCCCAGTTGCTAACTAGCAGTGTGGTAATGTAGCCATGGCTAGGATTCATGACTTTATATGGATGAGCCCGCTTGAGTTCTATGGGTCAAAGATAGATGAGGACCCACAGTTATACTTGGAGGAGGTGAGGAAGATCATAGAGGTGATGCATGTTTCAGAAGAAGAAAGTGTTAAGTTAGCATCGTACATACTGAAGGACATTGCTTATGATTGGGTTGTGTCGTGGAGGAGGGTAGAGGTGAGAATGCCGCTCCTATGACTTGGCATGTTTTACAAGATGCCTTCTTGGATCAATTCTTTCCACTTGAGATGAGGGAGAAAAAGATTGCGGAGTTCATGAACTTGATATAGGGCTCCATAACTGTTAAAGAGTACTGTTTGAAGTTCAATCAGTTGGCCAAGTACGCTCCTGATTTGATTTCTGACACTCGGGCTAGTATGAGTATGTTTGTGACTGGTGTTTCTAGGATGGTACTGAAAGAGTGTAGGGCTGTGATGTTGTATAAGGATATGGATCTGGCTAGGTTGATGATGCATACCCAAAAAATAAAGGCAGATAAGCTTAGAGAAAGAGGTAGAACGAGGGGTAGCAAGAGGTCGAGATCTGATCATTATATGTTTAGCTGGCCAAGGTTCCATGGAGTAAACCACCCCTAGTTTTAGAGACGTCTATCTATTCCAGTTCCTTCTACAGCTAGTGCTCCCGCGCGTAGAGATAAGCTGGATCAAGGTAGCAAGTCTTTCATGTCTGACCACAGAACAGTATTGGTAACAGTCTCCATTGTCCTTCTTGTGCTAAAGGTAGTAGGAATCACCATGGAGAGTGTTTCGGTGATGTAAGGGGTTGTTTTAGTTGTGGAAAGCAGGGCCACTGACTTAGAGATTGTCCCCATGCTAGACAGGGGAATAGAGATGCCTTACCTCAGGAACAGGCTGCTAGTGCACTAGCTCCGGTATTCCGTCCTACCCTTACTCAGGGCACTTTTTCTAGCACCGCTGACGGTCAACACCAGAATAGATTCTATGCTTTCCCACCCAATCAGGAGCAGAAGGACTCTCCTGATGTTGTTACAGGTATGCTCCGTGTCATTTGTCTTGATATTTATGTGTTGTTGGACCCCAGGTCGAATCTCTCTTATGTGATCCAACTTGTGGCTTTGAATTTCAAAATGAGTCCTGAAAAGATTCATGAGCCTTTCCTAGTTTCTACACTAGTCGAAGAGTCAGTAGTTGCGAAACAAGTGTATAGAAATTTCCCTGTTATTGTGCTTCATAGAGTCATACTTGAAAATTTGATAGAGTTAGACATGATAAATTTTGACCTTATTCTGGGTATGGATTGTCTTCATTCTTGTTATGCATCTATATATTGTCATACCCGTGTGGTCAAGTTTTAGTTTTCTGATGAACCAGTGTTTGAGTGGTCTGAGAGTTCGGTATATCCCAAGAGTCATTTTATATTTTATCTCCTATATCAAAGCCAGAAAGATTATATCCAAAGGTTGTATCTAGCACCTAGTTAGGGTCAAGGACACTAAATCTGAGACTCCAACCATCCATTCGGTTGATATTGTTAATGAGTTAACCGATGTCTTTTCGGAAGAACTCCCAAGGGTACCTCCCGATAGAGAGATAGAGTTTGGAATTAACCTTCTTCTTGACACTCGGCCTATTTCCATTCCGCCATATCATATGGTACCTACCGAGCTTAAGGAGTTGAAGGAGCAACTCAAAGATCTCTTAGAAAAAGGTTTCATTAGAGCCAGTATTTCTTCTTGGGGCGCACCTGTTTTATTCGTGTGGAAGAAAGATGGATCTTTGTGTATGTGCATTGACTAACATCAACTGAACAAGGTCACAGTCAAAAATAAGTATCCTCTTCCGAGAATTGATGACCTGTTTGATCAGTTACAAGGTGCAAGTTATTTTTCCAAGATATACCTTACTGCTATCATCAACTTAAAGTGAGGGAATGTGATATTCCAAAGACAGCCTTCTGAGCCCGTTATGGTCACGTCATGTCTTTCAGGCTAATCAATGGCCCATCATCTTTCATGGACCTCATGAATCGAGTGTTCAAGAAATACCTTGATGCATTCAATATTGTCTTCATAGATGACATCCTTGTGTACTCCCGTGATGAGAATGACTATGCATCTCATCTTAGAATTGTCTTACAAGCTCTTAGAGATCACCTGTTGTTTGCCAAATTTAGTAAGTTTAAATTTTGGCTAATGTCTGTAGCCTTCTTAGGTTATGTTGTTTCAGCTGAAGGTATTAGAGTTGATCTCCAAAAGACAGAAGCTGTGAGAAATTGGCCTAGACCTATCTCTCCATCTAACATTAGGAGTTTTTTGGGTCTAGCAGGCTATTACCGTTATTTTTTTAGGGTTTCTCTTCCATTGCATCTCCCATAACCCGGTTGACCCAAAAGAAGGTTAAATGCTAGTGGTCCAATTCCTGTGAGAAGAGTTTTCAGGAGTTGTAAACTCGACATACTTCAGCCTCTATATTGACTTTGCCTAATGGTACTGATGGTTTTGTGGTTTGTGATGCCTCTAGAGTTAGTTTGGGTTGTGTGTTGATGCAAAGAGGTTAGGTTATAGCCTATGCCTCTAGACAGTCGAAGCCACAAGAAAAAAACTAACTGACCTATTATCTTGAGTTAGCTGCTATGGCTTTTTCTTTGAACATTTGGAGACACTATCTTTATGGTGTCCATGTTGATGTGTTTACTGATCATAAAAGCCTGCAGTATATATTTACCTAGAAGGAGTTGAATCTTAGGTAGAGGAGGTGGTTAGAGTTGTTGAAAAACTATAATATAAGTGTGTTGTATCACCCGGGCAAGGCCAATGTGGTGGCGAATGCCTTTAGCAGATTATCCATGGGTAGTGTTTGCATATTGAGAAAGGTAAAAGAGAGTTAGCTCCTGCTGTTCATTGTCTAGCTAGGTTGGGCGTTAGATTGCTTGATTCAGCAGAGGGGAGTATCTTGGTGTAGAGTAGTTCCGAATCTTCTTTAGTTTTGGAAGTGAAGGAGAAGCAGGATAGAGATCCTAGTTTGGTCAAACTGAAAGAGTCAGTTAAGGACCAAAAGGTCAAGGTTTTCTTTGAAGGGTGAGATGGTGTGTTGAGGGTGCATGGTAGGTTGTGTGTTCCTTGTGTTGATGATTTGAGGTGGAGGATTATGGGTGAAGTGCATGGAGTGCGTTATTCTATTCATCCAGGTACTACCAAGATGTATCGTGACTTTTGGGAAATCTATTGGTGGAACAACATAAAGAAGGAGATCGCCGAGTTTGTAGCAAAGTGTGTGATATGTCAACAGGTTAAGGTAGAGAACCAAAGACCAGGTGGTGTGATGCAAGAGTTTAGTATACCCACTTGGAAGTGGGATATGGTTAATATGGACTTCGTGATCGGGTTGCCTCTTTCGCATCATCATCATGATTCTAGTTGGGTTGTTGTGGATAGGTTGACTAAGTCCGCATATTTCTTGCCCATGCATACATCTTATACGGCTATGGATTATGCTAGATTGTATGTCTGGGAGTTGGTCAGACAATATGGAGTTCCCCTGTCTATCATTTTGGATAGGGGTACTCAATTTACTTCTTAGTTTTTGAGGGCGTTTCAGCAGGGTCTTGGCACCCAAGTTCTTTTGAGTTCAACTTTTCTCCCATAGACAGATGGTCAGGCTGAGAGGACCATTCATACCCTAGAGGATATGTTGAGGGCATGCGTTCTTGATTTCAAAGGAAGTTGTGATGAGCATTTGCCATTGATAGAGTTCGCTTATAACAATAGTTTCCATTCTAGCATTTAGATGTCACCATTTGAGGCTTTGTATGGTAGGAGGTGTAGATCACCCATATATTGGTTTGAAGTGGGCGAATTTACCGCGTGTGGGCCTGATGCAGTGTCCGAAGCTATGGATAAAGTTAAATTGATTAGAGAAAGGTTGAAGACCGCTCAGAGTCATCAAATGTCTTACGCAGATGTGAGGAGGAGAAATCTTGAGTTTATGGTAGGTGATTTGGTTTACTTGAAGATTTCACCCATGAAAGGGGTGAAAAGGTTTGGTAGGAAGGGAAAGTTTAGTCCCCGTTATGTTAGCCCGTATAGAGTCTTGAGCCGTGTTGATAAAGTGGCTTATGAGGTTGAGTTTCCCTCAGAGTTGACCTCCGTTCATCTTATCTTTCATGTCTCCATGCTTAAGAAGCATATTGGTTATTCCGTTGTGGTTGATCCTTCAGAGAGTGTTGATATTCAGGATAGCCTTTCCTTCGATGAGATTCCTATGGAGATCCTAGATTTTTTGATCTGCAGACAAAGGAATAAAGAAGTTCCCTTGGTCAAAGTTTTGTGGCAGAACCAATCTGTTGAGGGTGCTACTTGGAAGGCAGAAGCAGACATGCAAAATAAATACCCCCACCTCTTTTCCGCAAGTTCAGATAAATCCGAAGGTACCATTCTTCCTTGATTTATCTTTTCTAATCTAAAGTTCAGCTATGCATCTATCTTTGTATGAGTTCTTGCGATATCCAGGGTGGTCAGGAGTTTAGAAAGATCTTGAACCGTTTAGTAATTGTTTCGAATATTGTGCACTCAGTTTTTCCTATATTCCGAGCCTAACAAGCGGCATTTGAGGATGAATGTTCCCAAGGGGGAGATATTATAGGGCCACGCAAAGTTCCCTCATAGTTTGAGTCGTAGGGCATGTCGAGTGAGCCATGATTCCAGCCTTAAAATATTAAGAAGTGGCTTCCTAAGTGAGTAACATGTTAACTATATAAAATTTCCCTAATTTCTACTTTTTGTCACGTGGGAAATCTAATAAGCTTTCCATCGATATACGATTTGCCTAAATCTAACACTCGGGTAAGAAGTTATGGCTAATTTAAGCCTTGGTTGTAAAACTGCATCATTTAACTGACTGGCGCATCGCGAAGAGGGTTGATTTGGAAATTATCAATTTTTAGTGGAACCTCGCGATAGTGGAGCGTCGTGGTTGAGTCCCAGGTCCCAACCAGTAGAAAAACATGATGGCTCCACATCGCGGAGGCTGCTAGTTTCCCAATTGTCAAATTCCAGTGAGCCACTACGATAAGTGGTGCATTGTGGAGGCCAATCAAATCAGGTTCCAGTTTAATTTTCCCAGTTTCATACAGATGTTTAAAAGGGCACTTTGGACCTTTTTTAAGCCTATAAAATCGTGGAAACACTAAATCAAAGCCATTTACAAGCATCTTATGAGGTTTTTCTCAAGTTTTCTCTCAATATAAACCCTAAGTATCCAAAACCTCTTTCAAGAACCTCAGGAATCCACCATGGATTTCCTAAATTGAGTCAAGATTCAAGGTTCCCAATCAAGGAGCTCAAGAAACCTCATTCTAGAGCACGAATAGAGTTTCAAAAGTGAGAGTTCATCAAAACCTTCTAATTCAAGGTATGTGGGGTTTTTGAACAAGGGTAGCCCTTTCACCCTTATGCCCAATAGGCTATTTACATCATGAAATTCTTGAAATATATTAGGTTTTTTAAATGAGTTTGAATTGGGTTTTTCACCCATTATTACTGAATGCATTATACTGATATTTCCCATGAATTAAGAGTCAAATGACATGTTTTCTTGAGTATTTACAGCTGGATATAAACCCCATAATTTACTCCTTGATAAGAAAATATTTGCAATGTTGAGATATTGAAGCATATGGCTATATTGAGATTTTGAGGTAACTTGCTGAAATTCCAAGATTTCCACATGATTTATGAATCTATATGCTATATATTATGCTTTTGATAAGCTTTAACTTGAGATTGAATAATGGGTTAGTAAGCCCTATTTGAGACTTGTGAAATTATGAACTCTTGTGCTATAAGCACCCATGTTTTGAGTATTTTTAGATAATTGAGAAATGAATTGACCTAATGGTCCTTGAGCTTTAAAATCCACTTCACTATATGAGATTATTGATTTGATTATTGGATTCTTGATGAACCATGTGATTATTCTAAAAGTGAATTTTTTATGAGATGAGCACAGATAATCTAAACAGAGTAGTATTTAGCACCGCGTGGGTAAGTTACTATGGTTTCTTACCCTAAAACTACGTGCCACCGTAGGTTGGGCTTGAAGCTGAGTTTATGATGATTATGATTGGGCCCGAGGCCGAGTTTCATTTAGTGATCACTACACCTATGTTATACTCCCTGGCAAGAGTATAATGCTCCTCCCCAACATGGGTTCTCTTTCTTAGGAGGACAAAATATTGGACTTCATGTAGCTCGCATTGTTTATGTTGGTTACAAGAACCTCCCTTGACATTTAGACTTCGAGATCAAATTCCAATTTTCCTTCCTTATAAGCTATTTTCCTAAATGGTTGAATTGCAAAGATGTTTCCCCAACTAAAGTATTTTCTTGATATGACTTATTTCCTAAATGAAAGCATCTTCCCTTGTTATAGTACTTTTTATAAAGCCTTGAGATAAGTTGTTTGCTTAAACTAGAATTCCTTTCCATTTGAGATAGAGTGATTTCCCTAAAGCTTGAGATGAGATATTTTCCTAAAGTGAATGAAATGCCTTCAAGTATGTTTTCAAGTTATATGATTACGAATTCTAAGTATATGAGTTCTAAATAGTTATGAAATGTTGAGCATTGAAGAAGTTGTACTCTCCATGAGACTTATGCATGGGTTGAAAATATTGTTTAAAGTCCCTCGGCCTTTGGGTATTGAGAACGAGAGAAGATTTCAAATTTTGAGATTAAACAATGATGACTCATGAGATTTGTGTTACATGCTCCATTCTACATGACTTATGAGCTTTTTATTTTATACTTGTTCAAGCCATGTGATTCGTCTCATAATGCATACATGATTTGATTAAAGAAGTATGTTACTATTTTATTCATATGCATACACCCCCGCATACTTAGTACATTCCAAGTACTGATCCACATATATGTCTATGTGCTACATTGTGTCATAATGTAGGTTCAGGTGCTCAGTGCCAGCCTCGCCCATGATTCTTTGAGTACCTTGCCTATATTTTTACAGTGGTGAGTCCTCATGATTCGAGGATCAATCTTCAGATATTTACCGGACTTGAGAGACTATGTTTTATCTTCAGTTTATTTTGAGTCAGTAGGGGACCTGTCCCAATGGCTATGTTACTATTTTATTCATACGCATACACCTCTGCATAATTAGTACATTTCAAGTACTGATCCACATATATGTCTATGTGCTACATTGTGTCATAATGTAGGTTCAGGTGCTCAGTCCCAGCCTCGCCCGTGATTCTTCGAGTACCTTGCCTACATTTTTTATAGTGGTGAGTCCTCATGATTCGAGGATCGATCTTCAGATATTTACCATACTTGAGAGACTATGTTTTATCTTCACTTCATTTTGAGTCAGTTGGGGACCTGTCCCAATGGGTCTCTAGATTTTGATTTGTAGAGGCTTGTCAGACTAGTGTCAGACTTGTGATGTGTCGAGGGTTTGATATTGTGGTTTTCTTGAGATTTCTCTATATTGTGGTCTTATGGACCGAGTATCTTTTCCATATTTCCTTTCATGTGATATGTCTATGCTAGTGTTGAGTCTATTCCTATCTTGAATTGAGTATCATTGGTGGAAACCGATTCTAAGGCTTAGCTTGGGGCTAGTTGTAGCCTTAGGCAACATGTGACGTCCCGGGAGATGATTTTGGGTCGTTACAATTATGCCATTCTCTTTGTTAGAGAGTTGGTAAGATTGCTTGGAGTTTCATTGTCCATCATTTCAGATAGAGGTACGTGGTTCACCTCTTATTTATGGAAAGACTTCCAAAAGGTTGTTGGATGGTTAAGCAGAAAGGACCATTTAGACTTTAGAAGATATGTTAAGAGTTTGTGCCATTAATTTAAAGGGTAGTAGGGATGACCACTTGCCCTTGATTGAGTTTGCATATAATAATAGCTATTATTCCAGTATTTAGATGGCTCCATTTGAGGCAATTTATGGGAGGAGATATAGATCTCCCATTGGTTGGTTTGAAGTGAGTGAAGCCGCAATAGTAGTGCCTCACTTGGTATTTGATACCCTCGAAAAAGTTCAGTTGATCAGGGAAAGGCTTAAGACAACTCAGAGCCGACAAAAATTGTATGTAGATGTGTGAAAAAAAGATCTCAAGTTTGAGATTGGTGAATATAGGTATTTGAAAATCTCTCCTATGAAGGAAGTGAAGAGACTTGGCAAGAAAGGAAAGCTCAGTCCCTGATATGCCGGTCCTTACCAAAATTTCATCCATTTCAGAAAGGTAGCTTACAAGCTTGAGTTTCCTTAGACTTAGCTTCAATGCACCCATTATTTCATGTCTCCTTTCTAAAGAAGTGCATAGGTGACCCAGCAGTTGTTGTCCCGATAGAGGGCATTGATGTCCAGAATAGCCTCTCTTATGAGGAAATCCCAGTTAAAATTCTTGATCATCAAGTTCACAGACTGAGGAACAAAGAAGTTCCTCTAGTCAAAGTTCTTTGGCAGAATCAGTTTGTTAAGGGAGATACTTGGAAAGCAAAAGCAGATATGCGGACCAAGTATCTGCACCTTTTCTTCGCAAACTCAGACTCAACTCAAGGTAATAGTTTTCCTTGAATTTACTCTGTTCCATACTCAGATTACCTTTACAAACTCAGAATTGGTTTCAGTTGCATAGCATTCTCATATCATGCATATCATCATGAAACAACTTAGTCGTGTGTCATGTCTTCAGAATTCAGTCATGCTTCAATTATGCATTTCCAGTATGAAAACTCAATATGTCAATAGTCTAATTCATGTAATAAGGCTTTAACTATGCACGTCCAGTGTGAAAACTCAGTTTCTTAGTAGTCTTAGTCATGTAATCATGCTTTAGTTATGCGTGATTCAGTATGTAAACCTAATCTAGCGGTATTCTCAGCTTAGTCAGTCTCATTCAAGGAAGAATGTTCCCAAAAAGGAGATATTGTAATACCCCATGAGATCCTAACTTAACTTAGTCCTTTAGAGTATGAAAAGAGGTCCCAGACTCCGAAATTTCAACTAAGTTTTCAACTTAGAATTATCTTAGCCTTCTTAATTTGGATTTCTTATTTTATGACCCTTATAACCCTAAAATGTCGATCGTTGGATTGAATCATGATCAGGTGTGTCAATAGGTCACTTTGGGTGAGTTTTGATTTTTTGAACCTCGTTTGAAACATGTTTGGGTGAACAAAATAGTAAGTCAATGAGATCTCAACTCATCGTGTGGCCCATTGTGTTGACTAGGATTTTTTTACCAACCTTCAGTGCAAATTCCAGTGAGCCAATGCAATTTCGATGCATCACATTAGCTATCGCATCGATCCTTGATGCGACACATCGTTCAATGCGTCCTTGGGCACATTTTTAGTCAATAAAACTCTGCATCCATAGGGGTACTTGGGTCATTTTCCCACCCTTAATCAACCCCATAAACACGATATTAACCTACTCTAAAAGAAAAATCCCTCATTCTCTCTCAAATTTACTCAAGAACAAACCATAGAGCATTAAAATTTCAAGAACAATCTTCAAGAACACACCATCAATATTCATGAATTTAATTACCAAGGTATTATAAGTGTTCATTCATGGGTTCCTTTCACTCATGAAGTCCAAGAACCATTTTTAAAACTAAAAGTTTATGATTTCATGATTTACATATTGGAATTGGATTGTGATCATATGTGAATTAATTTTTGGGGTTTAATTCCATGGTTTATCACAAGTATAATGGAAACTAGATGATTATGGGTTGATTTATGTGATCTTTATGTTGAACTCTTGAACTAAAAGTTGAATGCACTAGCTATGATATTATTATATGTGTATTGCTATATGGAATAACCATGCTCCCCAAGTGTTTCTTAAAATGTATATGTGAATTGACTAGTGAAAGCATGACAGGTTATTATGTGATTCCATTCATGCACAAGCTTATGTATATCAAGTATTTGACAAAATATCTAAATAAATGCATTGTTAGTAAGCAAGAATTATTATGCTTTTAAGGTTATTCTATGCTTTACTTTTCATGATATCGAGTCCTGGGGTATTCAATACCCGAAAATCAAGCTGTTGAACTAGAGCTACAGTTGTAATAGGATAGTCTCAGAAACATCACGATCAGTAGTATTTAGTCAGTATAGAACTCAGTGTATTCAGTCAGTTATCAGAACTCAGTGAACTCAGTCCAGTTCAGTCAATTAACATGATCAGTAACAGTTCAGTCGAATCTTGTATAGTTTAGAAATTAGTTCAGTATCTATTCAGTTGGGATTAGGATTCAGCATCGAGTGAACCCAAGGATGTAGAATCACCTGCCAGTAGAGGGTGTGATCCTTAGAAGCAGTCCTTCCATTCCAAAACTACGTTTCCAACATAGGTTGAGACATCAACCTGCTAGTTGAGGATTAATGAGGTGTCTTACCTGCTAGTTGAGGGTACCACCATTCATATTCAGAGCTCCTTCTAGATGAATGTGACTCAGCAACTTATCTTTACCCGTGGCACGGTACTGATACCCTTCTAACTAGGGATATAGGTTAGACCCCAATCAATTTAGAGAGGGGCATGTCATTTAGATGATTACCTCCCACAATTTCAGTTTCAGTCTCAATATAGAACTCAATACAGTTCTACAGCACCAGGACTGTCAGAAACAATCACCTACCTCAGTATGGAACTCAGTTTAGTTCTACAAAATCAGGACTGTCAAAAATAGTCACCCAGCTAACCGTAATACAGTTTTTAGTGAACTCAGATATCTGTTATTCAGTTATCAGAATTGAGTACCCAGTGTTAATATGATCTCAGTTACAATATACATAGTTATATGCATAGTATTGCATAATCAGTATTTATAGCAGTTTCATATATACATATACTTTTATTCAATTATATTCATATTACTTAGCCTGTTATTGTTCATGCATATGAACCTATGTATTTAGACTTACCTCACTTTGCATACTAGTACATTCAAAGGACTGATGCATACCTATTTTTTCTGCTATGATGTCTTATATCATAGATTCAAATGCATGAGCTCCTGATCATACTTAGCGACCCATCTTATCAGCAGCAGACTTAGTGGTGAGTCCTTATAGTTTGAGGACAGAGTTGTTATTTCAGTATTTAAGTATATTTTCAGTAGTCAGAGTTAGTAGGGGGCTTGTCCAATCAACTCTACCTTCTGATAGTTAGAGGCTTTTAGCTATGATTATTTTAGACATATGCTCAGTTTTCAGTATTTATTTACCATTATTTGATTTTACTTATGAACCTTATGGAAGATTCAGCCTAGTTTCCGCATTATTACAGTATTATTACTCAGTTATTATAGTAGGTACCTATTATTGGTTAGCTTGTGGTCCTTCAAGATTATAAGCTCTATGTGACATCCGGGGTGTAGACTCGAGGCGTTACACCATAGCTTACTAGATCAGGAAGTTCAAAAGTTGAGAAGTAAAGAGTTAGCTTCGTTTAAAGTGTTGTGGCAGAATCATAAAGATAAGGAAGCTACTTCGGAGTTGTTAAATTATATTTATGAAAGGTACCCACCAATCTTTGAATTTTTGGATGATGATATGGAAGGTATTGATCTTATCTTACTTATTTTAGTTCTTGTAACACTCTAAATCATGCCTAATGTTATCTGAATCTTCATTCGAGGATGAATAATCCCAAGGAGGGATAATGTAACACCCTCAAATTTTGAGCATTTTATGTTTGGATTTCCCATGCTCAAAACATTAATTTTTTTACTTAAATTTTACTTAACTAGGTTAAAGAAGTGTCTTGAATGAGTTCTAGAATTTTTGGATGGAGTTTGAGGTGATTTCAGACCCTGGAGGAAGTAAGCCTCCATAATATCCCTATGTCATAGAGGATAATCTCTGCAATAAGGTCTGTGATATGAAGGATAGACTCTACATTAAGGTCTGTCGCTCGGATCGTAGCATCCGTGATAAGCTCTGTGCTACACTGCCTTGTAATTTTTAGGCAGTCACTTAGGACTAAGGATGTACTGTTTGGTCTTTATCCTTTAAAACTACTTTCCCACAACTTAAATCATTCCTCAAATGTTGTATCACCTTTGTAAATCCCCAAAACATCATTCCATAAAAAAGGTAGAAACTACGTAGGGTTTGAGGATTTTAAGCCTCAACGGTCATGTTCTCTTTGATTTTAAGGTAAGTGGGACTATCCTAACTCTCATGGGCATAAATTTTACATTTTAACAAACTTAAAAGGTATATATGTATGTATATGTAATGTGTTTTGAAAATCATTTGAAGAGCATGCATTATGAGCCCATGTTTGATGATACTATGAAACTAATAGGGGTTTTTTCCATGAACTTGAAATGAAGACATGTATACATATGTTATGAGTTTCAAAAAGTGATTTAAGAGCATGATTTATGAAATCTCTCATGTATAGTGAACTTTATTGTCTTAGTGTATTATGAATTATGAAATGGGTTTGAGAGTATGAATTATAAGTCCCTTTTTTAATCATGAGATTTACATATAACTAATATTGGGGACTACTTTATAAAGAATTATATTTATCGAGTTATAGATGTCTTTTTATTAATGATGCTTTGTTATTTTTCATGTTTTCAAAGAGGCGATTCTTATTCTAAAGGCTCTTGTGTCCAAATGGATAAAATGCATAAAATAAGCGTTTGACTTGTCCACCATATGTTAAAGTCTTGAAAATTAAGTGTTTTTGAATAAGTTTCCATGTGCTTTTGAAATAAGAACTCTCCTGTGTTATGTAAATCTTTTGGGAGTCATTTACATATTTTTGAATGAGAAAGGACTATGGATTCGATGTGATACAATATGGCTTGCAAGTCTAGGTATGATGATACCTATTACCAAACGCTCTTAATATAAAAACATTGAATGTTATAAGCACGAATCATGGATTTAAAGGACTCAAAATGAGCTCTAATAGAGCTAGATGGTTGTCTGAAGAAGGCATAAGTTCAGATAACTCATTGCCCAAAATCATGTTTTTCTAACATGGGATTATGATATTTGGAATAAGGATTATGCGCAGGCGAAGGCCCTATGGCATATTAGATTTTCAGCACTCCGACCCTTCGTGGAATACTTGGGATTGGGGGCTTTACCGATGAACTAATGGTAGGCCCAGATCGCCCGTGGGTACTATTATTTGTAGGGTATAACATTTGGTTCAAAAGTGAAAAAAGAGTGTTATGTATGTCTTTACCTGCATGGTTTTAAAATTCTTCAATTGTGCCCATGTGTCTTTTCCTCTATTATTCTTAATTGATTTTGTAATACTCTCACTTATTTTACCTGAAGTATACTTTATTTTTGGTTAGTTATACATACAAGTACTTTACAAGTATTGGCCCTAACTATACAGGTTATGAGGCATAGTCTCTTGGTCCAGCTCAATAGTAGATTTCTCTTAAATAGTCAGAGTTGGTGAGCCTCCCTAGCTCCAGAAGGCATTCTATCCATATTTTTATTTCAGTTATTTTATGGTCCAGCGGGGGGCTTTGTCCCGACTTAGACAAATTAGTATATTCAGTTCTATAGAGGCTTTGAAGATTAGTTTAGACTAGAATTAGATTTTCTTATGGATTGTTAATATGAAGTATTAAGTCTGATTATGATATTATCATGTTTGTAGTTTATCTTCCACCCTTTTATTCAATATGAATTATGCTTATGATAGTATGTTGATGGGTCATTTGGGCCTTTGTGGTTCAGAATGCCTATTGAGGCCAGGGCTACGGCCTGGGTCGTGATAGGTTATGTGCTTATTGAGACATAGAACTAATGTGAGTCTTTATGAGTGGTTTATTGATTAACATTGTTCCTTTATATTTCCCCTTTGTCCAAGTCTCTTGAGTGGCCAAGTAGTTCTCATCTTGTGGGATTACATGCCCTTAATTCACCATTTTCATACTTGGTTATACGTTAAGTGTGTTCCTCCATGGATTGGTGAAGAGTTTGTTATTTCTAATCCTAACCCTCATTCTATGATGATATTGTCTTTTCTTTTTAGCCCAATTATTTTTCAATGTCCAAATTTGAGGTCGAATCTTTTTTAAGAAGGAGAGAAAGATTGAAGCCAAATTGGCATCAAACTTTCATGGATTATAATCCAAGGCGAAAATGAAGGTACCCAAGCAATTTTCATATATGGGATATAATGATATGTTTGGAGTACCATTTTCTAGCTCTAAAGATCTCAATACCATGTATGGAGAAAAGCTTGGAGCCGAGAGCCAAAATCATCCCAAGACCTCAACACGGAAGCAAGTCCAGGACTATAAACACTTCCATGATGTTGAATATTTTAGATGTGTTCCAATCCATCTAGATACCAATTAAGGAGTGTTTTAGAGTATACGATGAATACAAGAAGGACCAAAGAGGCTTAGCGGGGTCAAAAAAGTGAGAAATGGGGCCAAAAATTCTCTTTTAGGAGACTTGCACCCCAAGTGCTCCCAGGGTGCACCTGACCTACTTGAGCAAGTCAAAATAGTAGCAATTTCTCTCATGGTGCACACCATTTGCTTAAATAGATGCCAAAGCAGAGAGAATTGAGTTTTTGGTTAAATTGGGTCATTTCTTGGGCCACTTATATACTAAATAGCCCTAGGCTATAAATACTAGCTATATTAGGTTGTTTCCTTAGTTTTTAGATGGATATTAAGGATGAAAGCTCTTTAGATAGTGTTTGAGAGCTTGGAAAAACATATGTTGAATTTTGTTTAGAAAAAGTGGTTGTAAGGGCGTTTCGATTCTCTTGCATTCAACGTAAGAGAATGATGCTTGTTGATAACTGAATTAGAGGTTTTTGAGTTTAATATAATCTTTAATTCTTTTTTCCTGATCTCTTTGTGTTAATCTTTCTATCCTTATCAATCTATCCTTTATCTTTCATTTTCCATAGTTAGATTCTCGTTCTCGTAGCATGAATCATATCGCCTAGACAATGTTTCTTGAAGATGACATTAATAAATTTCAACCATGCCACTTTACCAAAGAGTGACTAATTGTTCCACTGTGTTTCTACTATCAAGTTATAATACCCTATACTTACCCTAGCTCGATTCAGCTCTTAGTTGCATGTTTAAGGGGCTTAAGGCTTGAAATTTTAACCAAGTATTGGGGACTTAGTCATTTTAAAGACGCCTAACTTTGAGGATTTTGATTTTGATCTTTTCAATCCCGAGATGTTAGTTTTTGAGTTAATTCATGTTAGGGAAGTAAGAAGTATATCTTAGGGATGTTTTGGATTTTTTAGATAAGGATTGGGTCACTTTTAGATTTTGATTCTGAAACCTCACCGCGATAGTGGTTTGTCGCGGTGGGTATAGCGATGGGCACATCATCACAGCGCAGTGAAAGTTTTTCATTTAGTTCTTGATTTATAATTTGAGCGTATGTTTAAGGATCTTTATCCTAGTGTGTGAAGTTCTTATTAGGTGAAAGTGTTCATAGGAATCACTTAGAACAAATTTGAGTTAAGTGCCTTGGATTCGTCCAAATTTTGGTATTTGATTCTACAAGGGTATACTTTGAACACCTATAACTTTTGATATACGTTGAATTTTTTAGCTCAACACCAACCAAATTATAGATAATTAAATTAGCTTACCAACGATACCAATTTAGCTTTATACCGATACCTGAGAGAAAAGTTATGACCATTTTTGTCAAAACCAGTAAGAAACCATGATTAGACTATATCACGATGAGCCTTAATCCACATTCCAGTTACAAATTTTTGGTTTAAATGATGGAGGGGCAATTGGGTCTTTTCCCATCTCAACCTAATTCATAAAAACACGACCTAAGGCTTCAATTAGGGCATTATATGCCCATATTCTCCAAATTTCCTCTCAAGAACAAACCTTAATCATCCCCAAGTTCATCCATTTTATCATCTTCTCTTCAACAAAAACCAAGAATTAAAGTTCCCTATTCTAAGAATTTCAATAAATCTTTCAAGTTCATCTCCAAGGCTTTCAAGGTCAAGATTTCTCCACCAAGTCAATTCTATTAAGGTATGTGGGTTATGAACAAGGGTATCCTTTCACCCTTGTGCTCAAGTTGCATGATTGTAAGCTTTAAGTATATCAAGAAGTGGCTTATGTTTAGGTTTTTAACTTACAAGATTTGAATGAGATTGGACTGTCTTGACTTGTTACTGTTGAAGTATTACAATAATTATATTGAGCATGAAGTTTTGGTATGAATCACCATGATTTTAAAACATGTAGTTTTGTTATGAATTACCATGTGTTTAAAACATGAATTTTAATCCCTAAGTTTAAGTGTTGAGATTTCTAGAAGATTATGCTTTTAAGCATTCTATGACAAGCTTGTATTTAGATTTAAATCCATAATTTATCTTTTGATCCTTAGCTAAGACATGGAATCCACATTTTTTCATTTTGATTACAGATTAAAGAGAAAAGAAGGATAATTGGTTTTCATTAAATAAAACCTAATGCTTATGCATTTTTAAGGTGGATTTCCTACAGTATGAACATACAAATAATATTGGAGTAGTATTTAACACTGAGTTGGGTATGATTCCAAGGTCACATGCCCCATAACTATGTTCCACCATAGGTTTTAGTACCCATAGAAGGTTTAGTATTATGATCACTCTATCTTAGGTTCTATTCTGATGGAAAAGGTAGAACAGCTCTCCCCAACGTTTGTAAGGCATTGGACTCCATGGTAGCTCACATGATTTATGTCAGTTAGAAGAATCCCCTAACATAAAGAGTAAAAGTAAGGCTTTTACAAACTAAGTGTCTGGTTCACAAAGTTTATTCAGTGTGCTTTATGATTCATGGTTTATGAATTTTCAGTTATTAGTTCTATTTAGTCCCAAGGTGAGTTATATACACTAGCATGTATCTTTTGAAAGTGTATGTGTATATATATATATATATATATATATATAAAAGATTCAATTATTTTTACTTATACATTCACCCCTACATTCTCAGTGTATTCCAAAAGTACTAATCCACATATATGTCTATATGCTACATTGTCTCATAATGTAGGTACCAGTTGTAGCCCACACATCATAATCAGACAGTGTGCAACTTCTAGTCAGTAGGTGATGAGTCCTTTTGATTCGAGGGCTCAAGTCAATCATAGTTTGATTAGCATCTTACTTTCTTTATTCAATCGTATAGGTTAGGGAAAGCTGGGGGTCATGTCTCGGCTACCTATATTCAGTATTAGTAGAGACTTCATAGATAGTCAGTAGAGTTGATGTAATTGATTTCAGATTTGAGTTGTATGACCAGAGTTGTAATCATTTCAAAAAATTCTGGTTTGAACATATTTATTAAATACATCTTTTCCATTAATTTCTTTCAGATTTATGTATCTTATTCAGTTGCTCACGAGTTATGCTAGTACAAGGGTTATCTTTGGATCACTTGTATTCCTAAGACCCGTGTGACATATATATATATATATATATATAACATTCAATTATTGTTTTACTTGTGCATTCAACCCCACATACTCAATACATTCCAGATGTACTGATCCACATATATGTCTATGTGCTATATTGTCTCATAATGTAGGTACCAATTGTAGACCACACATCATAATCAGACAATGTACAGCTTCTAGTCATCAGATGATGAGTCCTTTTGATTCGAGGGCTCGAGTTAATAATACTTCAAGTAGCATCTTGTTTTCTTTATTCAATCGTATTAGTTAGGAATAGATGGGGGTAATGTCCCGGCTACCTATATTCAGTATTAGTAGAGGCTTCATAGATAGTCAGTAGAGTTGATGTATTTGATTTTAGATTTGAGTTGTATGACCGGAGTTGTAATTATTTCAAATAATTCTATTTTGAACATATTTAGCAAAGACATTTTCTCTGTTTGTTTCTTTCAAATTTATGTATCTTATTCAGTTGCTCACGAGTTCTGCTAGTACAAGTGTTACCTTGGGATCACTTGTGTTCCTAAGACCCGTGTGACACCCATGGGCAGCTTCAGGGCATTACAAACTTGGTATTAGAGTATAAAGATCAAGTGTCCTAAGGTGTCTATGTAGCCGTGTCTTGTAGAGTCGTACAGAATGGTACAGAGACATCTATAATTGTAATGCCCTAATTTGGTACCCTAAATGATACATGATGCCTATAACCCTGAAGGACCAGAAGCTAAACCATGACTGATATCTGTAACTAAGCACTGAATAATATACAAAAATTATGCAGAATATGTAAAAAATATAAGGCCATAAGGTTCAAAATTGAATAAAAATATGATAAAACAACGTCTAAAAATGATACAACAAATACCAAAACAAATCTGAAGTAACTGTCTGGCATGCTATAGTCTGAAAGTCTCTAAACTGTCTGAATAAGGAGTTGATGGGACATGTCCCCAGCTAACTCTGACAACTGAATTAAACTAAAAGATGTAATAGTAATGTAATTATCATGTCCTCGAAGGATGAAGACTAATAGCGAACTCTGACTGCTGAACTGGGATGCTACTGATGCTCTGGAGCTTGTACTTCTAAACCTATGATATAAGACACCATAGCACAAATGCGTTAGTACTTTGAATATACTGGTATGCAAGTAAGGTAGGTTGAATGCAAATGGTTCATATGCATGAACAATACCAACTGGCTAGCTAACATTAATGTAAGAATACATCATGATAGGACTGAATATTGAGTCTACTGATATTGACCCCTAAGTGTCTGATAAGTGAGAAAGACTGATACTATGTTACTTATACATGAATAACTTTTTTTGACAGTTCTGATTATGAAGAACTGGTCTGATTGACTATATCTGATAGTACTAAAGTTGAATACTGATAACATGAGTTCTGAGAACTGATATAACTGATAACATGAGTTACTGTAACTGACAGTCCTGAATTTGATGGAACAAGCTGAGTTCAATACTGTATTAGAATTTGATTGTATCTGACAGTCTTGAAATTTGAAGAACTATCTATGTTCTTTTACTAAGACTGAGACTGAGATTGAGACTGTGGGAGGTACTCATCTACCCAACATGCCCCAAAACTGAAATGGTGAGGTCCAACCTATAACCCCAGCTGGAAGGGTATCAATACCGTGCCACGGGTAAAGACCAGCTGTGAGTATACCCTCGCTGATAGGGAGCTCTTCTATCAACCCCTACTAGTATGTAAACCTAATGAGATGTATATATATATCCCTAAACATGTAGGGTGCATCTCAACCTACATTGGCTACATAGTTCTAGAACACAAGGATTACTTCTAAGGATCACACCCTCCACTGAATAACAGATGAGTCACCATCCTTGGGTTCACTCGGTGCTAAATCCTACTCCAACTGAATAGACACTGAACTGATTAACTAAACTGAACTAATTAACTGATGGTATCATTTAGTGGAGCTAAAACAAAATTTACTGAGTTCCATTGACCGACGGAATGCTAATGAGATTTGAGGGCTGACTGAGAGTATTGAAGGTCCTGAGACTTTCTAGGAATACTGAGATCACGGAGATTACTGAGATTTCCTGAGTCACATGACTGACTGAGTTCTACGGATTATGACTTGTCCAAGAGTATCGTGAAAAAAATTACATGGCTCTAGGCATACAACTAAGTTGTCGCGTACAAGTACCCCCAAGAATCGATGGAAAGAAACTGACATAACATGACTTACTCGAACACATGATCAACAACACAATTCATGATTCAATTATTGAAGCACTTCATCAAACATGTGATATGCATGAACTTGTACATAAATGGGGTTTTCATAATATCATGCTAGTTGGGAACTTTTCTTTCATATAGGCTTTCAATCAAACACATGGTAGACATAGTATATGTAAACAACATTCTACAACAATTAGACGTCATGGTTCAATTCTAATTTCCACATTATAGGGTTTAATCATAAGTTCACATGAATAGACATCTATACTAATTAGTTCCATATAAAATTGATCACCCAACAGGAGTTAGAATTCAATTAATAATTCTTAACGTGAACAAAACATATCCAACATGAAACTCATAAAGTAATCCATAAACCTGAATTTGGAAAAAATATTCTTGGGTTACATGGACGGAAATAGTTCATGAATGAACACTACGCATACCTTGGTTCATAAATACATAAAGATTGATGGAGGAAATTCTTGAACTTGAATCTTCTATGAAAAACCCTAATATGTTCTTGAGAGAATTTGAGAGAATCGAGTATATTTTGATGTAATGGAGGCTCAAATCTGTGTTTTTGAGCTTATATAGGGTAGGGAAATTAACACTTTTAACCCTAGGAAACGTATTTTAATTCTTGTGAAAATTTCCCAATTTTCATCCTTAGCGCGACATGCCACTATCGTGTCAAGTCACTATAACTTGACAATTGAGAATCTACATGGAGGCGCGATGCGGAGCTATCGCGTTGCCAGCTTGTTTGAGACCTAGAAGTTTGGCGTGATGTGCCACTATCATGGAGCAACGCTGGAAATTCACAATTTCCATTTAAGCTGGCTCTGCAATGCACTGATGGCTCAGGTGATACACTGTCTCACTAAAAAGGCTCTAACTCTTCACCCGGGTGTCGTATTTGGGCGAATTTGGTCTTGAAAAAACCACATCTATAAAATTAGATTCATCTTTCAAAGAAAGCTTCTAACATTCTTGGGGAAAAATTTCAAGCTAGGAAAAGTGTACGGGTATTACAATATCTCCCCCTTGAGAACATTCATCCTCGAATGAGACTGAGTAAGAGGGGAGAAGATGAACTGACGTACATAGTGAACATGAATTACTGAAACATGATCTCATGACTGACATGACTGAAGAGCTGAATATAACATACTGAACATGCATGTCTAATGCATGTCTGATAAGCTGAATTCATTCATATCTGATGCATGGATAATTGACTTATGAATACATACCTAAATGTTTTGATGAACTGAATTTCTCACAGTGAGAATGCATGTTTGATGCATGATTTCATAACTAAACTAGTATAAGAATGCATGACTAAATATGCAAGATTACTTAGTACCAACTTTGCAATGGGGATCTGAGCATGAACTGAATACCAAGTTTGTAATGGTAGTTTGAACATGGAACTGAGTAAGTTAAAAAAAACCATTACATAACTGAAAGACACTGATGACCCAATGATTATGATAGAAGTATGCATGAACGAGGACCTGAGAACATGACTGAGGATGAAACATGGCATACAAACTGAATTTCGTAAACTGATCCAAGCCCTTAAATACATGGCTCACGACTGAGATTCAAACTTGAGGGTCAACTTATAAGTATACCCTACTTCAAAATGGATTCATTTCTTGAGAATAGAATGGGACTCTTATGTTATAAAGGTTTGGGGGATCATAGCATATCTCCCCCTTAGGACACTAGATCTCTCTAGGAATACTGTCTTGGCTGAGCTACTAAGGGAAAATTGAGGTGATGCACAATGTACCTAGTATCTGAATCATGATTGATTATTTGTGATCTAAAACTTGAGACCTGATATATCATCTAAGACGAAGCAACTAATTTTCATGCACTGGAACTGAGACTACTGAAAGATTTATGAGGTACTGAGCATGAACGCGTAAACATACTAACTTATCTGATTAACTGGATAATTGATAGCTAAATACTAGGTATGAGAGATTGGTCTGTACTTAGTTCGAATAACTGGACTAAGGATGTAAAACATTATGCATAGGAGATAATGATTACTAGATAACGTGAGGTAACGGAGAATGAATGAGCAAAATTGCATCAGCTCAGAATAGAAGGCTAGACGTATATCATGGTTTAGAAACATTCTAATAGTTGTAGCATTGGTCAAGAAAGTTTGGAACTGAACTGAGTTTTTGATCTGATTACTGAACTGAAGTAGGTATTAAAACTAAAATTGTAACTGAGATTCTTACTGGAACTGAATGCTGGGTTTTGATAATTGAGGTTTAGACTCATATTGAAGTATTGAGATTGGATACTGATAACTACTTGGGGAAATATTGGCATAGGCAAGGATTCGATGCTCAAATAAATACTATATCAACCTCAACAATCAACTAAAGCCTGAGGAACAGAGTACCAACATTGGTGATTTATCAAGAGATTTAAACTGGAGGTATACATGACGTAATCTGAGCTAGACTGATCACCAGGAGTAGAGAATGAGTTATGTGGACTGAACATATGGTAAAATATGACACGAGTACCTGAGTCATGAGTTGTATGACTTAAGTCTGAAATTTCTGTGTTCACGGAACATGGCTTGTAATATTGAGGGTGTTGAAACCCGTCCTGCTAGGAATTCGACACACCCATGATCCTATAGAAAGTGTATAAAACATACGTAGGTAAGGTGATGACTCTGGTACAAAAAAATTGCACTGAGATAAGAGTAGGTCTGGAATCATCTTTTCTTAGTTATTACCTACACATACTAGAACTATAACTAGAATCTGAAGGCTTGACTTTCAGACCCCATGGTTTAACTGCAATGCAAGGTTTCAAAATAAAAAGGAACTCATGAATATGAAGAAGCATGAACAGGTAATAAGAGATCTATAACATATCCGTGACTGCATTAGGGGAATTTTCCTGATTTTGTTGGGACCGAAGTGCATAGAGTCTGCTTAGGCGTTGCCCATTGATAGCGCTGGAATTGGCACCTTGCTGATTCGGGCGACCAGAATAAAATGATGAGCAGAGATGACTCTGATAACCTGACTGGGGGCAGTCTCTAACCTTGTGACCTAAATCACCATATCCGAAACACACACCAATGCTGGCTCTACACACACCATTATTATGCTTACCACACTCTACCTAAAATAGATGAGTAAGAATCTTTCTCTCACTATTCTGAGCCTTGGATCCTGATGCCCCATTTCTACGATTATTTTTTAACTTTGGTACTGATGCACTAGTTGAAGAGTGAACTGGGGATGAACATTTCTAACATAACTGAGAACAGTTACCACCCTGTGACCCATGTTGTAAAAAACGATAACTACCTATTCTGGCTCTCTTATTTTCTTTCTCCTTCTTCTTAAGCTTCTACTCCTCCATTTATTGATAATATATCATAAATCTAGGTATATCCATGTCACCAATCAACATCGAAGTCCTGCATTCCTTAGCCACTCTACCTGATACCCCTGACACAAACTTACTCATTCTAAATATGCTATCTGCTACTACATAGGGAGCTTACCTGGCTAACTAAATGAACTTGAGAGAGTATTCTTTTACGCTCATTGTACCTTGTCTAAGGTTGATAAACTCTAACACTTTATCCTCCTTCTGCTCTATGGGAAAGAACCTATCTAAGAAAGTTGTAGCGAACTCTTCCTACTCTATGGGCTCTGTATCTGCACCTCTGTCTACCTTCCACTATTTATACCACGTATGGGCTATATTTTGTAGCTAATAGGTGGATAACTCTATGTTCTCTCTAGAATTCACTCCCATGATGTCTGTGACTTTCTAAACCTGATCGAGAAAATCCTATGGATCCTCTTTAGACTTGGAACCAGTGAATAGAGGAGGATTTATTCGGGTGAAGTCCCGAATCCTGACTGTAGTAGAATTTGCCACTGGGTTGGCTGGAACAGTAGTTAGCAATTAATTCTGGGCTGCAACTGAACATGCTAGAGTAGTGAATGCAGCCTTGAATTTTGCATGAGTGAAATGCTCATCCAGAGGATCTAGCTGGACAGTCTGAGGTGCCGACTGATTTCTATTTCCCCCTTCTCTAGCCCTTTTAGGAGGCATGATCTATAAATAAAGGAAAGAAACGGATTAGACTGAGAGTTTAACTTTGAGCCTATACTCATTGGCACGACATAAATACTGAAAGAAGGGAAACTATTCCTAAAACATCTCATAGCCTCCTGCACATAAGTATGGTGCACAATACACGCATGAACAAGACTCTAATAGATGCAGATTTGTAGACCTTAGGCTCTGATACAAAGTTTGTAATGCCCCGAATCTAGTACCCGGAATGCTACACGGTGCCTATGACCTCGAAGGACCACAAGTTAACCCATGACTAATATCTATAACTAAGCACTAAATAATATACTAAAATTATGCAGAATACGTAAAAGCTGTAAGGCTATAAGGTTTAAAATGGAATAAATATTTGATAAAACAATTTCTAAAAATGGTACAACAAATACCAAAACAAATATGAAGTAACTATCTGGCATGCTATAGTCTGGAAGCCTCTAAACTGTCTGAATAAGGAGTTGATGGGACCTATCCCCAACTGAATCCAATAACTAAATTAAACTAAAAGCTAAAATAGTACTGTAATCATTATGTCATCGAAGTATGAGGACTCACAGCTGACTCTGACTACTAAACTGTGATGCTACTAATGCTCTGGGGCTCGTACTTCTAAACATATGGTATAATACACCATAGTGCAAAATTCATCAATACTTTGAATGTACTGGTATGGAAGTGAGGTAGGCTAAATACAAATGGTTCATATGCATAAACAATACTAACTGACTGACAAACATAAACGTGAGAATGCATGCATGACTACGTAATTGTAACTGAGATCGTGATAGGACTGAATACTGAGTCTACTAATATTGACCCCAGAGTCGCTGATAAGTGAGAAAGACTGATACTGTATTACTGAATACTGAGGGACTGATACTATGTTACTGATACATGAATAACTATTTCTGACAGTTTTGATTATGAAGAACTGGTCTGGTTGACTTTATTTGAAAGTCCTGAAGTTGAATACTAATAACATGAGTTCTGAGAACTGATATAACTGATAACATGAGTGACTGCATCTGAAAGTCCTAAATCTAATAGAACTAGTTGTGTTTCATACTATATTTGAATTTAACTATACCTGAGAGTCTTGTAATCTGAAGAACTATCTGAGTTCTTTTACTGAGACTAAGACTAAGGCTAAGACTGAGACTGTAGGAGGTAATCTTCTAACTGATATACCCCAGAACTGTACTAGCGGGGTTCAAACTAAAACCCCAGCTGGAAGGGTGTCAATACCATGCCATGAGTAAAGACCTACTGTGAGTATACCCTCGCTGATAGGGAGCTCTTCCGTCAACCCCTTCTAGTAGGTAACCCAAATAAGATATATATATATATCCCTAAATGCATAGGGTGCATCTCAGCCTATGCTGGCTACGTAGTTTTGGAAAACAAAGATTTCTTCTAAGGATCACACCCTCCACTGAATAACAGGTGAGTCCCCACCTTTGGATACACTCAGTGCTGAATCCTACTCCCAATTGAATAGACACTAAACTGATTAACTAAACTGAACTGTACTAATTAACTGATGGTATTGTTTAGCGGAGCTAAAACTAAATTTACTAAGTTTTGTTGAGCAATGGAATGCTACTGAGATCATAAGACTGACTGAGAGTACTGAAGGTACTGAGACTTACTGGGAATACTAAGATCACGGAGATTACTGAACTACTGAGATTACTGAGATTTCCAGAGTTACATGACTGACTGAGTTTTATGGATTGTGACTTGTTTGAGTGTATCGTGAAAACAATGACATGGCTCTAGGAATACAACTAAATTGTCTGGTACAAGTACCCCCAAGACTTGATGGAAATAAACTGACATAACATGACTTACTCGAACACATGACCAACAACACAATTCATAATTCATTTATTGAAGCACTTCATCAAACATGTGATATGTATAAACTTGTACATAAATGGGGATTTTATAATATCATGCTAGTTGGGCACTTTTCCTTCATATAGGCATTCAATCAAACACATGGTAGGCATAGTTTATGTAAACAACATTGTACAACAATTAGACATCATGGTTCAATTCCAATTTCATCATTATAGGGTTTAATCATAAGTTCACATGAATATACATCTATACTAATCAATTCCACATAAAATTGATTACCCAACATGGATTAGAATGTACTTAATCATTCTCAACATGAAAAAAAAAACTTAACATGAAACTCATAAATAAATCCATAAAATTGAAGTTGGAAAAATGATTCTTGGGCTTCATGGATGGAAAGTGTCTGTGAATGAACACTATGTATACCTTGGTTCATAAATAAACGAAGATTGACAGAGGATATTCTTGAACTTGAATCTTCCATGAAAAACCCTAATGTTCTCTTGAGAGGATTTTGAGTGAATAGACTATATTTTGGTGTAATGGAGGCTCAAATCTGTGTTTTTGAGCTTATATAGGGTAGGAAAATTGAAAATTTTAACCGTAGGACACGTATTTTAATTCTGGTGAAAATTTTTCGATTTTTATCCTTGGTGCGACGCGCCACTATCACGCCAAGTCACTGGAACTGGACAACTGAGAATCTGCATGGTGGCGTGACGTGGAGCTATTGTGTTGCCACCTTGTTTAAGACCTGGAAGTTAGGTGCGACACGCCACTATCATGGAGAAACACTAGAAGTTGACAATTGCCATTTTAGCTGGCTCCGCGATGCATTGATGGTTCAGTTGATGCACTGTCTCACTAAAAAGGTTCTAACTCTTCGCCCGATTGTCGGATTTGGGAGAATTTGGTATCGATGGAAAGCTTATAGAAATTACCACATGAAAAAAATTGAAAATATTAAAAATACCATGTCTATAAAAGTGAATTCATCTGTCAAAGAAAGATTCTAACATTCTTGGGGAAAAATTTCAAGCTAGCAAAAGTATGGTTATTACAATAATTTTCTTCGAGTGGCTACATGACAAATAAGAAATGTCTCCTTTATTTCACACTATAGATCATGCAGTAAAGTTTATCTTTCTTAGTTTTTTCCGGTTCGCGTGTTACTCCATAATTCTCCATCTATGACTTTCTAAGATAACATAAATACTAGATTCCAATTCCTCCCAAGATGATTCTCTCAGATTTACTATCAGTAACTTCAGAAGTCATACAATGGGCTAGAGATAATCTCGCTAGTGTGTTACAAGTTTATTAAGTTGTAAGTCCTCATCCAATTGAGTGTTTTAGTCAACACATAATAAGATATGTATTCAAATTACTCATTAACCCTTCAATACAGCTAGTGCTCATGAGAGGAGAGTATGAATCTCGGTTGTTAAATAGAGTTTAAATACAACGGATATTATGACATTGAGAGTTATGATTCATAAGTAGTACAAACTTCTTATTGTTGGAAGTATGGGTTTATAAGTGTAGTGATAAAAAAGATGGTAATGGTGGTTGATCCAATGTATATAGATGACCTTTTGCATACGATCGAGTTATTAGTAAGGTGATATGTCTTTGTGTGTTAGTTTAGGGGTACTGAATGTGGTACAGGTTCATTGGTTGAAGGTAAAAAAAGAAGTTATTGATGGTATTTATTATATTAGAAAAATATAGGTTATTGATGATAGTATTTGGTGGTTGAGTATTGTGAATTCAGGCTTCTCCTATGGTTGCAAGAAATTTAGATAAAACTTATAGAGCTATGATGGGAATTTAGGTGTATAGATAGGTAAATAGTAGTAATGTGTTGAGGGAGGATGTGCTATAGGATTATAATAAGATAGACCATACGATCATGATCAATTATTGTTATTATTAGGTTCTAGTGTACTAGTATTTCTTTATGTTTTATTTTATAGCTTCCAAGTGAGAATAATATATAAGGTTGGGTTTTTAATCATACGTAGTGATGTGTTAGCAGATGCTAACACGTTTGAGGCTTTTAACTGAGAAAAATTGCAAAGTCTTAAGCTACTTTTGTCGTTTTTGATTGTTTTCTCTTTGATATTGCAGTAAAAGTCAATATGCAAGAGAACCAGCGATAATGGAAGTAAAAGAGTTGATTTTTGAGCAAGTAGAGAGGGAAGTATAGCCAACAATTTGTTTGATAAGTCGTCAGCCTTGTGATAAGCTATCAGAGTTTCTGTCAGCCTTAGACAGAAAATGTGATTCGGCTGGAAGAATTGACGACAACCTGTGATATGCCGTCAGAGTTGTGATAAGATGCTAGGCTTAGGCAGTTCTAGAGAACTTGAAGTAAACAAGCAACGACAATTCTGATAAGTCATCATATGTCCAATAAGTCGTCAGGCTTCATCGTCAGCTGAAGATAGAACTTTTTCAAATGTGAAGAGAAGCAGACGACATTCTTAATTTTTGTACCATCCCCTATGATTGAGGCAAAAAGATGGAATCTAAGTTGAGGGTGAAATTTATATCCTCAAAGTGGAGGAAAAAACTAAGTTAGATTGTGCCGCAACACTAAATTAGGTGCTTATTAGGAGGAAACCCAAGGCATTTTATTGTTTCTATTTGTATTGTGTGATTGACATTTGATATTTGCACCCATGGTGCCACAAGTATGCTGCTAACTCTCTTGTTTTAGTTTGACGCATTGGGGACATTGCATGATTTTAAGTTGAGGATGGGTTACTTGTGGGTATTGATGTCCTCTTGGTGTTTTTGTTGTTGTGCCTCTTTTTCCCGAGGTCTTGTTCCTAGTAGAGCCAAAGTATTTATGTGTATTGTGATTTTTTGTAAAATGTTGTAGCTGACTTGGAGAAATACAAGTACCTTAGGAAGTTAACATGTTTTTGTTGAATTTTGAATACCTCTCCAATGGTCTGCTTTATAACTGTGTGATATGCATTTATGTGTGACCATTGTGCATCTTGTTATGGCATTAGTACTAGGTACATGATAACCATTGCTAAAAAATTGTATGAACCGAATAGGTAGTTGGCTGTGATGTACCTTTGTGCCATGTGTGTGTGTGAGATACTACCTAGTTCCTTTATCAAGAATGTCGTCAGCTCCTCTTCACATTTGAACAAGTTCTATCTTCAGCTGACGATGAAGCCTGGCGTCTTATCAGATATGTGACAACTTATCAGAATTGTGTTTGCTTCTCCACTTCAAGTTCTCAAGCCCTGCCTAAGCCTGACGACAAGCCTGGAGGCTTATCACAACTCTGACGGCCTATCACATGTTGTCGTCACTTCTTCCAGCTGAATCTCAGTCTCTGTCCAAGGCTAACGAAAACTTTGATAGATTATCATAAGGCTGACGACTTATTAGACAAGTCGCCACCTATACTTCCCTCTCTACTTGCTCCGAAATGAACTCTTTTACTTCCATTATTGCTGGTTCTCTTGCATCTTCACTTTTACTGCAAATCAAAGAGAAAACAATCAAAAAATGACAAAAGTTGCTTAAGACTTTACAATTATTCTCAGTAAAAAGCCTCAAATGTGTTAACATCTGCTCACACATCAACACCCTCAACATAAAACAATTGTTTGTCCTTAAGAAACTAAAACATAACTAAGAGGATACAAAGCACATTCGGCAGTCAATAATCCATTTTAGCTCAAAACCTTTCATAATCTCCAGGGTCAATTACTTTAAAAAACAACCGTGCATATTATTTAAGAACAACAATGCAATACACAGGAAACAAGTTTGCAACTAGCAACGTAATCAGTGTGGACTTACTAGAAAGAGGTCCCTCCTCACTCATATGTGAACTAAATCATGTCAATACTGGGACGGTTAAGAGACACTCACTCTCAGAAAGAAGCTCTAGTCAATGTATGCCAGATACTATAAGTTTGCCCTTATTTTCATTACCGAAGCTTTCAGACAGTTAAGTTAGGATCACTATAGGAATTTTCTTTAGCTTGTAATGTAGGCTTGGGCAGGTATGATACACAAGGATATTTAAAGTAACTAAACCTCCTTGGCACTACACTATTTTTGGGGTATCAATTATCAACCTTTACCTTATTTCTCCCTTTCTTGATTAAAGAACATTCAAGCTGGGTGTAATTTTTATTCATTCATTTTCTTTTTTTCACAACTTTTATTTTTTCATTTTTTTCTACCACACCCAACTTTGCATATTTCTGTTATTACCCTTCTTCATACTCACTTTACATCATGCACCACTATGATAGCCACCCTCAACTTAGGGTATTTTCCTAAGTAAAAGTGCACAATGTCCAAGGAGGACAAGGGCTAAAATAGGTTCATTTTGATACAAATAGAGAGGTGATAGGAATAATAAAAAGAATAGGCATTTAGGCTCAAAATCAGGATCAAGGGATATTATTCACATATAGAAGGTCATTTAGGCTCAAAGTGGACTAATATCAAAAATGACCTATGATCTTCTCCTAACCACTATCCTACAATAAAGGCAAGACCAACCGGGCTAGTTCTGGATTTAACACTCAACGGGAACTAGGTAGTATCTCACACACAAATGCCACAAAGGTACATCACAAGCTACTACCCATTCGGTTCATACAATTGTTTTGTAATGGTTATCATGTCAGTAGTACTAATGCCACAACAAGATGCACAATGGTCACACATAAATTCATATGACACAGTTATAAAACAGACCATTAGAGAGGTGTTCAAAAATCAACAAAAACCTTTTAACTGCCTAAGGTACTTCTATTTCTCCTAGTTAACTATAATATTTTACAACAAATCACAATACTCCTAAACATGCCGGCTTTACTTGGAACAAGACTCCAGGGAAAAGATGCACATCAATTAAAACCCAAAGAGGAAATCAACACCCACAAGTAGCCCCATCCTTAACTTAAAATAATGCAATGTCCCCAATGCATCAAACCAAAACAAGAGAGTTAGAAGCATACCTGTGGAACCATGGGTATGAAGATCTGATGTCAATCATATAATACAAATACAAACAACAAAATACCTTGGGTTGCCTCTCAAGAAGCGCTTAATTTAGTGTCGCGATATTACCCAACTCAAATTTTTTCTCCACCTTGAGGATATGAATTTTACCCCTAACTTAGAGTCCATCTTTTTGCCTCGATCATAGAGGGATAGTAAAAAAATTAAGAAGTCGAGTAAAGGATTGAGCACGATAAACCACTCGGCCTTAATGTGAGGTGTATTTTTATGTTGCTTGTCGAATTTAAAATCAAGAATATAGGATTCTTGTTCCTCATTTTCACACTCTTCTACTATTTTAAATGGTTCCACAGATAAGATATGATCTAAACATAATGTAGAAAAGTTTTTTGAATGATTGACCTCTGTATCAATTTCCTCATAAATGATTGGCTTCATGTCTTGACACATATCACATACGATATCATACGTTTCTTTTTGGAGATCTATAATTCGTTGAAACACAGCTTCAATGCCACTCTTACTGGTTCTTCGTTCTTCCTTTTCCAAACCGTAAGACCTATCAAACTCATAAGAAGAACTAGAATTTAGGTTAGCGCAATAGAGGGAGGGGGCATTTGTGCAATCACTTCAATGTCCATATTGACCATCATATAAAGAACAACCATACTACTGGTAGGATGGAGATGGCGCACACATCTCTCTCTGAGGAGCATATCTACAATCTTACCAAAAGTGAGGTCCATCACAATATGGACATGGATCATCAAGATAAGATTTTCAACCACCAAGCTCATGTTGATTCCATGATGCCATAGTAATAAGTAAACTAAAATAAAAATCTATCAAACACAAGAAATAAAAGAAAACTAAAAATAAATATTTACAAGTTTGAATTCAAGAAAGTAGGCTAAAATTCCAAAGCAACTCCATACACAAAATTGTATCCTTGCAACGGCTCCATTTTTTATAAAGCTCAACCTACATGTCAATTTAGTGCAAGGCAGTCATCGTCAATATATTTACCCAACTTTCGAGTCGGGGTCGAATCCACGAGGAATAATGTGAGTATTGATTAAACTAATTTGAAACTATAGCTATAAGGTGAATTCAAAAAAATGATACAAAAATATAAAATGTGGGTTTTAAATAATCAAATAATTGTTACAGTTTTAACTTGCTTCAGAGCTCAAAACTAAAATTTCAATGGTTCAAATCAATGATAGAGAGGAACTAGGGTTGTGATCACTTTGATTATCAATCCCCATTAAATAATAACTATAGTATTAAGTTCTCATGACTTGTGGGAAATATCAAAGTATCGATTTCGACAGTTCATCTAAGTGTTTCTCAACCTTCTTAGATGTTGAACTCCCTAATTCTCTCGATCTTAGGAAATTATTCTATTCATACTGATTTTATCTCAAGTTGACCAATCTTGTCACAACACTAATCATTAGATGAGAACTTAACCTTCCCAAAATCTCGTTGCTAATTCGCTACCTTTAGTTTTTTTCTCAGTTCAAGCAAATCAACTTAAGGCAAGATCTATTGTTTGCAACCAATAGAAAATAATTAATACAAAATAATTATCAAGATGTTCCCACAATCACTCAAACCCTAACCAACTATTAAGACAATACAGGAGTAATCATAGATCCATAACCCTAGTTGTGGGTTTTAGTTCCACATGAAAGATAAAGCAATAATAATAATTGAATTCATAATTAAAAGTGATTAAACTTATAGAAGATGTAGTCAGAAATTGATTCTCTTCCAAAATTCAAGAAGAATATCCCACAACTAAATCAAAGAATTGAAAATTGAATTCTAAGTTTTGAGTCTCAAAAATAGGTGTCTTTTTCTTTGGAAGAAGTTTAAGATATTCCGCCCCTTCTGATTAGAAAAACCTAACATATGCTTTAAATACTTCATCCTAAATATGAAAACAAAATCATAGATCACAGTATTTTCTTGGATAGATGACGACATGTGTGATGGCTTATTAGGAGTCTGATGCCTTATTAAGAATGTCGTCAGCTTCTCTTCATATTTGAATAAGTTCTGTCTTCAACTGAGGATAAATCCTGACGTCTTATCAGACATGTGATGACTTATCAGAATTGTCATCACTTCTTCACTTCAATTTCTCAAGCACTACCTAAGCCTGACATCGAGCTTGACTTCTTATCACAACTCTGACGGCCTATTATAGGTTGTCGTCACTTCTTCCAGTAGAATCTTATTCTCTGTCTATGGCTGATGGTAACTATGATAGCTTATCATAAGGCCGATGACTTATTAGACAAGTTATCAGCTATACTTCCCTCTCTACTTGCTCAGAAATCAACTCTTTTACTTTTATTATTGCTGGTTTTCTTACATCTTGACTTTTACTATAATATCAAAGAGAAAAAAATTAAAAATGACAAAGGTTGCTTAAGACTTTACAATTATTCTCAGTTAAAAGCCTCAAATATGTTAGCATCTGCTCACACATCACCTAGCACTAGACACTATTGTTGAATAGTATATGATCATCAAGTTTGAAAAAATGATTGCTTGGTTAGTAATGCTAGTTATATGGAAGTGTCTAGTAGCCTTGAAAAGTATATGCAAGAGTTAAAGTACATTTATTCATAATTAAGTATGATGTTGTAAGTTTGATGTAGAGGTGTACCCAAGGTGAAATCTATTGCATTATTTCCTAAGGTTATTAACTGTTGTATATGGTTAGTAGTACCCTTGAGGTTTTAAGTGAAAGGAGGCTTGTTATATAGTATAGGGTGTTCTTAATAGATAAGTTAAGGGGTTATGGATAGATGATGTTGAACCTTTTGGTATGATTTTGTTTCTCATGGTTTAGGAAAGGATACAAGTTTAGAGATGTGATATTATTAGGCTATAACGAAAGTAGTATGGTTCATTAAAGGTTTGGGGATATCCATGTTAAGTGTTAGAATCTAAGTTTGAATCTTTGAAGATTGAGCTAATAGAAATAAGAGTTGAAGCTCTAGATGGGGTGAACTCATGGTATGGTGATACTTATGAAGATTATACGTTAGTGAATGTTTAAATTATTATATGATGATTTTTGGGGATATAGAAAGCTAAGAATTGTATGTCAAAAGGCAGTACTAGAAACGACTTTTAAACTTTCATGTGTAGTCTTCCAGGTTGAGTTTACTATTAGTGTGTATTGACGTATCTTAGGCTCTAGAGTAAAGTGGTTACAGTTTAGTTTAGATTTTATGAAAGGGGTCCACAGATTTTGAATAATGGCTTTAAGCTAAAGGGGAGAATGATAGAGCAAGATCCCAAGTTAGCCTCTCAGATTCTAGTAGTGATGTAGTGTGTTGTAGAACAACACTAAGGAGGAAGATGCCCGACCCATTCTTATTTTAGTATTCGTACTTCAGTTATGATGATATCTGCTCATGCCCTACATGTCATCTCCATGATCATAGTTCATGTTCATGCACATCACAGAGAATCATGTGTGCTTTCATCTCCTAGTATAAGGAGTTCCACTTTGCTTAGTTGTACGAATCATATTCCATGAATTTATGAACTCTAAACTCAGGTCATGCAACTCATGAATCATGTACTTATGCTTTACATATACTTATGTCATGTATATCCCCATTTTTTTTTATCTTTGTAATGAAACCATGTTGTGGATACTCTATTCCTCAGGCCTCAGTTAAGTTTTCAAGTTATGCATAGTATTCTTTCATTCTCTAGGACTTCATGTTCTAACCTTTCGGTGACCTCTCCTTATGTCATGATAGTTGTGATGAGTGATTATGTAGATGGTAGAGAGTAAATGTTCCTTATTAAGGAAAAAATTGTTTTATGCTTCTTTTTAGCTAAGGTTGTAAGTGTGAAGTAAGAATGAGGCCATGTTTTTGATACATGGCATGGATAGTTGAAATTTTGAGTGTTTTCTCGAGGTAGTTCATGAAAGTTGTTAGATTATGAGAAATATGCCTTTATGGGGCTTTTCCCATATGTTCATTGTAACGCCCCAAAAATACACCTTGGACGTCACAACGTGCTTATAGTCCCAAGAGACCACAAGCTAACCTATGATCTGGTACCTACTGGAGCACTGAATAAAATAGATAAAAAAAATAACATGTGCAGAATTTCACTGAAAACACCATAAGGTTTTAACTACTGAAACATTCGATTAGAATCATAGTTCTAAAAGCGTCTGATTCTAATACTGAAAGTTTTCAAACTAAGGAGTTGATGGAACAAGCCCCCAACTAACTCCGACTGGCTACTAAGATGAAAGAATAAAATAAACATAAACAGACCTTGATATATAAGAATCACCACTTCCACTGCTGCTAATGCACTGGAATATCTAAGTATGGTCGAGAACCCGAGCGTTCAAACCTATAATATAAGAAATCATAGCGCAATAAATGAGTATGCGATCAGTACTTTGAATGTACCAGTATATGAGATTAGCTTGGGATGAAATGCATGGGTTAAATGTATGAGATAATAACTGACTGAACAGCATGAGATAACTGAATATAAATACTTAAAAGGTGTAAAGGATAAGAATGCATGACCAAGCGTAAAACATGATTCTTATATAGGTTGTAAACTAAAGTACTGAAAAACTGATATTAAATAACTGATAATTGTATGCTATGGTAAAGAAAACCTGAAACTGAACTCTGTACTGAATATTGAACTAAGACTATGGGAGCTAGCTATAACCAACTTATCCTAATATACTATTAGGGTCTAATCTGTAACCCAGTTAGAAAGGTGTAAGTATTGTGCCACGAGTACTAACATTGGCTATGAGGATCTACTAATTTGATATCCTAAAGGACGAGGGTATCATGCCTAACTGACGGGGGACCACTCAAAGTCTATGGTGGCACTATTGGTCTGGAACCTAGGGATTGCTACTAACGTCTCATGCCTACTAATGGGGGAGACAAGTTCCTTATGCCTACTGACGGGGGAGATTCCATCCCCACGTTCTCTCGATGCTAAGGTTTTAATCCCAACTGAAAAACACTGATTACTAGACTGAACTAAGCTTAATTGAAGTTGTGCACAACTGACCCAAGTAACTGACTGAATCACATTGCTCATGGTATAACTAAAATCATTCTATAGATAATGAAAACTAGGTAACCACCTAAATTTTGGATATTCATAAGCCCCAGGACTCGATAAAAATTATAATAGGAACATACTAAAGCTTAGAAAACATCATAAATAGTCATTGCTCAAAACCCAATAATTTAGGCATTTCAACAAACACTTGAAATTCATACACATAAGCATGAGAATTGTTAAAACATGTGATACTAACATAATTGAAATACAAAAATCATGAGGTTAGGTTTTAGCATGCAAATATCATCATTCGAATGTGTCAAGGACAATTTCCAACGAAAAGACATGGTAAACATAATTTGCAATCAAAATTCATAATAGCTTCATGAAGATAACTTATAATAACATGTAAAAATAATGGCTTTAAACTTGAAAACGGATTCTTGGACTTCATTGGTGAAAATGGCTCATGGATGAACATCAGACTTACCTTAATTGATGAATTAGTAAAAGTTCTTGGTGATTTATTGTAGCTTGAGCTTGAATTTTGAAGTTACTAGGGTTTGATCTTGAGAGAGAATTACTTTATTTTGAATGAATTTTGTGTAAAAGATGACAAATAATTCTTTTGGGACCCCAAATCCCATGTTATGGCTGGGATAGGGTGAAAGAAATGACTCAATTACCCCCTGTGGAACCAAACTCATTAAACTAAATCGGACTGACTGATGTGAAATGTGACGCACTACATTTCTCTATCAATATGATATAGGACGCTCTTTATTGCTCCCCACTGACGCGATATCTGATGCACTGTGGCTATATCACAGAGCATCACTATTTTCATCATCCAAACTTGTCTCAAACGTCATCCAAAAAATCTAAAACTGACCTGATATGAAGTATCGACAACCCAGATCATGAATCAACTTTGAAAATAACGTTCGAGGTCGGGAAGGTTGAAAATAATATCATCAAAGTTTAAGGGAATTTAGAGAAGACTAAGGCTTAACACTTAGTGAAATTTTCTAACTCTTGGACCCCATTAACAATCATTAGTAAGCTGAAATGAGCTAGGATCTTATGGGGTTTTACAATATCTCCCCCTTGGAAACATTCATTCTCGAGTGAGACTGATTACGATGAGAATACTGAGGTACTAAGAGTACATCCTGAATGTGTATAACTTAAAACATGGTTACATGACTGATTCTAAAACATGATATACAACTGAACTAATTTATGAATGTATGCATATCTCCCCCTCGGTAACATTCGTTCTCGAGTGAGACTGATTATGATGAGAATACTGAGTTACTAAGAGTACATCCTGAATGTGCATAACTGAAAACATGGTTACATGACTGAGTCTAAATTATAATATACAACTGAACTAATTTATGAATGTATGCAATAACATAAAAATGATTACATAGTTGGAATTGAGAATTGAAAAGAGAAAATCTATGGAGAATTGTTACCTTAAGTTGAGTTTGAGTTTGCGGAGAAGAGATGAGGATACTTGGTTCATATGTCTTCTTCTACTTCCTAAGTAGTTCCCTCAATAGACTGGTTCCCGCAAAGAAGTTTGACATAGGGAACTTCTTGATTCTTTAGTCTACGAATTTTATGATCTAGCATCTCGACTGGGATTTATTTATAAGAAAGGCTACCCTGAACATCTGTACTTTGTAAAGGAAAAACTATAGTTGGATCACTAATACACTTCTTTATAAAAAACATAGAATACTGGGTGAACAGATGCCAAATCTATGGAAAACTCAAGATCATATGCTACCTTCCCATAACGACTTAATATCCTATAAGGGCCAACATATCGGGGACTGAGTTTCCCTTTCTTGCCAAATTTCTTACCTCTCTTTATGGGAGAGATTTTCAAATAAACTAAGTGACCAACCTCAAACTCAAGATCTCTTATTCTCATATTTGCATAGGATTTCTAACGGCTTTGGGATGTCTTAACCCTCTTCCTGATCAACTAAACTTTCTTTAATGGATCAAACACTGACTCAAGCCCAATCAATGCAGTATCACACACCTCAAACCAACCATTAGGAGATCTAAATCTCTTTCCATAGATATCCACAAACAGAGCCATCTGAATACTGGAATGATAACTATTATAGTAGGAAAACTCGATCAAAGACAAGTAATTATCTCAACTACCCTTACAGTTCATAACACACATTCTGAACATGTCCTTTGAGGTTTGAATGGTCTTTTCTGCCTGACCATCTTTCTGAGGATGAAAGGTTGTACTGAGATGAACTTGGGTATCAAGACCCTTCTGAAATGCCTTCCAAAAGTAAGAGGTAAAATGATCACCTCTATCTGAGATGATATACAGTGGGACTCCATGCAACCTAACCAACTCTCTGTGATAAAACATGGCATAGTCCTCAGCTAAATAACAAGTATGGACTGGCAAGAAATAAGATGATTTGGTCATTCTATCTATAATAACCCAAATCGAGTCATGCTGATGACGCGAACGGGGCAATCCTATTAGAAAATGCATGTTCACCTCTTCCTACATCTAAGTGGGGATGCTGAAATCCTGTATAATGACACCAGGACTTTGGTGGTCAACCTTAACCTGGTGAAAATTATAACACTTGGCTACAAACTCTGCAATATCCCTCTTCATACCACTCCACCAATAGATCTCCCATAGATCGAGGTAAATAGAGTAATGCATACCATGCACTTCTACAAGGATTCTTTACCTCAAACCATTAATGCACAACACATAAAACCTATCCTGACATTGGAATACACCATCACCCCCTTGGGAGAAAACCTCTACTTTCTAATCTCTGATTGACTCCTTCAACTTAACTAGACTGGGATCCCTATCTTGCTTTTCATTCACTTCGACAATTAAAGAATCTTTCGAACTATTCTGAACCCATACATTACCCACAGCTAAATCAACCAAATGAACACCTAGTCTAGCAAGCTGATGAACCTCCCTGTCTAACTTTTTCTTATCATCCTCAACGTGAGCAACACTACCTATAGACAATCTACTAAGGGAATCTTCCATTACATTGGCCTTTCCCGAGTGATACAAAACACTCATATCATATTTTATCAATAATTCTAACCATATTCTTAAAGAAGATTTAGATCTTTATGTGAAAACACATACTTCAGGCTTTTGTGACCTGTGAACACATCAATATGTACCCCATAGAGATAGTGCCTCCAAATTTTAAAGGTAAACACCACAATTTCTTACTCAAGATCATAGGTAGGATAATTATTTTCATGGGGAATAAGCTATCTCTCCGCATCAACACACAACCAAGACCAACTCTAGAACCATCATCGTAAACAACAAACTAATCTGAACCATCTGGCAACGTCTAAACTTGGGTTGAGGTGAATCTAGTCTTCAACTCCTAAAAACCCACCTCATTAGAATCTGACCACTGAAACTTGACTTTCTTCTAGGTCAATCTGTACATGGGTAACAATAGATTAAAACCCTTTAACAAACCATTGATAATAAGTCGAAAAAACCCAAGAAACTCTTTATATCTGATGGAGAGATGGGTTTGGGCTATTTTCTTACTACTTTGGACTTTTGAGGGTCAACTCTAAAGGCATCATTGAAAATAATATGGACAAGGAAAGCTACTGATCTTAGCCAAAATTTGCACTTATTGAATTTGGTGAACAACCGAAGGGCTCTAAGAGTCAGCAATATAAGTGATCTGCATGATCATTTTCACTATGGAAATAGACAAGGATATCATTAATGAAGATTATGAAAAATATGTCCAAGTACTTCTTAAAAACTCTATTCATCAATTCCATGAAAGATGTTGGGGCATTCATTATTCCAAAGGACATGACTAAAAATTCAAAGTAACCATAACGGGTTCTAAAAGCTATTTTTAGAATGTCACACTCTCTAACTCTAAGATGATGAAAGCGAAATCTTAGGTATATCTTAGTGTAAATCATCAAAAATGAGCCCCGAGACATCACATGGTGTTAAAACTATGAGCAGTCTCAAGCTAACCCTGTAAGCCTTCTACTAAATCTGAAATTCATAATCAAGAAATATAAACATAAAATCAATGTTTAGTTGTATCTAATCTTAGAAGAATTAATTGAACATAACATTTGAAAATACTTGACTTAAAAGTCTGGAAAATTAACACTGGAAATTGGAATTTATAACTAACAGATTGACAAGCCTCTACTATTAACAACTAAAGAGCCACTGGGAAAAACCCCCGCTGACTTGAAGTGACTAAAAATACTGAATTAACTATTTTAATAGGCTGGAAAATTGAATAACTGGGTCCCCAAACAATAAGGGCTCACCAACTGTCAGGATGTAGATGGAGATAATCAAAATCACTCATGCTGCTAAAACGAGCACCTGAACCTACATTATTAAACAATGTAGCACATAGACATATATGTAGAGCAGTACTTCTGGAATGTACTGAGCATTTAGGGATGAATGTATTAGTAGACAATATCTCAATGTTATTATAAATTTTTAAAAGAATGCATGCTAAGTGTAGATGACTCACATTAACTTGAATAACTGTAAACTAAACATCATAATCATGAGTAAAAATCATGATGTATAAATCTATTAAGTCATATCACTTAGTTCTAAAAGTTGTACTTGTATTCTATCTTTAAATCATACGGTCTAACTGTAGAAAGGACTCACTTTTATATTTGTAAACTGAAAGCTAAAATCTCATGGCAAACATCTTATGTTTAATAATATCTGAAATTAATTGTAAGCCTTACACTTAGTTACTAAAAACTTTTCTGTTAGGATTACTCCTTTCTGTAGGCTTTAGGGAGATCCTTCTAAGCAACATGCACTATATGAGATTTCATAGTGTCCAACGCCTAGTTCCCCTAGGGGGAAAACCTCACATTGTGGAGAGGTTTCATACTCATTCCAGGGAGTATAATCTTAGCTAAGTGATCACAATATGTATTTGTCATCCATATAAATGGGAAAAAAATCTGAATTTGTACCTATGTTGGCTCAAAGTTTTGGGAAGTACGATGTGCTAAACCCACACTTCCTGCTCGGTGCTACATACTACTACCTTTAATTTGTATGCTCATTCTACTGGAAATCAACTTTAAAACTAACATAAGGATTTTAAAATGTAAACCAGCTATGCATTTATCTATTTTAAACTGTGATCAAACTAATCTGTAGTCAAACTGTAATCAAAACTATAAAGTTGATTCCATATCTTAACTTAGGATCAAAAGATCAAATCTTGATTCAAAAACTGAATATAAACTCATCATAGGATGCTTAAAGTCTACTCGTCTTGCAATATCAATAGTTAAAGTAGGACTTATTAACCCATACTTCAAATTCATATCAATTTATCACAAATCGTACTCAATAGTCAAAATCATGAAGTTCTTGCACAATCATAGTCAAAATAGTGAAACTCAACCTTCAATATATCATAAACCATTTCATAAATATAAATGTGCAAAGGTAGGCATGCAATTCATTTTTTAAAATACTTGTAATATCATAATCTTCAAATACCAATATTTGGGTATGAATCCTAATTTGAAATTCATGTAAATTCATATGAAATCATCTTTAAAATAAATTTTGGGCACAAGGATGGAAGAGGTATCCTTTTTCATAACCCCACATACCTTAATTGATGAAATTGATAAAGACACTTGACTTTTAATCCCTATTTGTGCTCTTGACGACTGTTTCTTGAAGTTCTTGAATTGGGAACCTTGAATTTTGTATTATCTTGGGAAAAGAATGGTAAAATTTTGGTGTTTCTTGAAGTTGAATGTTTAAGCCTTAGGTTTTCTTAGAAAACAATTTAATGAATAAGGGGTATAAGATGCTTAGAATAGGTTTAATCTTTTGTTTATCACGATTTAGGCTTAGAAAAAGACTAAGTTGCCCTTTGGAAATTTATGTTCAGAACTGGAGTTCCAATAGAGGTTTCACCACAACTAGGTAAAGGGTTCATCACGATAACAAGCACGGCATAGTGGAACCATGGTGACTAACTGGTTTTTGACAAATGCTAATTTGGGCATCACCGCAATGCGATGAGCCCCTCATCACAAAATTCACCGCGACACGGTGCAATTGTAAAGTCTCACGAGAAACTGACCATTGCATTTTTACACTCCACCATGATGCATGGACCTCCTAATGCCATACTCACCGCAATGCAATGGAATCACAATGGGCTGTTGTTTTGCCAATCCAAACACCATCCGAACCTTATACAAAAAATTTGAAACTTACCCTAGACATACTACCTACACCTCTAAGTGTAGTTCAACTCAAAAATCGTCAACTCGGAGTCCAAAATGTTAACTTAAAAAATCCTCAAAGTTTAATAGGAGTTGAAAATGACTAAATCCCTCAACTTTTAGCTTTATTTTCAGGTTCTAATTACTCTAAGACTATTTTAATTGATGAGGTAAACAAGGAACGTACCAGGTGTTACAATATCTCCTTCTTGGGACCATTCGTCCTCGAATGATACTAGTCAATCTGAGGAACTGAGACTATAAGTGGCATGCATAACTGAAAGCATGACTAAAATAATTTTCAAAAGAAACAATTATCAAGGGAATTACTATATAAAGATGAGAATTAGAATGAAAAGAGATGATCTAAGGAAATTTGTTATCTCACACTGAATCTAAATTTGTAGCCAAAAGATAAGGGTACTTGATTCACATATCTGTTTCTTCTTCCCAAGTGGTGCCCTCACTAGATTGATTCCGCCAAGGAACTTTGACCAAGGGAACTTATTTGATCCTTAGTCTACGAATTTGGTGATCAAGAATCTCAACTGGAATCTCTTCATAAGAGAGGCTATCATGAATATATGTGTTTTCTAAGGGTACTACAACAGCTGGATCACCAATACACTTCTTTAACAAGGATGCATGGAACACGAGGTGAATGGATGACAAATCTGCATGCAATTCTAGTTCATACGAAACCTTCCCAACATGACTCAATATCCTGTAGCGGCCAATATATCGGGGACTGAGCTTCCCCTTTTTAACAAATCTCTTCACCCCCTTCGTGGGTGAAACTTTCAAATAAACTAAGTTATTAACTTCAAACTCAAGATCCCTCCTCTTTATATCTACATAAGATTTCTAACGACTCTGATCTATTTTTAACCTATCTCGAATGAGTAGGACTTTCTCCATGGATTCAAATACCACATCTGGTCCAATCAATGCAGCCTCACCCACTTTAAACCAACCAATAGGAAATCTACATCTCCTCCCATAAAGAGACTCAAACAGGGCTATTTGGATGCTAGCCTGCTAACTGTTATTGTAGGTAAATTCTATCAACGATAAGTGATCATCCCAATTACCCTTGAAGTTAAGAACACACGTCCTCAACATATCCTCTAGAATTTGAATGATCCTTCGTGCCTGACCATTCACCTAAGAATGAAAAGCTTAATTGAGGTAAACTCGGGTACCAAGACCTTTCTGGAAGGCTTTCTAAAAGTGAGAGGTAAATTGAGTATCCCTATCTGAAATGATGGAAAAAGGAACTCCATGCAATCTGACCAACTATAAAAGCATCACAATAGACAACGAATCCACATATATTATCAGGTAACGCTAAGACTGCGGTTGAAGTAAGTCGAGCCTTCAACTCTTAAAAAATCTTCTCACAAAAATCTGACCACTAAAACTTAACTTTCTTCTGAGTCAATTTAGACATAGGGGATTCAATGGATGAGAACCACTCCACAGACCGTCTGTAATATCTAGCTAAACCTAAGTAACTCCTAATGTCTGATAGAGAAATGGGTCTAGGCCAATTTCTTATTGCTTCAGTCTTTTGGGGATCAACTCTAATTCCATCACTGGAAATAATATGATCGAGGAAACCTACTAACCTTAGCTAAAATTCACACTTGCTAAATTTGGCAAACAATTGGTGGTCTCTAGGAGTTTGAAATCCAAATCTAAGATGGTCTGCATGGTCATTCTCATTGCGGGAATACACAATAATATCATCTATAAAGACTATGACAAACATGTCTAGGTACTGTTTGAACACTTGGTTCATCAAGTCCATGAAGGTTGCTGGAGCATATGTTAGTCTGAAGGACATGACTAGGAATTCAAAATGACCATAACAGGTTCTTAAAGTTCTCTTCGGGATATCACATTCCCTTAATCTAAGCTAGTGATAATCGAATCTAACGCCTATCTTAAAGAAGTAACTTGAACCCTAAAGTAGATCAGATAAGTCATCAATTCTAGGAAGAGGATATTTGTTTTTAACTGTGACTTTATACAACTGATGATAGTCAATGTAAATTTACAAAAAAATATCTTTCTTTCATATGAATAGGACGGGAGCGCCCCATGGAGAAATACTGGGCCTTATGAAACCTTTATCTAAAAGATCTTTAGGTTTCTCCTTTAACTCTTTAGGCTCGGCTAGAGCCATACGATATGGATGAATGAAGATGGCCTGAGTATCAGGAAGAAGATCAATACAAAATTCTATTTCTCTATCGGGAGGTACCCCTGGTAAATCTTCAGGAAAAACATCTGGAAACTCATTGACTACACGGACTGACTGAACTGTTGAAGCCTCAGACTTAATGTCTTTGACTTGAACTAAATGATAAATGCACCCTTTGGAGATCAAATTTCTATCCTTAATATAGGATATGAAATGACTCTTGGGAGATATACAATTACCTTCCTACTCAAAAACTGGCTCATCTAGAAACTGAAACATCACCATCCGAGTGCAACAATCTATAGATGCATAATAGGAATGAAGCTAATCCATGCCCAGAATAAGGTCAAATTGTACCATATCTAACTCTATTAAGTCTGAAAATATGGTCTTATGATAAATACTGATCAGACACTTTCTATAGATCTGTTTGCAAACAACTAACTCACCCACTAGCGTAGAAACTAAGAAGGTCTTAGAAAGCTTATCAATATCTACTCCAAAATTTACCCCAACCAACGGAGTCACCTAAGAGAGATTTGAACCTGGTTCTAATAGCACATAAACCTCAAGACAAAATACATGAAGCATACTAGTAAAAACATCTACTGAACTCTCCTACTCCTGGTGAGATGATAAATTATAGAACTAATTTTGGTGTTAACCACCACCAATACACGATGATGTGACCTAACGAGAAGCTTGGAAACCTAGAGGAGCTCGCGCTCTAGTAGCCTAAGTTTGGGGATGAGCATCCCTATTTCCTTGCTTAGCATACGGGCATACTTTGATTTCGTGGTCCAACTTACCACATCCAAAACAACCATTCTATCCCAATAAACACTTACTAGGATAAGTATTACCACACTTAGGACATGCAGGATAACTGGGCTTTCAACTCGTACAATTTTGATACCTGGACATAGAATCTTATCCGAATGCTCCTACTTGGTTATGGGAGCGGGAGCACTAACTAAAGATGGTGCAACAAAAGAAAGCAAAACCCTAAAATTGTGAATGATTTGCCCCAGCAAATCTCGATTGGCCATACTCAAACTGCCTAGTTCTAGCATTCTTATTTCCTCTATCGCTCCCCTTTAACTTTTTTGCCTCAATCTGCTGAGCATGAGTCATCAACCTAGAAAGGTCCATGTCCTCAATAAGTAGAGCAGTCCGACACTCCTTGACTACCAAACAAGACACTCCAGTAACAAACTTACTCATACTAGACCTTGGGTTAGCTATCAAATCAGGAGCATACTTAGATAACTAATTGAACTGAAGGCAGTACTCTTTCACTGTCATTGACCCCTACCTCAGGTTCATGAACTCCTCAATCTTTGCTTGTCGCAACTCATGCAAAAAAAACTATCTAGAAATATATCTTGAAACACCTACCAACTCATAGGATCTATATTTTCACCCATACCTTTATTCCATATAACCACCCAATCATAAAAAAAATCCTTCAACCGCTAGGATTCAAATTCTACCCTCAACTCTTTAGCAACATAAATGACTTGGGTGATCTTTTTCACCTTATATAGATACAGTTATGGGTCCTTACCTATCTTTGATCCAATGAATCTAGGCGGGTTCATCTTGATAAAGTCATGAAGTTGGGATGCAGTAAAATCACCCTCTTGCTAATGCAGGACTATAGCCCGATGGTTTCCTTGAACAGTAGCAGTCACAGCTTGGGCCAACGCCTGAAAGGCAGCCCAAAATTTAGCATGAGACATATTATCATCAAGAAAATCAACAAGCTGGGGTGGCTGGTTATTATTTCAGCGGGCATTAGCTCTGCAGGGAGGCATATTATATCATATAAGAGCATGAGTTAAAAGCAGATAGAGATATCTATAAGAAAGATGGATCATGAAAAAAAGAATAATTTCCTAAAATATCCCATAGCCTTTTGCTCATAAATGTGGTGCGCTTCACACCCATGATAAAGACTCTATGTAACGCAGTTTGTATGGCTCTCTAGGACTCTTTTAAAACCTTAGACTCTGATACCAAGTTTGTAAAACCTCAAAAATAGGTCTCGAGATATCACACGGTGCTCAAGACTATGAGTAATCTTAAGCTAAGCCTGTAAGCCTTCTACTAAATATGAAACTAATAATGGAGAAATATAAACATAAAATCAATGTTGAGTTCTATCCGATATAAGATGGAATTAACTAAACATAACATCTGAAAATACTTGCCTTAAAGATCTGGACAATTAACACTAGAAAGCTGAATTTATAACTAGCAATATGACAAGCCTCTACCACTAATAACTATAGAGCCACTGGGATAAACTCCCAGCTATCTCGAACTAACTAAAAATACCAAATTAACAACTTTAATAGGCTGTAAAATTGAATAAATAGGTCCCCAAACTATGAGGGATCAATAACTATCAGGATGTAGATAGAAATGCTTGAATCACTCACACTGCTAAAACTGAGCACCTGAACCTACATTATTAAACAATGTAGCACATAGACATAGATATGGATCAGTACTTATGGAATATACTGAGCATCTGGGGGTGAATGAATTAGTAAACAATATCTCAATATTATTATAAACTTTTGAAAAAATCCTTGCTAAGTGTAGATGACTCACATTAACTTGAATAACTGAAAACTGAACATCATAATCATGAGTGAAAAACATGTTGAATAAATCTTGTGATTCATAACACTCCATTCTAAAAGTTGTACTTGTATTCTATCTTTAAATCATGTGGTCTAAGTGTAGAAAGGACTCACTTTTATATTTGTAAACTGAAAGCTGAAATCTCTGACCAATATCTTATGTGAAATAATATCTGAAATGAATTGTGAGCCTTACACTTAGTTTTGAAAAACTTTTCTTCTAGGATTACTATTTTTTATTAGCTTTACGGAGGTTTTTTTTAACCGACATACACTATGTGAGATGTCATAGTGTCCAACGCCTAGTTCCCCTAAGGGGAAAACCTTATGTTGGGGAGAGGTGTCATACTCTTTCCAGGGAGTGTAACCTGAGCTAAGTGATCACAATATGTATCTGTCATTCATATAAATGGGAAAAAATATGAATTTGTATCTATGTTGGCTCGAAGTTCTAAGGAAGTAGGATGCGCTAAACCCACACTTCCTGCTCGGTGCTACATACTAATCTCTTTAATCTGTATGCTCATTCTATAGGAAATCCACTTTAAAACTTACATAAGGGCTTTAAAATGAAAACTAGTTATGCATTTATCTATTTTAAATTATGATCAATCTAATCTGTAGTCAAACTGCCATCAAAATTATAAAGTGGATTCCATATCTTAGCTGAGGATCAAATGATCAAATCTTGATTCAAAAACTAAATATAAACCCATCTTAGGTTGCTTAAAGCGCAATCTTCTTGAAATATCAATTGTCAAAGTAGGGCTTAATAACTCATTCTTAAAATTCATGTCAATTTTTAACAAATCATGTTCAATAGTTAAAATCATGAAGTTCTTGTACAATCTTAGTCAAAATAGCTAAATTCAGCCTTTAATTTATCATAAACCACTTCATAATCATAATTGTGCAAAGATAGGCATGCAACTCATCATCTATAACACTTATAATATCATAATATTCAAATAACAATATTTGGGTATGAACCCTAATTAAAAATTCATGTAAATTCATATGAAATCATCTTTAAAATAAATTTTTGGCACAAGGATGGAAGAGGTATCCATGTTCATAACTCCACATACCTTAATTGATGAAATTAATGCAGACACTTGACTTTTAATCCCTATTTGTGCTCTTGAAGATTGTTTTTGGAAGTTCTTAAATTGGGAACCTTGAATTTTTTATTATCTTGAAAAAAAAGAATGGTAAAATTTTGGAGTTTCTTGAAGTTGAATGTTGAAGCCTAGGGTTTACTTCGACAACAATTTAATGAATATAGGGTATAAGAAGCTTAGAATAGGTTTAATCTTTTGTTTTCCATGATTTGGGGCTTAGAAAATGACTAAGTTGCCCTTTGAAAGTTTAAGTTTAGAACTGCAGTGCCAATAGAGGCTTCATCACGATGCGGTGAGGGGGTCATCATTATACCTACCGTGATATAGTGGAATCGTAGTGACTCACTGGTTTTTGACAAATTCTAATTTGGTCATCACCACGACGCGGTGAGACCCTCATCTCAAAATTCACTGCAATGCGGTGCAATCGTGGTGGCTCTCTAGAAACAGACCATTGGCTTTTTACACACCACTGCAATGCAGTGCGCCTCCTAATTCCATACTTACCGCGAAGTGATTGAATAATGGTGGGCTACCAAAATGCCATCCTAATGCCAAACACCATCTAAACCTTGTCCGAAAAATCAAAAACTTACTTGAGACATACTACCTACACCTCTGAGTGTAGTTTAACTCAAAAATCATCAACTCAGAGCTCGGAAGGTTAACTTAAAATTCCTTAAATTTTAATGGGAGTCGAAAATGACTTAATCTCTCAACTCTTAGCTTTATTTTCACGTTCCAAGTGCTCTAAGCACATGCTAAGGATTGAGCTGGACTAGGAACATACGGGGTATTACACTTAGAGAAGTAACTGGCATCGTAATGTTGGTAGAACAAGTCATCAATTCGGGGGGGTGGGTACTTATTCTTGATGGTGTTTTTGTTCATCTGATGGTAATAGATACATATTCTCAGACATTCGACTTTCTTTCACACAAAAGAGACTGGAGCGCCCCATGGGGAAACATTGAGCATGATAATTCCCTTATCTAGAAGATCTTTCAATTGTTCTTTGAATTCGCTAAGCTTAGATGAAGCCATTCTGTAGGTTGAAATAGAGATAGGCTTAGTATCTAGAAGAAGGTCTATTCCAAAGTCAATTTCCCCTTTAGGAGAAACTCTAGGAAGATCTTCAGGGAGCACATCTGGAAATTCCCTCACTACTAAAACTGACTCGAGATTGGGAGTCTCCAAATTAGAGTCTTTAACTCAAAAAAGATGGTAAACATACCCCTTGGATATCATTTTTCTCGCTCTACATTACAAAACAAGCTGACCCATAAGCACTGATGTACTACCCTTCCATTCAATAGCCGGTTCATCTAGAAACTAAAATTGAATGACTCTGTTTCTATATCCAACTTAAGCATAGCATTACTGGAGACAATCCATGCAGAGAATGACATTAAAATTAGTCATCTTTAACTCCAAAAGATCAAATAAAGTGACTTTCGGGGATATTATGACTAGACAGTTCCATATACCTTTGAGGATACAATAGAGACACTTACTAAGGTAGACATTGAGAATGGGTTCTTCTAATATTTCAAGACTAACTCTGAAGTTGATATCTATATAAGGCGTTACAAAAGAGAGTAAAGCCCCAGAATCTAACAAAGCATAAACATGAAAATAAAAGACCAATAACGTACCCGTAACCACATCAATAGAACTTTACTAATTATGAAAGGGCTGGAGAGCATACAATCTATTTTGGCACTAACCGCTGGTGGTACTAGAAGTGGTGCCCTGCTGAGTTGGGTAACCTTCTGGGTGCTACTAAAGAATTAGCCTGACCCTGTTGTCGATTATTCCTACCTTTTAACATATCTTTTAGACACTCCCTCATCATGTGGCCTAGCTTGACACATCATAAACACACATCACTGCCAACTGTACAAACACCTTGATGATTTCTACCACACTTCTAGAAAAGTGGTTCAGTCCAACCATTGTTCACACTACCCCAAGTCTTAGAGCCTCGCGCCCTATCCTAATTACCATTTCTGACCATTACCATTGGAGCACTAACTGAAGATGTAGCTGGGTGAAAAGATTTCTGACATAATAAAGGATGGTTACCACCCTCTGATCTTGGCTGAAAAACGTTAAAACTACCTTTCCTAGTACTTTAATTCTTTCTTTCTTTCTTATTAACTTTCTCCTCCTCAATTTGCTGAGCATAGACAATAAGCCTAGACAAGTCCATCTCTTTAATCAATATTGTAGTCCTACACTCCTTAACCACACTATCAGATACAACAGACATAAACTTACTCATTCTAGACCTATTAGCAGACACCACATAAGGAGCATACCTAGCCAACTAAGTAAACTTAAGCGAATACTCCTTTACACTCATAGTATCCTACTTCAAATTAGTACACTCTAGCACCTTAGATTTCCTCAACTCCAAAGGGAAGAATCTATCTAAAAAGTATTTAGCAAACTCCTCCAACTCTACAGTCCCTATATTTATGCCTTTATCCCTCTTCCACTACTTATATCAAGCGTGAGCTATATCTACAACTGGTAAGCAGCCAACTCTGTACTCTCACTAAAGGTCATATCCATAATGTATATTACCTTCTGAACCATGTCAAGAAACTCTTGCAGATCCTCATTAGTCCTGGATCCCAAAAATTTGAGCGGGATTTATTTGAGTAAAGTCCTGAATACTAGTTATAAATGAATTAGCCACTAGATTAGTTGGGATAGTAGCCTGCTAAATATTTTGAGATACTACAGAGTGAGCCAGAGTAGTGAATGCAGCTTTGAAATCTGCATGAGAGACATGCTCATTCACAAGTTCTTCCTAAATGGACGGAGACGTAGGCTAATTTGTATTTCTTTTTCCATTTGTCTTTCTGGGAGGCATGTTCAATAATCAAAAGGAAGATCAAATTAGAAAGAAAGTTTAAATATATCTCATGCTCCATGAATGACATGAAACTCCATAAGTGTGGCTCACTTCAAACTCCATAGGACATTTTAAAACCTTAGGCTCTGATACCTCATTTGTAATGCCTCAGAAATACACCCTGAAGGCCATACAGTGCTTATAGTCTCGAGAGACCACAAGCTAACCCATGAGCTAGTAACTTTTATGAGAACTGAATAAAATAGATAATAAAATAAAATATACAAAATTTTATTAAAAATGACATAAGGTTTTAAATATTGAAACATTCAATTAGAATCATAGTTTGGAAAGCATCTAGAAACAATACCAAGAAGGTGGACAATAACAAATGATAAAATAACTAACTATCTAAAATAGTTTGAAAAACCTCTAACTGACTGAGGAGTTGATGGGATAAGCCCCCAACTAACTCTAACTGTCTAATAAAATAAAAGAATGAAATAAACAAAAAAGGTCCAAGATATATGAGGATTCATCACTACCACTGCTGCTGATGCACTAAAATGTCTAAGTATAGTTGGGGACCCAAGCATGCAATACTATGATATAAGACATCATTGCACAAGAAACAAGTATGTGATCATTACTTTTAATGTACTAGTATATGATATGAGGTTAGGCTAAAATACATGGGTTGTATGTATAAGATAATACTTATTGTATAGCAAGAAATAACTGAGTATAAATGCATAAAAGCTGTAAAATCTCAGAATGCATAACCAAGCATAAAACATGATTCTGATATAGTATGTAAACTAAAGTACTAAAATACGGATATTGCATAACTTGTAATAGTATGCTATGGTCAAGAAAGCCTGAAACTGAACACTGTACTTAATACTGAACTGAGACTGTGGGAGCTAGCTATAACCGAAATGCTCCAATGAACTATCAGGGTCAAACCTGTAACCCTAGTTGGAAGGGTATCAGCACCATTCCACGAGTACTAACATTTTCTACATGGATCCACTATTCGGATATCCCAAAGGATGAGGGTGTCATGCCTAACTGACAAGGAATTCCTCAAATTCTATGGTGGTACCATAAGTTTAGAACCTAGGCACTACTACTAACGACTCATTCCTACTGAGGGGGGAGACAAGTTCCTCATTCCTAATGATGAAGAAGACACAATACCTACGTTTAATCTATGCTATGTTTTTACTCCCAACTGAAAGACACTGATTACTAGACTAAACTAAGCTTGATTAAATATGTGCACAACTGACTCTAGTAACTAATGAATGACATTGCCCATGGTATAACTGAAATCATTCTGTAGATAATGAAAACTAGGTTACCAGCTAAATTTTTATGTATTCATAACCCCCAGGACTCGATAACTAAAATAATAGGAATATACTGAAGCTTCAAAAATATCATAAGTAGTCATTGGTCAAAACCCAATCATTTATGCATTTCATCAAACACTTGAAATTCATAGGCTTAAGCATGAGAATTTTTAAAACATGTGATACTAATATAATTGAAATACAAAAATGATGAATTTAGGATTTAACATGCGAACATCATCATTCGAATGTGTCAAGGACAATTTCCAATGAAAACACATGGTAAACATAATTTGTAATCAAAATTCATGATAGCTTCATGAAGATAACTCATAATAACATGTAAAAATTATGTACTTAAACTTGAAAATGGATTCTTGGAATCCATGGGGTAAAACGGCCCTGGATGAACATCACACATACCTTAATTAATGCATTAGTGAAAGTTCTTGGTGATTTATTAAAGCTTAGGCTTTAATTTTTAAGAGGCTAGGGTTTTTTCTTAAGAGAGAATTTCTTTATTTTGAGATAATTTTGTTTAAAAGATTACAAATAATGCTTTTGGGACCCTAAATCTTATGTTATGGCTGGAATAGGGTTTGGCTAATAACTCAATTACCCCCTATGGATCTGAACTTATTAAACTGAACCAAACTGACCGACGTGAAATATAACACACCACGTTGCTCCCCATTAACTCAAATAAGCTGCACAACAGCCATATCGTGGATCCTTACTTTTTTTATCATCCAAATGGGTCTCAAACATAATCCAAAAAACCCAAATCTCACTCGAGATAAACTATCAATTACCCCAATCATGAATCAACTTAGACACTAACATTCTGAGGTCAGGAAGGTCGAAAATAAAATCATCAAATTTTAAGGGGATTTGGAAAAGACTAAGCCTTAATACTTAGTGAAATTTTCTAAGTCTTAAACCCCTTTTACATGAAATAGTAAGCTGAAATAAGCTAGGATCTTACAGGGTCTTACATTTATATGTGGGTATGAAAATAAACTTGAATTTCACGTTTGTTTATATGTGGATGAATGTATTACACGTTAGTAAATGTTTAGTAAGAGGTTGATTGTAGTTGTTGAACTGGTAATAAGAATTATTCATGAGATAAGGAGTTGTGAAAATGTAAGTTGTATTGAGTTCATGATTCAGGCTTGTATTATAGTGTAATGTGTGCCCTCTGTAGAGTCGAATAGGCTTGAACATAGTGAGAGAATTCAGTGCAGCTCAGACTTTAATAGATAGAGTTAGCAGTGCCTATGTGACTATTTTATGTAGCCTCAAGTGAAGTGTAGTTTTGAAGTGGAATGTATAGTTAAGTATAAGCTTTCAGTATAATTCAGTCCGCCCATGCATCATGTTTCATATTTAGATATTCAGTCATGACTTAGTTCTTAAGTGTCCCATGTATCATCTTATTCTTTTCTTAGTATTTTGGCCAAGTTAGTATCATTCGAGTGATGAAATATCCTAGGGGGGAGATATGGTATTACCCCAAGTTCCCATGTACTAAACCTTTTATCTTTTCTTTATGAAATCAGATCCAGTCTAAGGTAATGGTTACTCATAAATTGACTCTCTCGTTTCTATCTCAGCCTTATAACCATTCTTATGTCATACATATATTCAAGGAATCAGTTTAGTTTATGATATTCAATTTATGTATCATGTTTCAAACTTATTATGCAATTATGTTCCAAGTCATACATGTTCTGTATATGATCTTAGTTACCTTAGTACAGTACTCTTAGTCTAACCAGTCTCATTTAAGGATGAATATTCTCAAAGGGGAGATATTGTAATACCTCGTACTTACCCTAGCTCGATTCATCTCTTAGTTGCATGTTTAAGGGGCTTAAGGCTTGAAATTTTCATTAAGTGTTGGGGACTTAGTCATTTTCAATACCTCTAAACATCGAAGATTTTTAATTTGGTCTTCCTGACCCTGAGATGTAAGTTTTTGAGTTGCTTTATGTACAGGGAAGTAAGGAGTATATGTCGGGGAAGTTTCAGATTTTTTAGACGAGGATTGGGTCACTTTTGAATTTCAATTCCAGAACATCACTGCAAAAGTGGTGCGTCGTTGTGGGTATAGTGACGGGCACATCTTCATGTCGCGGTGAAGGTGTTTTCATCTAGTTCTTGATTTATAATTTTTGTTCTTGTGTCATAAGCTTTATCCTAGTGTGTGAAGTGCTTATTAGGTGAAAAGTGTTCATAGGAATCACTTTGAACAAAGTTGAGTTAAGAGCCTTAGATTTATCCAAAGTTTGGTATTCAATTCTACAAGGGTCTACTGTGAATGTGTATAACTTTTGAAATACATTGAATATTTTAGCTCAAGACATACTACATTGTAGATAACTGAATTATATTTCTAACGATACCAACTTCACCTTAAACCGATACCCAAGCAAAAAGTTATTATCATTTTTGTCAGAACCAGTAAGCCACCTCGATTAGACCGCATCGCGATGAGCCTTTAATCTATATTCCAGTTACAAATTTTTGGTTTAAATGATGAATGGGCAATTGGGTCTTTTCCCACCTCAAGCTAATATTTGAAAACATGACCTAAGGTTTCTGTTAAGGCATTATATGCCTATATTCTCCAAATTTCCTCTCAAGAACAAACCCTAATAATCCTCAAGTTCATCCATTCCATTAGTTCTTCTTCAAGAAAAACCAAGAATTTAAGTTCCCTAATCCAAGAATATCAAGAAAGCTTTGAAGATCATCTCCAAGGCTTTCAAGGTCAAGATTTCTCCACCAAGTAAATTCTATTAAGGTATGTGGGGTTATAAACAAGGGTATTCGTTCACTCTTGTGCCCAAGTTACATGATTTTAAGATTTAACTTACTTGTTTTGAATTAGGGTTCATACTTGAGCATATACATTCTTGAAGCATGGTATTATCATGAGATTTAAAGCTTTAAGTATATCAAGAAGTTCTTATGTTCATGTTTTTAACTTACAAGATTTATATTATATATGAGATTGCACTATCTTGACTTGTTACTGTTGAAGTATTACAATAATTATATTGAGCATGAAGTTTTGGTATGAATTACCATTAGTTTAAAGCATTCAATTTTAGTATGAACTACCATGAATTTAAAGCATGAAATTTTAAGCCCTAAGTTTAAGTGTTGAGATTTAAAGAAGATTATGCTTTTAAGCATTCAATTACATGTTTATATTTAGATTTAAAGCCAGAATTGAGCATTTGATCCTCAGCTAAGACATGGAATCCACATTTGTTTATTTTGATTACAGATTAAATCAAAGAGAAGCATAATTAGTTTTCATTACATAAACCCTTATGCTATTTTAAGGTGGATTTCCTATAGTATAAGCATACAGATAATATGGGAGTAATATTTTAGCACTGAGTTAGGTATTAGTCCAAGGTCACATTCCCCAGAACTACCTGAAGCCGTAGGTTTTAGTATCCATAGTAGCTTCAGTATAGTGATCACTCTAGCTTAGGTTCTAGTCCAATGACAAGGGTTGAACAGCTCTCCCCAACATGTGTAAAATGTTAGACTCCATGATAGCTCACATAGATGTCTATTAGAAGAACCTCCGAACAAAAAAAGTAGAAGTAAAGCTTTTAGAAACTAAGTGTGTGGCATACAAAGTTTATTTAGTACGCTTTATGACTCACATTTTATAATTTTTCAGTTTTCAGTTCTATTCAGTTACAAGGTGAGTTATTTACTCTTAGAATGTATCTTTAGAAAGTATATATATAAAGATTCAGACATTATTTTACTTATTCATTCACCCCCACATATTCAGTACATTCCAGAAGTAATATAAGCTACATTGTCTCATAATATAGGTACTAGTTGTATCCCACACATCATAATCAGACATGTGCAACTTCTAATCAGCAGGTGATGAGTCCTTTTGATTCGAGGGCTCAAGTCAATCATAGTTCGAGTATTATCTTATTTTCTTTATTCATTTGTATTGATTAGGGATAGTTGGGTGTCATGTCCCGGCTACCTACAAACAATATTAGTAGAGTCTTCATAGATAGTCAGCAGAGTTGATGTATTTGATTCCAGATTTGAGTTGTATGACTAGAGTTGTAATAACTTCAAATAATTCTATTTTGAACATATTTAGTAAAGATGTCTTTTTCGTTTATTTCTTTTAGATTTATGGATCTTATTTAGTTGCTCATGAGTTATGCTAGTACAAGGGTTAGCTTGGGATCACTTGTGTTCCTAAGCACCGTATGAAGCTGGGGGGAAGTCTCAGGGTGTTACACAAGTGGTCCAAATTGTTGGAAACAACACTTTTAAAATTCCTTCCAACTTATTGTGTTTAATCTCTTTATATTGGAAACTTGGATTAAATGAATAGGATAATATATGTTTTTATGGATATTTAGGTGAGCAGTGGGAAGTTTGTTCTCCTTGGTCAACTTATCTAGAGCCACAACCATTATCATAGATGGGATGGAAAATATGAATGATTGGGAATAATTGCTAAGTGTAGTGATGCATGGCTACTCGATCTTGTCTTCTATTTTGCTTGCTTTTATCTCACTAATACTAATAGGTAAACTAAAACAATATAAAAAGTATTTTCTTGGTGCATTTGTATTACAACTAAATTATTTATGTATATTAATAATGTCAGAATTGTATCATTTATTTAAATATGAAATATCACCTTCTAGTTGCCTCTTTCTGGAATGATTAATTTGCTTTAAATTCATAAATATTGTGAACAACCTACAAGCCTATATTATGTCACTTTATAAAGCATTCTTGAGGTATGCTAAATGCCTAGATATTAAAGTTTAGAGGAGAATCATCCTAATAGACATCTGTGTGCTTTCTCTAATGGAGAAAAATAGTTCTTTTCTTGGTGTTGTAGTCTTCTATGTATGGGAAAATTCATCATGTCAATGAATTCTTTTTATCTCTCTGCTTTCGGATAAGTATTTTCAAGCAAATAATGATTTGACAACAATATATGAAATTTATACTAGAGAGGCCAAAGAGCAATTAAAAGATGAATTAATAGTTTCAAATCAAGGAACAACATATCAGAGTCAAATTCTATAGAGGTATAGTTGAAATCCTCTCCAATCCACTATCATTTAGCCTTTTATCCAAAAAATACTTTTTTTTTCTTAGATAGGATTATCTTGGATCGTGCTTAATTGAAAACCTTATACTCTAGGACATTGTCACTGAATACTTGCCTTGAAATATTTGGTTGTGGACCAAGGATATGATTAATGGATCCTCTCTGATATGAATCACTGTTCAGTTCTCAATCATCCATGTTGGGCTATGGGTGTCTTTTTCCCTACCTATACGTATAATTAAAGCCAAATTTGGACCAATCCAATTTCTCTCATAGGCCCATTACTATGGGGTATATATAGATCTTGTAGGTATTATTTAACAATCCATAAAAGAGTTTTTTCCAGTCAAATATAGAGATTGAGTGCAAATTTTGGCACTAAAGTTTCAGCCACAAATGTCAACTTCGAATTGCCATTCCAACTTCATTTCTTTTGATTTTTGGGTATCTTTTTCCTTTCATCTCAATATTTTATTATGACCTAATAGAGTTGGATTTGGTGGCCTGTAGCTCCTATTTTCATCTATAAATAGTAGCTGTGTTTTTGTGCTTTTGCCATTTTTTCTTCTCTAGTTTTGGTACAATTTTGTCGTGTTGTTGTTCGTTGTTTGGCACTTATTTTGTGGACAATTTTGGAGAATAATATTGTAAATCTTGCTGATTATAGTGAAGGTCTTGGTCCCGTGGTTTTTAATCTTCACTTCAAAGGATTTTCCATGTAAATTTGGTGTCTCGTATGATTGGTTTTATTCTTAACTTGTTGTATTTATTTGGTTGATCTATTTATTGTCTTATTACTGTTGTGCTTGGTTTTGTTTGTTTTCTCTATGTTCAAATTGGAAGGAAAAGTTTAGACTTGGGTATTCTTTCGCTGCTACCATGTCGTGTACTTCAATAGTGTCCTTGTATTTTTTAAAAAAATAGTATCAGAGTGTTGGTTATTGTTAATTGTTGATTTGAATGATGGATACAAATATGAGCAAAATAGTGTGTTTGAATGGTAGTAATTACTATACTTGAAAAGGCATGATGAAAGATATTCTCATTGTTAAAAAAATATATTTGCCTGTGTTTGCATCTAATAAATCTCAGTCCGTGCTAGATGGGAATTGGGAATTCAAGAACTTACGGGTTTATGGCCATATTAGACAATGGGTTGAAGATAATTAAAACCATATTATGAATGAGACACATTTTAGAAGTTTGTAGGACAAGCTTGAGATATTTTATGCTTCGAAGATTGACAATAAAAAGTTCTTCCTTCTTAAACAATTGATAAATATCAGGTATAAAGAGGAAATTCCTATTTCTGATCATATAAATAATTTTTAGGGTGTCCTTGACCATCTGTCTAGAATGGGTGTAATGTTTGATGAAGAAATTCCAGGACTTTGGCTTCTTAATACTTTGCCAGACTCTTAGGAAACATTTCGAGTTTCTTTGACTAATTCTGCTCCTAGTGGTGTTATAACTATGGAATATGCTAAGAGTGGTTTCTTAAATGAAGAGATGATAAAAAGATCTTGATACACCCAAATTACAACTCTCGTTAGAAATTGTAAGCGGTCGCTATCAAATAAAGAATCCAACTGGGTTGGGTGTCGAATCCTATAGGGAATACTATGTTCACTAAGTATTATGGTTATTATTAGACTGTTGATTGAAGGTTCCAGAATAAAGGGGGATTTTTATTTATCAATTGTAGTCAAATGTTTGTCATGGAGAGTAATCCAAATATTGATTTTATTGCAAAGAGTAATTCAGTAAGAGTAGTCAAACTACAGTTATGGTTACCAAGATGCTTAAGCATCTAGGGTTGTGAGCTACTTTAAACTCCCAATGAACAATTCTAATTGCAAGAGTAATTAAATTATATGGTTTACCCATTAGTTTCTCAACCTAAATGAGTAGTTTATCCCTTAGTTCTTCCAAATTAAGGAACGAGTAATTAATTCAACTATATTCTCACATGGGCTGATCCAGTTAAAGCACCTACCTTCTATCCAAAAGTTAAAGCCTTTAGATTTGGGTAAACCCTTCCTTTTTCCAACACACACTTTTCTATTAGAACAAGTGATGTTCCTGGGCTCACTTTTCAAGTTTGCAACCAAGAAAACTCATTAAAGTGAAGAAGGTTTTATGCAACATCAATTATTCATGGGAATCTATTAAATTCACAACCCCAATTAGCTATTTACATCAAGGCTTCAATAACCCTAGTCATGGGAGTTTAGCCACATATCTCAACCATAGAAAGAGAAAAAGTCATTGTGTCTAAATTAAATCTGGATATACTTACAAACATAACAATTATTGTTCTTCAATCTTCATTGGGGGAAATGATAATGGAATCTAGATCCCCAATTCTAGAGTGAATCTCAAAGAAAAACTATGTAGCAATATGTTTTAAGTCTTGGAAAAACCTAGTAAAAGATAACAGATAAAAGATGCCTAATAAAACCTAAAACTGTGCATTTATATGTTCCCAAGGAAAAAGAATTTAAAATTCAAATAATATAAAATCTGCGTTCAAAGTGGTGGTCCATGGCAAGACTAACTGTCCAATATGTAGTCTGTCGTTGCTGATCGTGGGTTGTCACTTTCTGGTTAAGACTGACGGTTCACATAGTGGTCAGTCACAAGACTGGCGGTCTAACATCTTGACCATCACTGGTGGTTCTAGAGAGTCAGGTTCTAGATAATCCTGACAGCTGGAGTGGTGGTCCATCGAAAGATCGACGGTCCACCAAGTTGGCCATCACTGAACCTTTCCAAATTCTTAGTTCTGTTTAGTGCTGAGGGCCAAAGTGGTGGTCTATCACAAGACTAACGGTCCACCACATGGACCGTCGCTGGGTCTTCAGAGTTCATGGGTTCTACCTCAATCTGACGGTTAAGTTAGTGTTCTATCAAAAACTAACGGTCCACCATTTTGACAATCAGAAATGTTTTTCTGCTAATTTTTCAGTCTTTTCCTTAATCATCTCCTTACCCTAAAACACTAAAAACCAGAATTAAAGGCAACCTTGGTTGCTTGGAAACATTCAATTTTTCTAAGAAAAAGATGAAAAATGTTCCATCAGAAGCCGAAACATCAACACCCTCAACTTAAGATCATTGCTTGTCCTCAAGCAACTCAGCATCAAATTACAAATTTGAACAATACAATGACGGGCATTTACCGTTGAACCAATTCTCATACAACAATTCACTTTTCATCGAAATCATATGGTTTAACATGTCAGAGTCTACAACCGGCATTGTTTCAAATTCAATTTAGCTATACAACATGGATTCCAATATCTACAGAGATCGGCTAATTTAAGTATGACTCAAGTTTCCCTCACAGTCAAGGAAATCCACCACTCAATATCTTTTGAGGATACAAAATACAACCCTCTCACTCATTAAAAAAAATTGTAAACATAGCACATGCACCCATAGGTTTTCCCTTATCATCTAATGTCCCCTTATAGTTGATTTCCAAGATCAAGAAGGACTTTTTTGGCTAGTTCTGAGGTATCAGGCTAGGTTTGGAGGGAATTTTGGGGAAATTGACTAAAAGCTACACTTTAACTCTCTTTGCATACAAATTCTTCTTACCAAGGCCATTGCTTTGCTAACTCACTTACCCATTTCTCATACATTCATGATTTACCATAATAGACCCTTTTTTTACAAGCATCAGCCACCCTCAACTTAGGCTGATGCCATAAGTCAAAGTGTACATTGTCTTAACTAGACCAGGGCCAAATGGACTTATTCAAATTCTAGACCAACTTTCCATTAGGCAGTTAACAGTCCTGTAATATCCATCGTTAACTTAGGTGTTTTACCTAAGTTTAGGTACACATTGCCTATTACTAGGCCAGGGCCAAAGCTAGGAGACAACAACTAAAAGAGAGTTAACTAAAATGTTTGGTGATGAAGAAAAATTAACAAAGGCTCAAAGAAGGGTTCAAAAATAGAAACTTATTTTTTGTGGGGTCAATTATTTTGGCTAAATAAACTAAAAGCACAAGGTGGCCTGCCATCACTTCCTATCCCATCTACTACAAAACAGCATCAATTAAACCAGGGAAGTTCTAGATACTATAATATGTAAGAACTAATACAAATACTCATACACACAGTGGCAACTGAGTCACACCCATTCTACTATTCTTAAGATTTGCATCACATATCATGTATATTTATAGGGTAATGCCAATTACAAATTTACTAACAGTTGATCACATATTCTAGGAGACAAAAGTAAATAGTTAAATGGAAACAGTCATAGTTAGATGCCAACATCATTCATCATCCGTATTCACAACAAGACACTGCACAAAACAACACTTTTATTTCATGGACCAACTTTGGCAACATAACAAGACTTAAAAACAAGAAAAATGCATATTTGAAATTAAACCTAAATATTCCACTTCTTCGAGATAGCACATGGTAGGGTTCCAAAATGTCAGCAACACAACCTCCCCATGGTACAAGTACCCCACCCCCACAGAAAAACACATGCATTGTCCTCAAAGCATTAAAATAAGTACAAGGGAATGGGTTTACTTGTATTTTTCTCTCATTCATCTGAGGAATCTGTGAATTGTGCTGAGGCTCCTGTGCCCTCACTTGGTGCATTGTTGGCCTCTATGGTGGTAGGGGAAGTCAAAACCTCACCCTCCTGGATCAGACGATTCATCTCCCGGACTGATGCTGAACTTTGCCCCCTTGCTGGGGAAATACTAGTAGATACTCTAGCCACTTTATCTGTGTCTCTCTTTTTTCTATTTTTTTCATCATTTCTTGATTTCTTTTGAGCTCTCTTCAGATCATGTCTTTCCTGTTGCACCGGTGTCATTTCTGCTCTCTTTCTCCTTTTTTCTTCTTTCCTTGCAGCTTGCTCATCTATGCGTTGCTTGCTTTTATCTTTCACTATTCATCCCATCAGATCTACAATACCCTCATCATTTTTACTTGCTGCTAAGGCTAGGTCAGAAATAGTCTAATGAGGTTGCCTTCCCTTCAACTTTGCTATTTCGGCCTTTGCCTGCTCAAATTCAGCCATGATCTTTGCAAGATCAGTGAGGGAAAGTGCATCTAGCCTTTTATTGATGTAGTGATTGATGTTGTTCATCCTATCCTAAATAGTTTCAAATGGACGGATTGCCTCCACTATAATTTCATCAACAAAAGGTTTAAATTATAACGCCCATTTATCTAACTAGGTCTGAAACCTCTTTTGCATCTTTATTGATTTTGGAAAATTCTCCTGCGTTAACATGTATTCTGCAAAGTATTCTTCACCCATAGATTGTGTAGAACCCGACCCTGTAGAATTATTTAGAGGCACATATTTTGGTGGAACATAAATGGTGATTGGCAATGACATACCTGTGGGAATTTCTGTAGAATCAGGAGGTGGTGTAGATTGAGTCTAGTAAGCTGGAGGCTTGGTGACACATATCTCAAAATTTGAGTCATATTTCAACTTCTCAATCTCCTACCTACGTGTAGCCTGGATTTCATTGTCAACTCCATAGATCAGGGGCACACCAGGTTGTTTTCATAACTCAGTGATTATGCATAGGAACGGCAATGCACTGCTTGTTTTATGTGCCCTCACAAATATCTCATCTGTAATAATCTAGCCAAAGTCAACTTGCATCCTTGAAACTAGGCTTACCACCAATACGACTCTGTGTTTATCCATGTTTTTGTCACCTTTTGTTGGCAACAACTTTTAGCGAACAACAGCCTACCATAGCTTAGCCCTAAAGCTAATGAAATATTTTGCAATGCGCTCGTATGGATTAGTCAACCAAGAAGGGTTACCATCATTAGTCAATAATGATGCCACCCAAGGCTTCCGGGTGGATGCAATTCTCAACCTATACACAAGATCAGGTATAGCAGGGAGAGCCTCATACTCTAGCCCATATAGGATCCTATTTATTGTGTGGTCTAAAATATCGATCGTGACTCCTCGGATAGGTACGGACTCTCTATTCAGCAAGCTTACAATTGACGTCCCTTTTGGATAGTCCTTTTCTACTAGAGTAAGATAATTGGCAAAGAATTTTCTTACCTAATTCGGTTGATATGCTTCTGGTGTCCAGCTCATCCATGCTAGTTCATACTCGTTAAAATGGCGTTCCAACTCAAGATATTCATGTAGCTCTATTGTCACAATCTGATGTTCCTCTATAAATGGACTATTTATCCCTCTTGTTGTAGGTGTCAATCCATCATAGAACTTATCTATCATTCCCTCTATCTTCCATCTAATCATTTCTCAAACTTGAGGATGCTTATGCTTTATTACGTTAGAATCCTTAGGTTAAGTATCCATATCAGTCGCTTCTATTTGCTTTCCTACATTAGTAGTCTCCATTTCACCCTCGACAGGCTCAGGTTGATCTGTAGCAAGTGTTGCCTTATCTGGGCTTGAACTGGTGCTTCTTGTACTAATGTTGCTCTCCTCTTTAGACTGGAAGAGTGTGGGAGTTTCCTTTTCACTTTGCCTGGTGTTATAGACAAGTGCAGATTTGCCTCTACCCCTTTGAGATCTTCCTCCTCTATTTGGTAATATTTTATGAGCGCTAATGCCTGAAAAAAAGTAAAGAATTAGTTCATAACACAAAGTAGCATAAATAGTGAAAATTTAATTTGACGGCCACACTGGTGGTCCATCAAGTAATTGGTGGTCCCCCATGTTGTCCGTCAGGTCCTATCCAGAAGGCCTAAAATTTTAGAGTGCTGTGAAGGTCCATTTGGTGGTCTTTCGAGAGAACGATGGTCCACCATTTAGGCCATCACATCTTATCCAGTTAGTGTCATATCTGGGGTCGTTGCGATGGTCAATTTGGTGGTCCGTCACAAAAGTGACGGTCCACCATTTCAACAGTCATCCCTCCTTCTTCAGATTTCAGCTTTCAATTCACTATCTTGTCAACCATTTAGAATACAACCCTAATTTTTAAACAACAATTGACACCCACTTCACATTTATACACATTATTTCTCATTTTTAAATATATGCGTTACTCATACTTCACTCACATTGCATACTCAAGTTTCAAAACATACAACAACTCAAAGTAAGAGAATAACACAAGATTGAATTTTAATGAACAAACCACTTAGTCATTTCATGTTTTTGAAATTCAAAAATAGAAGGTTGGTGCTCATACCTTAGTGTTGCAGTAGATTTTTTCCTACTTGGATGAAAATTAAAAAATCCACTACAATCCTAGTAATTTACATTTAAGATTTTTGTGATTAAGATAAATAAAAGAAATAGGTTTGCTTAAATAGAGCAAAAAGAGGTAGATGGAGAGTCCTAGGAAGATCAAATGCCCTCAACTTATTTGACTAGAAAGGAATTTGGTCAGTTGAAGAAGTTGAAAAGGGTACAACGTATGTAACCGGTCTTTTACCTCTTTAAAATAGCTTAGCCAATAACGGGTCACTTAAATAAATCTCAATTTTAACCCGACCTGACCTAGTGCTAGGGTAATTTTAACGGCCTTAGCGATGGTTCATCGGACGTGCGACGGACCACCACTAGGGTAGTCGCTTCTTACTAGAACATGGTCACTTCAGCTTACTTGCGACGGTCAATTTGATGTTCTACCAATTTTACAATGGTCAACCACTTTGATCGTCGCTCCTTACCAGAACTTAGGCCACCACCATAATTTCGACGGTTGAAGAGGCGGTCCACCAAATTTGTGAAGGTCCACCACTTTGGCTGTCGCACCTTACCAGAACCTGGGATACTCAACTTGATTTTGATGGTCAAAGTGACGGTTTACCAAATTTATGATGGTCCACCACTTTGGCCGTCAACTTTTTCCAGTGAATAAATTTTTTTGCATTTTTTCGACGGTTGAAATGGTGGTCCGTCAAGTGACTGGTGGTCCACCAATTCGGCCGTCACTTTTGTTCTAGTAGCTAAGATTTTCCCTCTTTTTCAAATTGTACTGCTCCTTTTTTTTGCTGCATTTTAAATCCTACACACTTCACAAACACATCAAAATGCACTGGAACAACAAAAGAATTTAACAAGTGATTCCAACAACACAATCTGGGTTGCCTCCCACTAGCACCTGATTTATTAATGTGGCACGACTCAGATATCTCAATTACTCAGACTTCATCAAGATAGATAGTATCAATACTTCTTATCGAGTCCATTGGGCCGAACAGTTTCAAATGTTGCCCAATTACCTTAAAGACACTTTCGTCTTCATTTTCAAGTTCCACTACTCCAGAAGAGTGAACTCGACTCATTTTAAATGGGATGGACCATTTGTATTAGAGCTTACCTGGAAACAGTTTGAGTCTGGAGTTGAACAGAAACACCAAGTCACCTCTCTGGAAATCTCGCTTTTCAATCCTACGGTCGTGATACTTCTCCATTTTTTCTTTGTATAGATCAGCCCGATCATAAGCTCCATAATGAAACTCATCCATCTCATTTAGCTTCCCCAATCTCATATTCGCTGCCTTATTCTAATTTAAGTTAAGTTGCTTTAGTGACCACAACGCTTTATTATTTAGCTCAATCGGCAAATGGCACGCCTTGCCCATAAATCGAATGGTATGGAGACATGCCAGTAGGTGTCTTGAAAGTCGTTCGATATTCCCATAAGGCATCTTCTAGCTTCCTAGACCAATCCTTCCTGCTAGTATTTATAGTCTTGGCAAGGATAACTTTGATTTCCCAATTAGAGATTTCTACCTGCCCACTGGTTTGCGGGTGGTATGATATAGCCACTTTATGCTTCTTTACTCCATATTTTGCCAAGGTAGCTCTGAACAATTTGTTGCAAAAGTGTGATCCTCCATCGCTGATAATGGTACGTGGTACCCCAAAGCGAGAGAAGATGTTTTTCCTCAAGAATGAAACAACTCTCTTCTATTCATTATCTGCTAGAGCCACTGCCTCAACCCATTTTGACACGTAGTCAATGGCCACTAATATGTACTTTATCCCAAATGAGCTCACGAAGGCCACATGAAATTGATGTCCCAAACATTAAATAATTCTACCTCCAGCATTTTAGACATTGGCATCTCATGGTTCTTTGATATAAACCCTTGCCTTTGACATTGGTCACTCCTCTTCACGAACTCGTAGGCATCTTTGAACAAAGAGGGACAATAGTAGCCACTTTGAAGCACTTTCCATGCTGTTTGATCACCTGCAGGGAAGAATGACTTACTTCCAGTATACTCAACATATCTACTTCTAGGATACACCATCTAATAATACTATCGGCACATCACCAAAAAAGATATGGCTCATCCCAGAAGTAATAGGTCACATCATGGAGAAACTTTTTCCTTTGATGAAATAAAAGATTCTCGAGTATCACCTCGCTCACCAAATAATTTGTGAAATCATCATACCAAGGTATTTTCTCCATAATACCAGCCAAGATTTCCTTATATGGAAATGTATCATTGATCTCAAATTCATCTCTAACTGCTTGTTCACTTTCTATCCTAGACAGATGATCCGTAACTTGATTATCGCAACCCTTTCTATCTTTGACTTCAAAATCAAACTCTTGAAGTACCAAAACCCATTTGATCAACCTTGGTTTTTCATTCTTTTTTTCCATTAAATATCTCAAGGCTGCATGGTCAGTGTGGACTACCACCTTGGTTCCTAGCAAGTAAGCCCAGAACTTCTCAAAAGCATAGACTATTGTAAGAATTTCATGTTCTATGACAGTGTACTTCTTTTGAGCTCCATTCAGTGCTTTACTGGCATAATTGATTGGATGAAACAATTTGTCTTTCTTTTGTCCCAGCACAGCTCCAAGGGAAAAACCACTTGCATCATATATGATCTCAAATGGTTTTGAACAATCCGGTGCAACAATAATAGGAGCATCAACTAGCTTCCCTTTATGGCATTCAAATGCCTTCAAGGAATCATCATCAAAGGAGAATTTTACTTTCTTCTCTAAAAGTTTGTAAAGGGGGTTTGCAATCTTTGAGAAGTCCTTTATAAACCTCATATAGAAGCCAGTATGACCTAGAAAACTTCACAAACCTTTTTTGAAATAGGAGGTAGAAATTTCTCTATAACCTCAACTTTAGCTCGATCAACTTCAATCCCCTTTACTAAAATTTTGTGTTCGAAAACAATGCTCTCCTTCACCATAAAGTGGCATTTCTCCTAATTAAGCATAAGATTGAACTCCTCACACCGCTGCAGGGCCCTACTCAGATTTACCAAGAAGAGCTCAAAAAAATCACCAAAAACCGAAAAATCATCCATAAACACCTCTAAGGTATCTTCAACCATATCATAGGATATCGATATCATGCACTGCTGAAAAGTGGAAGGTGTATTACATAACCCAAAAGGCATCCTGTTGAAAGCAAATATGTCATGTGGACACGTGAATGTCGTCTTCTCCTGATCTTCGGGAGCAATAGAAATCTTCTTGTAACCAGAATATCCATCTAAGAAATAGTACCAACTTTTTCCTGCTAGTCGATCAAGCATCTGATCTATAAAAGGCATGGGTAAATGGTTCTTCAGTGTCCACGAGTTGAGTCTTTTATAATCCATACAACCCCTCAACCTAGTAATAGGCCTGAGTGGGATCAACTCGTTCATCTCATTAGCTAAAACTATTATGCCCCCTTTTTTGGGCACGCACTGAATAGGACTTACCTACTTACTAACTGAGATTGGATATACCACTCCTGCATCTAGCCACTTGATGATTTATTTTTTCACTACCTCTTGCATAGGTGGGTTTTAGACGACGCTGATGCTTAATATTTGGGATGCAATCCTCCTCTAGCTAGATTTTATGTGTGCATATACAAGGAGGGGAACTGATAATGTGTACAATCGTCCAACCAATAGCACTCTTATATCTCTTAACAACATAAATAAGGGCTTCCACCTATTTTTCACCTAAATTAGCTACAATAATAATAGGTAGTGTGTTCGTGCTACCCAGGAACACATACCTCAAATGATTGGGCAACTCTTTCAGTTCCAAAATAGATGGATCTTCAATAGACGACTCAGCTAGTGGACTAAGATGATTTTTTAGGTTCAAATCCAGCTTCTTGGGAGCATAAGAGCAAGACCCCATGCCTATCAGGGAACATACCGTCTCCTCATAATCTTCAATACCGTCTTGATCAAATTTCATTAATACAGCAACTAAAGTCTCCACAACAAATTTTTCCTCTATAGGTACTTCCTGCTCCTCCTCATAATACACATCCACAATATAAAATACGCTCATATCTTTATGTTGTTTCATGGACCGGAATACATCAAATCAAACTATTTTATCATTTAGCCTGAATAGTAGTTCATTTGCCTTTAGATCAATAAGTATATTCTCGGTTGCGAGGAAAGGTCTACCTAAGATTACGGGCACCTCGAAGTCCACCTCACAATCGATAATGAAAAAATCAGCTGGAAATATAAAACTATCCACCTTAACTAATACATCATATAGAATCCCCATGAGTCGCTTCACAGACCTGTCTGCCTTAACTAATCTCATGTTCGTAGAAGTAGGATCCACCAAACCCAGTTTCTTATAAACAACAAGTGGCATCAAGTTTATACTAGATCCTAAATCATATAGAACTTTTGCAAAATCAAGAGGCCCAATAGTGCAGGGGATAGTAAATGCTCCCAGGTCAGCTTTCTTCTGAACCAACGACCTTGTGGAAATAGTACCACTATGCTGGAGATTGTCCACCATCTCATAACTAATTATCCGCTTCTTTGTAACAAGGTCTTTCATGAACTTTTTGTACCCGAGCATTTGCTCCAATGCCTTCACCAATGGCAAGTTGATTGTCAACTGCTTAAGAATACCCATAAACTTACCAAAATTTATGTCGTCGACCTTCTTTTTCAACCAATGGAGAAATGGAGGAGGTGGATTTGGGATTGTAGTAACCACCACTTCAGTCTTCTTTCTCTTGGTCTTCTCTAACTCATCAACCTGCGGATGGTTGAATGGTGTATTATCAATAAATTCATCCAGTTTTTTAGACTCTACTAGATAAGTTTCTTCATGCTCAATATCCTTTGGAATCGTAGCTTTGCCCATAGATGGTCCTGGTAATACCTTACCACTCCGTGTGGTAATGGCCATGTAGGAGCCATCATTTTAAGGATTTTGAACTTTTTAACTTTACAAAAATCTACTCTTTATCTGATTTAATGCTGTTGAGATTTGGCTTATTTGTTGCTCTAACTACTTGATAGAAGTAGAGTGTGAGTTTACCAACTGACTCATGAAAGACAAATCACTCTTCATATTTGTCACCCCAGAGTTTGTAGACTCCACTCCCTTTAATAATTTCTCCATGATGTTCTCTATGGACATCTTACCAGAGGTAGTTACAGCATTATCTCTGCTACCAGTAGGTAAGTATAGTCCACTCCTATCATTTTTTCCCTTCTAGTTCCCTTGATCTCTATCCTTTTAACCAACTTTATCGTAATAGTTCTTACCTTGATTTCCTTGGCTATTACTTTAAAAAAACCCTGGTTGTTTCGATAGTTTGCTTCTTCTTTCGAATCATAGTCAGATCTGCCTTGGGATCCTACAACTTTTAATTTCTCAGTCTTTCTAGATAATAAATGCTTGGTCAACAAATCTATTTGCATCCTTAAGTGTGCCATATCCTTGTCATATTCTTCCTCCTTCTTGTATTGCTCTATAGTCATATTACCAAATACAATAAAGCTTGCTTCCATAAATCCCTGGTATGCCAATCTCTACTCTGCTTGGTTATCTGATCAAGTATCTCTGAGGACTCTGGAAAAGTAAAGTTAACAAATGACCCTCCAACAGCATTATCCACGACTGGCTTCGTAATAGAGTTCAAAGCTCGATAAAGAGTCTCCATCAAATAAAATCAGTTATATTATGGTTCGGGCATTGCATTAGCTTCTTTTTACACCTCCCTTAGGTCTCATGAAGAGCTTTAGTGGGAAACTATCAAAAGGTCTAGATTTAAAGGTTAGGAAAATGGATGATAAAACTACGTATGTCCATAGTGATTTAGATGAAGAAATTTATATGGATCATCCAAAAGGTTTGAAGTCAAGGGATAAGAGATTTATTTTTACAAACTGAAAAAGAGGTTGTATGGTTTGAAATAAGCTCCCAGGCAGTGGTAAAAAAAGTTTCGTTCCCTTATGAGCCAGCAGGGCTTCAAGAAGACTACTTTAGACCATTGTGTTTTAATGTAAAAATTCTTCGATAGTGAGTTCATTATTGTTCTTATTTTTGTTGATGACATGCTTATTATTGGTCATAATACTTGCAGGGCTCAGAAGTTGAAGCAAGAGTTGAGTAGGTCTTTTCCTATAAAAGACTTAGGACTAGCAAGACAAATTCTTGGCTTGCAGATTTTCCGTGACTGAAAGGCCAAGAAGTTATGGTTATCATAAAAGTAAATTTAGAAAGTACTTCAAAGGTTCAATATAGATAAGGCTAAAGTTTCTAGTACACCTTTAGATATGCACTTTAAATTGAGCAAGAAGCAGTATCCTTCCAGTGATGATGAGAAAGAAGATATGAAGAAAGTTCCTTGTGCTTCGGCCATTTATAGTTTGATGTATGCAATAGTTTGCGCAAGATTAGATATTTCTCATGATATTGGTATTGTTAGTCATTTTCTTCTAATCCAAGAAAAGAACATTGGAATGCTGTGAAGTGGATTATGAGATATATTTATGGCACTTCTAGTATGAATTTTTGTTTTGGTATAGAGAAGCCTATTCTTTTTGGTTATACTAATTCAGACATTGATGATGATGTTGATACACACAAATCAACTTCAAGGTATTTGGTTAGGGGGAGCTATGTCTTGGTATTCTAGATTGCAACAATGTGTTACACTATCAACTACAGAAGCTGAGCTTATTGTTGTTGTTGAAGCTTGTAAAGAATTACTTTAGATGAAAAGAATCTTGGGAGAAATTGGTTGTGCTCAAGAGGGATATGTTCTTTATTGTAACAGTCAAAGTACTATACGTCTTTGCAAGAATTCTATATTTCATGATCGATCTAAACATATTGATGTGAGATACTATTTGATTTAAGATGTATTGGATTCTAAGTTACTTCAACTTGAGAATATTCATACGAATGATAATAGTTCTGACATGATGACTAAAGCTTTGACAAGAAAAAAGTTTGAAAATTGTTGCATGATCGTTGGAATGGTGGACTCCTCCACATAGTCGTGAAGGAAGAATTATTTGTTTATGGGTCTTTTTCCTTTCCTATATGGATAAATAAAGCCCAATTTGGACCAACCCCCTTTCACCCATAGGCCCATTACCTTGGGAAATATATATAGATATTTTTAGATCTTATTTCACCATCCACAAAAGAGTTTTCAGCAGACAAATATAGAGATTGAGTGCAGATTTTTCTAATAAAATTTCAGCCACAACAGTCAACTTTTAATTGTGATTTTTGTTTTATTTCTTATCCGATTAAGCAGATTTTTAGATAGCTTGATCCTCTAATCTCAATCTTTGATTAGGAACAAACGTAGTTGTATTTGACGGCCTTTAAATCCTATTTTTTATCCATGAACAGTAGTTGCATTTCTGTACTTTTGCCTTTTTTCTTCTCTAGTTTTCGTGCAATATTGTTGTGTTGTTGCTCATTGTTTGGAACTTATTTTGTGGTCAATTTTGGATAATAATATTTTAACTCTTGGAGATTATAGTGAAGGTTTTGTCCCATGGTTTTTTACTCTTCACATCAAAGGGTTTTCGACATAAATTTGGTGTCTCATGTGATTGGTTATATTCTTGTCTTATCGTATTTGTTTGGTTGATATATTTGCTGCCTTATTAACATTGTGCTTGGGTTTGTTTGTTTTCTCTTGGTTCAAATTGAAAGGGAAAGTTTAGATTTAGGTATTCTTCTGCTGCTACCTTGTTGTGAACTTTGATAGTGCCCTTATTTTTCCCAACAATCCACACCCATTATGTGTATGATGACCCTAAAAAGTAGTTATTTGCGTATATAGTGATATTCCATGACTAGCTGGCCATTGTTTTATGAGTTCAATAACATTAAGAGGTAGGAAATAGGAAAGTAGATTGTCTGTATAATGTTCTTCTATAGAGGAAAATAATATTTATGTCATGTTGTACTATATATAGGAAGAGGGCCTTCCTATGTTATATAATTGCTTACCTTGGTATTCAATGTAGTAATATTAGGTCTATCCATTTCTTGGATGGTCAGATAGTGGTTGTCCGCTTATAGATTGAGGAAGGCTTATTAGTCTATGAAAGAAGTTTGAATGAAAGTAACATTGAGTTGTATGCTTAAGATTAAGTTTGATAAAAGAGGCTTTCGGTTCCTAAGGACTAGGCTAAAGTTAATTCTGGAGATTTCCAATTAGGAATAGTATAAGGTAAAGGATGAGACTCCAATTTTATCCAATGTTTTATTTTATTTTTTTAATTTTTTTTTATATGTGGTGTCTGGACCAGCTTTTATGTACTTTGATTTATTTTATGAGATATCTAGCACTTTCCACCAACAATAAATATCAGGTAACTCTATCTATCAAGGCTCGGATAGCAGCCAATATTTTATATCTACCTTAACTCCTGAAGTGGCTTGATAACTGACCTTTTACGTAATAGGTTCTCTGTCTAAAATCATTTTTTTATTTGGTGGTGGTGTTGTGTGATATTTTCTTTCACCAATGTTTTGAACATTTTGGGTTGTCTTTATTGAATTGAATAACACTTCTTTGGAAAAGGAACCTCATTTATTATCTTCTCAAAAAAAAAAATGATATCTGCCTTCTTGCAGTTGCTTGTGCTAAGTTTATTGTCTTCTAGTTTTAGTGTAGTGTCCTCATTTAGACTTGATGCTTTGTTTTTTCCAAATTGTCATTGTAGACATTTCAATTCACTAAGCCATGTACCTCTAAAACTAAATTCAGAATCATACCTCATGTAACCTTTATTATTATGCTTCAAATATGTTGACATCTTTATAGATCCATCCTTCCTTGGATTTTTCCATGCACAGCCCAATAGATATATTATTTAGTTTTAAATCTCAGGATAAATACTCAAAGTGTCAAGATGAAGAAAAGGATTATAAATGCAAAGATGAAGACACTAATAAACATGGCTACATCTGTGTGGTGAGGACTGTGCTTCAAATTGCAGTGACATATGCAAGTATGCTCCCACCAAGGCTGAACAAAATAAATTCCCTTCAAGCAGCAACAAGAGAATATGTTTATACCATCATGATTGTATGTAATTGTTTCAGATAGTTCCACAACATGTAATTGTTTATTTTGAAATCAAGGCATGTGTATTCAAGAGTTTTTAGTCTCTAAACTTATGTTTATCCGAGTGCTATACCAAGTTAGTTACCTCAAGACACCCTTTTTGTAGTGTGAGATATTTGTGTTTGTTTTATAGTACCTTAATATGTTATAAACTTGGAACTGACATGTGCTCGTCTTATAGTTGTGTGTAGTATTCATTCTCATTCGGCTTTTGAAATTACTGACATGTGCTTCCAACGGTTGTTCAAAAATCTCACGAAATATAACCACTTAACCTAATTTTTTTCCACAAACCATTTCTCACACCTCTATTGAAACAGTATGGTATCACGTTCTTTCATCGATTAGTTATTTCTCTCTATTCGTATCTCTATTTTCAGTTTTGATATTGATTAGTTCACAAGATTCAATGACCAATTCAACTCCGAAGCCTCGATTAGCCGGGTATGTATTTGTTCTCTCTTCTTGGTCTAACGTGAAAGCTTTAATCTCTTATATATTTTATTTCTTAGAGATCTTACGTATGATAGAATACTTGATTCTATATATATATATATATATATATATATATATATATATATAACTCTCCACTATAGAAATCACTTGGACTACTTTTTTCTTTCTTCCCGTTTTATCAAATATTTGAAAAGTTGGTGTTTTCTTATGTAATATTTTTTTAGAAGGTTGAAGTGTTTGACTAATTATTTTAAAGGGAATACTCTTAAATAGTAGCAGAAGAGGAAAAACCGCTTTTTTCTGGAGGTACTTTTAGAACCTTGACCAAGCATAAATTATTTCTTCAATAGTAATAAATATTATTTCTAAAATTAATTTACCAAACATAAGTTGCTACTCTTCAAAAATATTTTTAAAATAATATTTCTAAATAAAAGTAAAAAATTATTTTTAATATTATACAGAACTAAAAGATGAATAGGATTGCAAGGATATTGTCGTAAACTACAATGGAGGAAGCTTGTGTGCAATAACCTTGGTTTGTTTTGAATGAGAAAATCTATACAATATATAGGTTGCACAAATTCCAGTGGTAAGGTTTTATTGGATTGTCCATCAGTTAGGCTGAGACCTTTAGTAGAAGTCCCTAAGTTCCAAAACTACGATCCTACCATAGGTTTTATAGGGTTATCCGCTAGAATAGATTTGACACCTTAGTTCTTTTATACATTAGTTTAGTGGATCCACGTTAGCCAGTATTCATTATCTTGGCATGGTACGAAGAACCTTCCCAACTGAGTTTACAGGTTGGGCCCCGTTTAACTCTTAAGAGGTATGTCAGTTAAAAGTAGTTCCTACAGTTTAGAACTAATTAGTTTCATGACCTCGTATTTAATTTATTCAAAATATTGTTTTCAGTTATAAATTTAATTACTTGATCAGTAAATCAGATAAATTCCTTAGTTTTATGGTCAGTTTATCCCGTTATGATCAGTATGTTTAGTTCCATATAGCATTATGCATATATCAGATACTTAGTATATTTAAAGTACTTACTACATACTTTTTTTGAACTATATTGTATTATAATATAGCTTCATATATTCAATATCCTACCTCAGTTAGCACGATCCAGCAATACCTCAGCAATAGAGTTTGGTGAGCCCTCAACGTTTGAGGACTAGTTTTAGTATCTTTTTTTCATTATTATTTCAGTTTTAGACATTTAGAGTTAGTTGGGGAATTGTCCTAGCAACTCATCTTATAGAGTCTTTCAGACAGATGTGCTAGTGTTTTCAACTTTATGGTTATACTAAATGTTGGTTTTGTATTAACTCACTGTTTGATTTAATTTAACTTTATTATATTATTCAAACTTCCAGTTTTTCCTTAATACAATTTAGTTATATATTATCTTTAGTGTCATGTCATACCATCGGTTATCTTTGAATCACTTGTGACGCTAACACTATTTTACACCTAAAAGTGTAATGCCCAAGGAATACACCCTAGACATCACACGGTGCTCAAGTCTACGAGTAGTCCCAAGCTAACCCTTTAAGCCTGATAACAACTTCAAAACTCATAACAACGATAAACTTGACATGTAAAATCTTGGAATACTAAAGTATTGTCTTAATTGATACTGAATTAACATCTTTCTAAAAGTCTTAAACTTGAAAACAAATATTGTTGTAGTCTAAAATGAAAATTTGTCAGATAAGTCTCTAGTTCTAACTAGAGAGCCATTGAGACAAGCGCTAGCTAACTCAAAACTTAATGAAAATCAAATGACTAAAACATGTCACTAACATTAGTATCTAGTAGAATTGGCCCTAGATCTACGAGGATTCACCAAGAGCTAGAATTGAGGTAGAGATGCTCAAAATTAATAACGCTACTGGAACTAAGCAACAGTACCTACATTAATAGACTATGTAGCACATAGACATATATGTGGATCAACACTTTTGGATTGTACTGAGCATGTGGGGGTGAATTCATAGTTAAAACAACAACTCAGTGTTCGTATAAACTTGTCAAGAATGTATGCTAAGTGTAAATGACTCACCTTTGCTTGAAACAAAAAAAAGCTGCAAAATCATAAACATGAGAAATAAAGCATAATACTAACTTTGTAAGCCATAACACTTAGTTCTAAAATCTTTTCTCTTGCTCTTTTATTTTAGGGAGGTTCTTCTAACCTATATACTCCATGTGAGCTATCATGGAGTCCAACATCTTACCCATGGTGGATAGAGCTCATGTTGGGGAAAGTTGTACTACCCTTGCCATCGGAATAGGACCTAAACTAAGTGATCACTATCTGTAACTTTACCCATATTGGGAATAAGCCGAACTTACGTTGGCTCATAGTTTTGGGGCATATAACTGTGGACGCAAACCCAAATTCATGCTAAATACTACTCCCTTACTTATATGCTCATATTGTAGGAAATCCACCTTAAAATAGTATAATGGTTTATAATGCAATTTGGGCACAAGGGTGAAGAGGATATAAAGGTATTTTGGATTTCTTGGAATTAGGTTAGGGTTTCTTGGAGAGAAAATTGATGGAGAACAGATGTATTATGCTTAAACAATCATTTAATCCTTTGTTTTTATGAATTGGGGTGGTGGTATATGACCTAATATCCCCTCTAAAGATTGAAGTATCAACAGGAATGTCGTTTGTGGGCTTGGCGCGACGCGGTGGAATCGAGTTGAGCTGCTAGAATCAAAATCCAAACACAACCCAAACCTTATCCAAAAATTCCAAAACTTCCCCAAGACATTATTCTTACACCCCTGAACATGAATTAACTCAAAAACCACCATCTCAGAGCCCAGAAGGTCAACTTAACAATTTTCGAAGTTAAGGGGTCAAAAATAAGGCTAAGTCTTTAACACTTAGTTTTATTTTCAGGTTCTAAGTATCTTATACAAAAACTATGAGATGAACTAAACTAAAAGAGTACGTGGCATAAAATATCTCCCCCTTGGGAACATTCATCCTCGAATGAAACTAGTTAAGCTGAGAATACTGAGGAACTGAGATTACACACTAATCTTGCACAACTGGAAACATGACTATGTGACTGAACGGATTCAAATACATAATTATGACATAAAGATGATTATATAGAGCTGGAACTGAGAATGGAAAGGAGATAATCTAAGGAAAATGGTTACCTTAAGATGAGTCTAAACTCACGGAGAAGAGATGAGAGTACTTGGTTCACATGTCTGCTTCTACTTCCCAAATGGCACCCTTAATGGATTGATTCTGCCAAAGAACTTTGACCAAGGAAACTTCTTTGTTCCTTAGCCTACAAATCTGGTGATCAAGAATCTCAACTAGGATCTCTTCATAAGAAAGGCTATCCTGAATTTCAATTCTTTCAAAAGGAACTATAATAGTTGGATCACCAATACCTTTCTTCTATAAGAATACATGGAACACTAGATGGACGGATGAAAAACCTGTAGGAAACTCTAGCTCACATGCTACCTACACAATATGACTAAATATTCTACAAGGGCCAATATATCATGGACTAAGCTTTCCTTTTTGTCGAATCTCTTCACCCCCTTCATAGGCAAAATCTTAAAATAAACTAAGTCACCAACCTCAAACTCAAGATCCCTTCTCCTCACATCTACATAAGATTTTTGATGACTCTAAGTTGTCATAACATAATGCCCCGAGACTACCCCCTAGACGTTACATAGTTCTTAGGATCGGAAGTGATCCCAAGCTAACTCTTATACTAGAATACCTTATGAGCAACTGATTTAAATACATACAACTGAAGGAAATGAGCGGAAGATAAGTCTTTAGCTTAATATGTTCAAAATAAAACTATTAAAACGATTACAACTCTTATTAACAGATAAAACTAAAATAAAATATACAACTCTACTGACTGTCCATGAAGCCTCTACTTGTATTGACTATGGGTAGTTGGGAAATAACCTCCAGCTATCCTGAATCAATACGACTAAATGAAGAAAAAAAGATGCTACTCTAACTAAAGTTGACTCGAGTCCTTGAATCAAAAGAATCCATCACCTTCTTATGGAAGCTGCAAGGTGTCTGATTATGATATGTGTGCTCTAACTGGTACCTACATTATGAGATAATGTAGCACATAGAAAAATATGTAAATCATTACTTTTGGAATGTGTTGAGTATGTGGGGGTGAATACATAAGTATAACAGTAACATAATATTCATATAAACTTTTAAATGATGCATGTGAAGTGTAAATGACTCACCTTGAGGTTGAATAATTGAAATTAAAAATCATAAATCATGAATAACAAAGCATACTGTGTAAATCATGTGAGCCACAATACTTAGTTTCTAAAATATGTACTTTTACTATTTCTATTGGGAGGTTTTTCTAACCGACATAGACTATGTGATCATGGAGTCCAGCAACTTACCCATGAATGGAAGAGCTCCGGTTAGGGAAATCTGTCCTACTCTTGCTATCGAAATTGGACCTTAACTTAAGTGATCACTATACTTAACCCATATAGGGACTTTATACCTATGGTGGCTCATAGTTCTGGGGAATGAGACCTTGGAATCATACCCAACTCGGTGCTAAATACTACTCCCATACTTATATGCTCAAACTTTAAGAAATCCACCTTAAAATAGCATAAGGGTGTATAATGAAAATGAGTTATGCTTTTTCTTTTCTTTAAACTATAGTCTAGATTAATAAATGAGGATTGCATCTCTTAGATAAGGATCAAAAGATTAATTCTTTCTTTAAATCTTGATATAACTTATCAAAAGAAACTTAAGAACATAATCTTGTTGAAATCTCAAAACTCATGCTTGAAACTTAAAACATATGTACTTAAATTTTCAGAATTTCACAATAAAGCTTCATTCTCAATAATCATCGTGAAATCATTCAACAATAGCAATTCATGAGAAAAAAGTTTAATTCATGATATAAATTTTCAATTCAAAGCATAAATAGGTGAGATAAACATGCACTTCAATACTTAAATCACTTATAGATTCATAAACTCAAAACGAGATATTTTGGGCATGAACCCTAAATTTGTAAATCATGAAATCTTTACTTTAAAGCAAGTTTCGGGCACAAGGTTGAAAGAGTATCGTTGTTCATAACCCCACATAGCTTAATTTTTATTGGCTTGTGAAGAAGGCTTGAATCTTGGGACTTGAATGACGAACATATGAAGGAAACCCTATTCTTGATGTTTCTTGAAGATTTTCTTGAACTAGGAAACTTGAATTCTTGGATTCTTTGGGAAGAAAAACTTGAGTTTCTTCTTCTTAGGAAAAAGCTCTAATCCTATTACTTTTGAGAGTGGGAGAAAAAATAACGTGTTAAGTAATTAAATAAGAGGGAAAATAACACTTTATAATTCTTAAGTCATGGTATGGGTAGGGTTTGAGGTGAGGAAAAGAGTAAAATACCCCTAAAAATTGAATAAGAATTGCTGAAATTTTTAGTTGATGACTTAGTTGATAGCTTATCAACTATTTGATGGCTTATCAACTTAAGTCATCAACCCATAGATTGATTTGGACCCTTGCTATTTAAGGGTGATGACTTGGTTGATAAGTTATTACATAGTTGACGGGTTTTCACCTCAAGTCGTCACTTTGTAGCTGAGGTTGATCATATTTTGGTTAGGGGTGACGACTTGGTTGATAAGTCGTCGCTTAGGCGATGGCTTATCACCTCAAGTCATCACTTTGTAGCTGGTATTGATCACATTCTGGTTAATGCTAATGACTTGGTTGATAATTTGTCAATTAGTTGATGGCTTATCACCTCAAGTCGTCAACTTGTTGACTGACAGACATGCAGAGGTAAAAATGAGTATAACTTTCCACTCCAATATCAGATTAAAGTGACACCAAGTGAATTGGAAAGAAGACTCAAATTTCTTTCATTTGATGTATAGTAGAACACCTGAATCAATATATTCTAGTAGATACACATTTTTAAAGTTGACCCTTGTAGGATTGAATACAAAAAATCAATCGATAAAAGGGTTCTCAACTCGACTTTGCTCGAAGTGATACCTATAAACTACTTTCGAGCACCGTGTGACATCTCGGGACCTATTTTTGAGGCATTACAAACTTCTATCAGAGCCTAAGGTTTAAAGAGTCCTAGAGAGTCAAACAAGCTGTGTTACATAGAGTCTTGATCATGGATGTGAAGCATGCCACATTTATGAGAAAGAGGCTATAAAATGATTTAGGAAATCATCATTTTTCTTTCATGATCTATTGTGCTTCCAATTGTCTCTATCTGCTTTAACTCGTGTTCTTACATAATAGAAAATGCCTCCTTTCTGAGCTAATGCATATAGAAATAAGGACCAGCACCCCAACCTGCTGGTCCATTGAATGAGAATGTGTTCCATTCTAAATTTTGGGCTACCTTTCAGGTGTTAGCCCAAGCAGTAACCGCCAATGTTCAGGGAAATGATCAGGCTGCAGTCTCACTTCAGTAACATAGTAAGTTTGTTGCAGCTAGGATTTGTGACTTTATAAGAATGAATTCACCTGAATTATTTAGGTCAAAAATAGGTGAGGACCCACAAATATACATTGATTAGGTAAGAAAGATCACCCAAGTTATGTATATCACTAAGAACAAGAGTGTAGAATTAGCATCCTATAGGCTGAAGAATATTGCTTATGATTGGGTGGTTATATGGAATAATGGTGGAAGTGAGAATGCATCTCTTATGGCTTTATAGGTAATTCAGGATGCATTTATGGATAGGTTATTTCCACGTGAGTTGATAGGAAAAAATCTTGAAGAGTTCATGAACCTAAGGCAGTGCTCGATGATAGTGAAAGAGTAATACCTTAAGTTCAATCAAATGTCTAAGTATGCTCCTGATTTGATAGTTGACCCTAGGTCTAGTATGAGTAAGTTTGTTACTGGAGTGTCTGGTTTAGTAGTCAAGGAGTGCAGGACTGCTATGCTTATTGCGGATATGGATTTTTCTAGACTAATGACTCATGCCCAACAGATTGAGGTAAAGAAGTTGAAGGGGAGAGAGAGAGGAAATAAGAAGGCTAGAACCAGATAGTTCGAGTATAGACAACCAAGGTCTAAAGGGGGATATCGTTCGCAATTTTAGGGTCACTCAACTATGCTAGTGCCATCTTTAGAAATTCCCCTGCACCCAAAACTCAGCAGAAGCAGAGGGGCAGGACTTCTATGTCTAAGTCTCAAAATAATATGGGTGGAAGGCCCAGTTATCCTACATGTGCTAATTTTGGTAAGAAATATCTTGGTTAGTATTTTCTGGGATAGAAATGTTGTTATAGATGCGGTTAGCTTGGTCACAGAATCAAAGAGTGCCCGTATGCTAAGCAAGGAAATAGGGATTTTCATCCCCAGACTCAGGCTACTAGCGCACCAGCTCTACTAGGTCGCCCAACCCCTCCTCAGGGTGCATCATCCAGTATCAGTGGAGGTCAGCACCGAAATTATTTTTATGATTTACCGTCCCATCATGACTAGGAGAGTTCACCAAATATTATTACTAGTATGTTTCGTTTCTTTCATTTTGATGTTTATGTATTATTAGACCCTAGGTCAAGTTTCTCTTATGTGACTCCATTAGTTGCGGTAAATTTTAGGGAAGGTCCTAAAAAGCTCTCTATGCCCTTCTTAGTTTCCACCCTGGCAAGGGAGTCAGTAGTTACCAAGCTGATCTATAGAAAATATCCTATCACTCTTTTTCATATAATTATATTAGCAGACTTAATAGAGTTAGATATAGTTGAATTTGACCTTATTTTGGGCATGGATTGGCTCCATTCCTATTATGCATCTATAGACTATCACACCGAGTAGTGAAGTTTCAGTTTCTAGATGAGCCAATCTTTGAGTGGGAAGGTAATTTAGTGTCTTGCAAGAGTCATTTCATATCCTATCTTTAGGCCAGAAGGTTGATATCAAAAGAGTGCATTTATCATTTAGTTCGAGTCAAGGATATTAAGTCTAAGACTCCAATAATTTAATCAGTCCGTGTAGTCAATGAGTTTTCTAAAGTTTTTCTTTAAGATTTGCTAGGGGTACCTCTCGACAGAGAAATAGAATTTGGTATTGATCTTCTTCTCGATACCTAGTCCATCTCTATTTCTCCATATCATGTGGTTCAAGCCAAGCTTAAAGAGTTAAAAGAGCGTCTTAAAGACCTTTAAGGTTTCATAAGGCCCAGTGTTTCTCCATGGAGCACTCCCATTATATTCCTGCATAAGAAAATGGCTCTCTCCTTATGTTCATTGACTATCGTCAATTGAATAAAGTCATAATAAAAAAAAATATTCTTTTCCTAGGATTGATGATTTATTCCACCAGATTCAGGGTGCAAGTTATTTCTCTAAGATAGACCTTAGATCCGGCTATATTTACCTTAGAGTAAGAGAATGTGATATTCCAAAGACAGCTTTCAGAACCTGTTACGGTCACTTTGAATTTTTAATCATGTTCTTCAGGCTAACAAATACCCCAATAGCTTTCATGGACTTGATGAACCGAGTGTTTAAATAGTATTTGGGCATGTTTTTCATAGTCTTTATTGATGATATACTTGTCTATTCTTATAGTGAGGATGGTCATGCAGACCATCTTAGAATCGTGTTGCAAACTCTTAGAGACCGACCACCAGTTATTCACCAAATTTAGCAACTGTGAATTTTGGCTAAGGTCAATAGCTTTCCTTGATCATATTATTTTCGATGATGACATTTGAGTTGATCCTCAAAAGACCGAAGCAGTAAAAAACTGGCCTAGACTCATCTCTCTATTAGACATTAGGAGTTTTTTTAGGTTTATTTGACTATTTCCAATATTTAACCAAGAGGTTTTCATCCATTGCATACCTCATATCCATATTGACTCAAAAGAAAGTTAAGTTTCAGTGGTCAGATTCTTGTGAGAAAAGTTTTCAGTAGTTAAAGGATAGACTCACTTCAGCCTCAATTTTGGTACTACCTAATGGTACAGATAGATTTATGGTTTACTGTGATACTTCTAGAGTTGGTCTGGGTTATGTTTTGATGAAGAAAGGTAAGTTCATAGCCTATGCCTATAGAAAACTTAAGCCTCTTAAAAAGAACTATCCTACCCATGATCTTGAGTTAACTGCTATTGTATTTGCCTTGAAGATCTGGAGGCACTATCTTTATGGGGTGCATGTTGATGTGTTCATGGACCACAAGATCTTATAGTATGTGTTTTCATAGAGAGTTAAATTTACATCATAGAAGGTGGTTAGAATTACTGAAAGATTATGATATGAATATTCTGTATCATCTGGACAAGGCTAACATTGTAGCAAATGCCCTTAGTAGAATGTTTATAGGTAGTGCTGCTCATATGGAGTGTGATAAGAAAGAATTAGTTTGGGAAGTTCACAAGTTGGCTAGATTAGGTGTTCTATTTGTTTACGTAGCTGAGGGTAAGTTTTAGGTCAATAGTATTTTTGAATCTTCTTTAGTTTCTGAAGTGAAGGAGAATCAAGATTAGGACTCCATTTTGGTTAAGTCGAAAGAGTCGAACAGAGATCAGAAGGTAGAGGTTTTCTTCAAAGGGGAAGATGGTGTGTTGAGATACCATAGTAGACTATGTGTTTCATGTGTTGATGGTTTAAGGCAGCGGATTATGGCAGAAGCGCATGGCCGCTGTAATACCTCGGGAAATTTTTAGTTGAAATTTTGTGCATAAACGTGTTGAGTTTTATTTTCTAGAATGAATTACAAATTTTTCATGAAGAATTTCTTAGATTAAGAATCACCATTGCGTAAACTATCGAATAATCTTTCCAACGATATATGGATCATCCAAAATGGACACCCGAGCGATGAGTTATGAACTTTTCGATCGAACCGTGAATAGTAGTGAACAGTAAAACATGCAGGAAAAAGTAGTGAGGCCTGGCATATTTTTGCTCCAAATTTAAGCACTCATAACTCTTTGTACATAATGATCTGTGTGATCTTCTATATATCAATAGAAAGCTCTACAAGTCCTCTTTCCAATGAAATTGGTTTCATCCAATTTGTCTATCGGAGCAAGAAGTTATGGCCGATCTACTTCAGCCTAACAAAAGTAAATTTTTGGGTAAACTTCAAATGATCATAAATCCTCGTACACAATGATCTGGGTAAGATACAATATATCAATGGAAATATATGAGAGTCCTCTTTCTAATGAAATTCGTTTGATCTAATTTGGAAATCGGAGTAAAACGTTATGGTTGATCTACTTTAGACTATCAAAATAGTCCACCAAAGGACAGATTCGAGAATTATTTGATTTTTAGGAGCGTATTGGTCATTGTCCCTCACCCAAAATCTATCCAAACCCTATATTAAATGCTATTAGACGCATTATATGTTATATTTCATCAAATTCCCTCAAAAAGAAAACCCTAAGCTCCTACATCCAACTTTAAGAACATCCAAAGTTCACCATTAATTCTGCAAATTTATTCAAGATTCCAAGTTCCTAGTTCAAAAACTCCAAGAAACATCATTCAAAGGAACGATTAACATCTCAAAAATGAGTATCAATCTAAAGTTCATCATTCAAGGTATGTGGGGGTTTTTCAATAAGAACTCTCTTTCGTTCTTGTGCCCAAAAGTAATTTTCTTTACAAAGGCATGATTTTTATTTGGATTTTACAAATTTGAAGCATGAACCTATATCTTATGATGATTATTATGAAATCTTAATGTTTATAATTTTAAAAGATGAATTTACATATGTAGAGATATAAAGCATGAATCTTGAATGATATTTATCATGATTTTGATATTTGGGTTGTGAATCCCCATTGAAAATTGTGTTCTTTTTGAAAAAGTGTGTGTTATAAGCACGTTGATGTTGAATATTTGAGATATTTTGAATGATTTGACATTTTGGTCTTAATAGAGTTGTTTTGAACTCGAGTTTGACAGAAATCCACAACGTGGTTGATTTTGATAGATGGGAAGCATGATGGCTCCCGATGTATATTTATATATTACTGAAATTGTTTTGTTGTGGATTGTCTTTGAAATGATCTGATCTAAGTCCGGGAGAAATATTTAGCACCGAATGGGAGGTATAAAGCGACCTTACTTCCCTAGAACTATGTGCCCCCATAGGAGTGAGCCAGAGACTGATTTATATAGTGATCACTAGTTTGTATGGATTTGATATCGATAGTCCTACTTCGATGGTGAGGATAGGACAGCTCTCCCCAACGTGGGTTGTACGTTGGACTCTATGTAGCTCACATTTTTTATATCGGTTATAGGATCTCCCAGTGTATGTGTGTTTCCTTGTGTCTATGGTGAATGGTGAGGTGATTTGAAAGTGGAATTGTGAAAGTTATTCTTTCAAAAGATTTAAGTGATATTTACATTATGAGAATTGATATTCTTGATGAACTCAAAGTGATTGACAAATTATATGATGACTCATATGTGTTATTGTACTTATTTCATCCTCTCATGATTATGATGATTTTCTTCAGGCTATGTGAGTCTTTTATACATCCTACATATTTCTTAAAAATATTTATGATGATGATGTTTATACAACTGCATACACCCCCATATACTCGGTTTCTTTCCATAGTACTGACCCACATCTTCGGATGTGGGCTATATTTTCTCAAAATGTTCGTTCAGTTGCTCGGTTCCAGGTTTGACAGTGATTCTTCAGGCACGCTATTCTACATTCTCTATTGTGGTGAGTCCTCATGTTCCGAGGACGTGATGTCTAATGTTGGTTTCACAAAATTGTTTACATTTAATAACTAAGTATGAGTCAGTTGGGGCATGTCTGAATGGCTCATTGGTTTTATTAATTTTCTTAGAGGATTGTCAGACTAGTATAGATATTGGGAGTTGACTAATAAGTCGTATTTTGTTATCTTTCTGAAATTCTTTTATTCTTGGATGATGATTACTCTATTGATATTTGAGGGTTATTTATGGAAACCCCATTGATTTGTGTTGAACTGAATGAAAATGGCTCAAAGGATTAGCTTGGGGCTACTCATAGCCTCAAGGACCATGTGACTCTCTGGGACCCATTTTTTGGGTCGTTACAAACTTGGTATCAGAGCCTAACATATTAAGGTGTCCTAGGGAGTCTGGCAAGCTGCGTTAAGTAGAGTCTTGATCATCGGTGTGTAGTGCACCACATCTATGAGCAAGAGGCTATAAGACGTTTTAGGAAAAAGTGTGATTCTTTCTTCTAGAAGTCTATCATGCTTAAAGTGTCTCTCTCTGCTATTGATTCGTGCTTTTCTATTTCATAAATATGCCTCTACGTCGAGCAAGAACAAATAATGATGGTCAGCAACCTCAACCCACTGACCAATTGAATGAAAACGTGTCTCATGCTGAATTTTGGGCAGCCTTTCAGGCGCTGGCCCAAGTTATTACTGCAAATATTCAAGCCAACCTGGCCCCGACTCCACAACAACAGGGAGGTGATTCAGCTGCTGCCAGGATCTATGACTTCATGCGGATGAATCCACCAGAATTCTATAGGTCCAAGTCTGATGAGGATCCACGATTGTTTTTAGAGGAGGTGCGGAAGATTACTCAGGTGATGAATACATCTGAGGAATATAGTGTGGAGTTGGTTGTGTATAGGTTGAAAGACCTTACTTATGACTGGGTTGTTTCTTGGAGGAAAGGTAGAGGTGAGGGAGTTGTCCCTATAACTTGGTAAGAGTTCCAAGATGCATTCCTGGATAAGTTTTTCCCTTTGGAGAGAAGGGAGGCAAAGGTGGAAGATTCTATAAGCCTGCGATAGGGCTCTATGACTTTTAGGGAGTACTGTCTAAAGTTCAATCAGTTAGCCAAGTTTACTCCTAACTTAGGGGCTGATAATCGAGCTAGTATGAGTAAGTTTGTGACTGGAGTATCTAGTTATGTGGTTAAGAAGTGTAGGTCTGCTATGCTGTATAGTGAGATAAATTTTTCTAGGTTGATGAATCATGCCCAACAGATTGAGGCAGACAAGATTAAGGAGAGAGATAAAATAAGAGGTAATAAGTGAGCTAGGTCCAAGTAGCACAGACAGGGTCAAACTAGATCATAGAAAGGGAGTCTCCCTCAGTATCAGGATCATTTATCTATGCCAGCACCATCATCTACTAGTGCTCCCATGCCTAGAGGTAGATAGGAGCAAGGTAGCAGGTAATATGCATCCAGTTCCCAGTATAGTGCTGGCAGTAAGCCAAATCATCCCTTGTGTCCTAAGTGTGGTAGGGCTTATTTGGGTGAGTGTTGGGGTGAGAGGAGGGGTTGTTTCTAGTGTGGTGACATGGGTCACAGAGTTAGAGATTGTCCACGGGATGGACAAGGGCATCGTGACTATCGCCCTCAGACCCAGACTCAAACTGTTAGTGTTCCAGTTCTAGCGACTTGCCCAGCCCCAGCTCAGGGCGGCTCTTCTAGAAATGCTGGAGGGCAGTGCCAGAATAGATTCTATGCTTTACCGTCCTGCCATTAATAGGAGGACTCTCCCAATGTTGTTACTGGTATGCTTCGTATATTTTAGTTTGATGTGTATGCTTTGTTAGATCCTGAATCCAGTTTCTCATATGTTACACCTTTGATTGCTGTGAATTTTGAAATGAGTTCTGAGATTATTCCTGAGCCTATCCTAGTTTCTACCCCTGTGGGTGATTCGATTGTTGCCCAGAAAGTATATAAAAAGTGTCCTGTTACCGTTCTTCATAGAGTCTTATTTGCTGATCTGATTGAGTAAGACATGGTAGATTTTGATATGATTCTGGGTATGGACTGGTTGTATTTTTCTTATGCCTCTATTGATTGTCGGACCCGAGTGGTCAAGTTTTAGTTTTTGGGTGCATCCATGTTTGAGTTGTCTGGGAATTCTGTGTCACCCAAGAGTCATTTTATCTCTTATCTCAAAGCTAGAAAGCTTATTTCCAAAGGGTGTATTTACCATTTGGTTAGAGTAAAAGATACTAAGTCTGAGACTCTAACTCTCCAGTCTATTAACGTCTTTAATGAGTTTTCTAATGTCTTTTCAGATGATCTCCCAGGGATACCTCTTGATCGAGAGATAGAGTTCGAGACTAATCTTCTTCGGGATACTCAGCCCATTTCTATTCCTCCTTACCGTATGTCCCTGCAGAACTTAAAGAGTTGAAAGAGCAACTCAAAAATCTACTAGATAAGGGTTTCATAAGGCCCAGTGTTTCTCCTTGGGGTGCTCCTGTGTTGTTTGTGAGAAAGAAATATGGGTCTTTTCGAATGTGCATTGATTACCGCTAACTAAATAAAGTCACCATCAAAAATAAGTACCCCCTTCCGAGAATAGATGATTTGTTTGACCAATTGCAAGGTGCAAGTTATTTCTCAAAGATAGACCTTCGTTCCGGCTATCATCAATATAAAGTTAAGGAGTATGACATCCCAAAAATCGCTTTCCAAACTTGTGTCTTTCGGGTTAACTAATGCCCCAGCAGCTTTCATGAACCTCATGAATCAAGTGTTCAGACCATATCTAAATATGTTTGTCATAGTGTTCATCGATGATATACTGGTGTACTCTCGTAGTGAGGATGAACATTTTGATCATCTCCGAACTGTCTTGTAAACCCTTAGAGATCACAAGTTGTTTGCCATGTTCAGTAAGTGTGAGTTTTGGCTAAGGTCAGTTGCTTTACTGGGTCATATCATTTCTTTCGAGGGTATTAGAGTTAATCCCCAAAAGACCAAAGCTGTTAGAAATTAGCCTAGACCTATTTCTCCGACTGATATCTAAAGTTTCTTGGGTTTAGCTGGCTATTACCACTATTTTTTGAGGTTTTCTCCTCTATAGCATCTCCTATGACTCGGTTGACCCAAAAGAAAGTGAAGTTCTTGTGGTCCGAATCTTGTGAGAAGAGTTTTCAGGAGTTGAAGACTCGACTCACTTCAGCCTCTGTTTTGACTTTGCCTGATGGTGTTGATGGTTTTGGGGTGTACTGTGATGCTTCGAGAGTTGGGTTGGGTTGCGTATTGATGCAGCAGGGTAAGGTGATAGCTTATGCTTCTAGACAGTTGAAACACCATGAGAAAAATTACCCCACCCATGACCTTGAGCTGGCTGCTGTTGTGTTTGCTTTGAAAATATGGAGACACTATGTGTATGGTGTCCATGTTGATGTTTTCAATGATCATAAGAGTATGCAGTATGTGTTTACCCAGAGAGAATTGAACCTTAGGCAGAGACGATGGTTAGAATTATTAAAGGACTATGATATGAGTGTGTTATACCATCCGAGCAAGGCCAATGTTGTGGCGGATGTCCTAAGTAGAGTGTCCATGGGTAGTGTTTTGCATGTGGTAGAAGGTAAGAAAATAGTTGGCTCATGATGTACATCATTTGGCTAGATTGAGGGTTAGGTTGTTTGACTCTACTGAATGTAGTATAGGGGTTCAGAGTAGTTCCGAATCCTCCTTGGTTTCAGAAGTGAAGGAAAAGCAATACTTAGATGCTAGTTTGGTCAGACTGAAGGAGTCAGTCAAGGACCAAAAAGTAGAGGTTTTCTCCCAAGGTGGAGATGGTGTGTTGAGATTGCAGGGAAAATTGTGTGTCCTGAATGTTGATGATCTGAGATAGAGGATTATGGCTGAAGCGCATGGGGCGCGATATTCTATTCATCCTGGTGCCACCAAGATGTACCGAGATTTACGGGAAATCTATTGGTGAAGTGGCATAAAGAAAGATATAGCAGCATTTGTAGCTAAGTGTGCAATATGCCAACAGGTTAAGGTTGAACACCAAAGACCTGGTGGTATGATGCAAGAGTTTAGTATTCCCACCTGGAAGTGGGAAGAGATAAATATGGACTTCGTGATTGGTTTACCTCCTTCCCGATGCCATCATGATTCCATTTGGGCTGTGGTTGATAGATTGACTAAGTCTGCTCATTTCTTGCCTATTCATACTTTCTATATTGCTGAGGATTACGCTAGATATATATTCGAGAGCTATTCAGACTGTATGGAGTTCCCTTGTCTATCATTTCGGAATAGGGGTACTCAGTTCACTTTGCAATTTTGGAAAGATTTTCAGAAGGGTCTTGGTACCCAAGTGCTTTTGAGTTTTGCTTTTCATCCGTAGACCGATCGTCAGGCTTAGCGGACCATCCAGACCTTAGAGGATATGTTGAGAGCTTGTGCACTTGACTTTAAGGGAAGTTGGGATGATCACTTAGCGTTGATAGAATTTGCTTACAATAATAGTTTCCACTCTAGTATTGGCATGGCTTCATTTGAAGCCTTATATGGGAGGAAGTGTAGATCACCCATAGGTTTGTTCGAGGTGGGTGAAGCGGCTGTGAGTGGTCCTGATTTGGTATTTGAGGCTATGGAAAAAGTTAAGTTGTTTAGGGAAAGTTTGAAAACTACGCAGAGTCATTAGAAGTCATATGCGGATGTTCGAAGGAGAGACCTTGAGTTTGAAGTGAGTGACCTAGTGTATCTAAAAATTTCACCCATGAGGGGGGTGAAGAGATTCGGAAAGAAGGGGAAGCTTTGTCCTCGTTATGTTGGTCCTTACAAATTCTTAGTCGTGTTGGTAAGGTAGCTTATGAGGTCGAGTTGCCTTCCGAGTTGTCCTCTGTTCATCCAATATTCCATGTCTCTATGCTTAGAAAGCTTATTAGCAATGCTGTGGTAGTGGATTCTTCTGTGAGTGCTGATATTCAAGAAAATCTTTCTTTTGATGAGATTTCTGTTGAGATTCTTGATTTCAGTGTCCGAAGACTAAGGAACAAAGAAGTTCCCTTAGTCAAGGTGTTGTGCAGAAACCAATCTGTTGAGGGTGCAACTTGGGAAGCTGAGGTGCATATGCCATCCAAGTCCCCGCACCTATTTTCTACGAACTCTGATCAAGACAAAGGTACCATTCTTTCCTAAATCATGCACTTTTGATAAAAGTTGCAGTAGTTCAGCTGTCATTTATTATGTATTCAGCTGTAGTTTCTTGAATTTATGCATTCTATGTTGCATTCGGAGTGAGAAACGATGAGGTGATGAGTCTAAAGAATGGTTTCAGCTTTATGCTCTATTCCCTATCTAATATTGGCATGTCTAGTGTCATTCGAAGAAGAGTGTTTCCAAGGGGGGATGATGTAATACCCTGGAAAATTTTTCGTTGAAATTTTGTGCGTAAACGTGTTGGGTTCTATCTTCTAGAATGAATTATAAATCTTTCGTGTGAAATGTCTTATATTATGACCCACCATTGAGTAGAATATCGAATAAGCTTTCCAACGATACATGGATCATCTAAAACGGACACCCGAGCGACGAGTTATGAACATTCCGATCGAACCGTGAATAGTAGTGAACAATAAAACGTGCAGGAAAAACTATTGAGGCCTGGCGTATTTTTTCTACAACTTTAAACGATCATAACTCTTTGTACATAATGACCTAGGTGATCTACTCTATATGAACGGAAATCTCTGGGAGTCCTCTTTCCAATGAAATTGGTTTCATCCAATATATCTATTGGAGCAAAAAGTTATGGTCGATCTACTTCAGCCTATCAAAAGTGAATTTTTGGGTAAACTTCAAATGATCATAACTCATCGTACATAATTATCTGGGTAAGATACTATATATCAACGTAAATATATGAGAGTCCTCTTTCTAATGAAATTGGTTTCATCTAATTTGGATATCGGAGTAAAACATTATGGTTGATCTACTTCAGACTATCAAAATAGTCCACCAAAGGACAGATTCGAGAATTATTTATTTTTAGGGGTGTTTGGGTCATTCCCCCTCACCCAAAATCCATCCAAACCCTATATTAAAGCCTATTAGAATCATTATATGTTATATTTCTTCAAATTCCCTCAAAAAGAAAACCCTAAGCTCCTACATCCAACTTTAAGAACCTCCAAAGTTCACCATTGATTCTGCAAATTAATTCAATTCCAAGTTCCTAGTTCAAGAACTCCAAGAACCATCATTCAAAGGCATGATTTTTATTTGATATTTACGAATTTGAAGGATGAACCCATATCTTATGATGATTATTATGAAATCTTGATGTTTATGATTTTGAAAGATGAATTTACATGTGTGGAGATATAAAGCATGAATCTTGAATGATATTTATCATGATTTTGATATTTGGGTCGTGAATCCCCATTGGAAATTGTGTTCTTTTTGATAAAGTGTGTGTTAGAAGCACATTGATGTTGAATATTTGAGATACTTTGAATGATTTGACCTTTTGGTCTTAATGGAGTTATTTTGAACTCGAGTGTGAAAGAAATCCACAAAGTGGTTGATTTTGATAGATGGGAAGCATGATGGCTCCCGATGTATATTTATATATTACTAAAATTGTTTTGTTATGGATTGTCTTTGAAATGACCTAAGCTAAGTCTGGGAGAAATCTTTAGCACCGAGTGGGAGGTATAAAGTGACCTTACTTCCGTAGAACTACGTTCCCCCATAGGAGTAAGCCTGAGCCTGATTTATATAATGATCACTAGTTTGTGTGGATTTGATATTAATAGTCCTACTCCAATGTCAAGGATAGGACGACTCTCCCCAACATCGGTTGTACGTTTGATAACTGAGTATGAGTCAGTTGGGGCATGTCTGAATGGCTCATTGGTTTTATTAATTTTCTTAGAGGCTTGTCAGACTAGTATAGATGTTGGGAGTTGACTAATAAATCTTATTTTGTTATCTTTCTGAAATTCTTTTATTCTTTGATGATGATTACTCTGTTGATATTTGAGGGTTATTTATGGAAACCCCGTTGAATTGTGTAGAACTGAATGAAAATGGCTCAAAGGGTTAGCTTGGGGCTTCTCGTAGCCTCAAGCACCGTGTGACGCTCCGGGACCCATTTTTTGGGGCATTACACGTGTGTTACTCCATTCACCTAGGAGCCACTAAAATGTATCGTGATTTGAGGAAAGTCTATTGGTGGAGTGGCATGAATAAAGATATAGAAGAATTTGTAGCCAAGTGTAATAACTGTCAACAACTTAAGGTACACCACCAAAGACTTGGTGGCACCTTACAGGAGTTTAGTATTCCTACCTGGAAGTGGGAAGAGGTAAACATGGACTTTGTGACAGGGTTACCTCGTTTGAGTTTCTAGCATGATTCAATTTTAGTTGTTGTAGATAGATTGACCAAGTCAGCCTATTTCTTTCTAGTTCACATGTCCTACACAGCTGAAGGCTATGCTAGATTTTATTTTAGAGAGTTGGTCAGATTTCACAGAGTTTCTTTGTCCATTATTTAAGATAGGGGTACTTAGTTTACCTCTAACTTTTGGAAGTATTTTCAAAAGGGTCTTGGTACCCAAGTTTATCTTAATTCAGCTTTTCTCCCTTAGACAGATGGTCAGGTAGAGAGGGTCATTTAGACACTAGAGGATATATTGAGGGCATATGTTCTGGACTTCAAAGGCAATTGGGATGATCACTTGTCATTGACCGAGTTTTCCTACAATATAGTTACCATTCTAGTATTCAGATGGCCCCGTTTGAATCTCTTTAAGGGTGGAGATGTAGGTCACCGATCGGTTGGTTTGAAGTGGGTGAGGCCGCTTTGATAGGGCTAGACTTGGTGCTTGGTCCAGTTAATTCGAGAAAGGTTGAAAACGGCTTAGAGTCATTAGAAATCATATGTAGATGTGAGAGAGACCTAAAGTTTGAGGTTGGTGAATTAGTTTATTTGAATATTTCACCCATGAAGGGGGTGAAGATATTCGGCAAGAATGGTAAAATTAGTCCTCGATATATTGGCCCTTTTAAGATTTTGAGTCGTGTTAGGAAGGTGGTATAAAAGCTTGAATTGCATGTTAATTTGTCATCCGTTCACCCAGTGTTTCATGTATCCTTATTGAAGAAGTGTATTGGTGATTCAGCTATTGTAGTCCCTCTAGAAAGCATACATATTCAGGTTAACCTTTCATACGAAGAACTCCGTCTATTGAGGTTTCCACTTGGGAAGCCAAAGAATACATGTGAACCAATTACCCTCATCTTTTCTCCGTAAATTTAGACTCAACTTGAGGTAATAAGTTTGTCCTTAGATTATCGCTTGTCCATTCTCAGTTTCATCAATATAATCAGTTTTATGTCATTGTATGCATTCACTAACCAGTTCATTCATGTAATGTAACACCCCAAGAGTAGACCTTGGGTATCACACGATGCTTATAATCCTGAGAGACCACAAGCTAACCAATGAGTTAGTACTTGCTGTGAGCACTAAATAGTACAATAACATATATGAAATTCAACTGAGGAATGCCATAAGGTTTTAAGTAATAAATCTGATAAATAATACTATCAATACTGATAAAACATCTGACAATGAAAACTAAAATCTGAGAAACTAACTAATTTTCTAAAATATCCAAAATCCTCTGAACTGACTGAATGGGAGTTAATAGGATAGGCCCCAATGAACTCCAACTAACTACTGAACTAAAAGAATGAAAATAAATATAGTCTGTCCTCAAAATATGATGACTCACCACTGCTACTACTGATAATCTGGGAGGTCTAAGTGCAATCCAAGAATTAAGCATCTGAACCTATGATATTATACATCATAGCACAAGAAAAAAGTATGTGATTAGTACTTTGAATGTACTGGTATGCTAAATGAGGTAGGTTGATATGCATGGTTTCATGAACATGAATAATAACTTTCTGAAAATATATAAATATATATATATAGCATGAAGAACTGAATAGAGTGCATGAAATCTGTAAATATAGAGGATACATGAAATCTGTAAATACTGAGGATGCATGAAATCTTTAAGTACTGAGGATGCATAAAATCTTTAAGTTCTGAGGATGTATGAAATCTATAAGTACTGAGGATGCATGATCAAGAATATAACATATTCTAAATATATTCTGTAAATACTGAAATTTGATAACTGAATCACTTATATTTGTATGCTATGGTCAAGCAACTTAAACTAAATTACTAAGATAATTATTGGACTGAGACTGTGGGATGTATTATCTAACCAACATGCCCCAATTTGAGTTAATAGGGGTCCAACATATAACCCCAATTGGAAGGGTGTCAGTGCTATGCCACGGGTACAAACGCTGGCTGTGTGAATCCACAATACTAATGTACTGCCTTGAAGGACTAAGAGTGTCAAGCCTAAACTAATGGGAGACCCCTGCGAGGTAGTTAAGCATAATATGATGGTTATCTCCTTATATCCTACGCTGGTTATGAATTTCTAGAGTACAGGGACTGCTACTAATGACTCTACCTATCTAAAGGGGAAATTGCCATTCCTGCACTTGCTCGGTGCTAAAACCTACTCCCAACTGAACTGACTCAGAATGCTGAACTGTTCTAAGTTTAACTAATACTAATGACTGACTGAACTGATAATTCTCATAACATATTTTGAAACTATTCTGAAGATACTAACACTGGGTAAGCATCTAAGTTTTTGGGTATTCATAACCCGCAAGACTCACTAGCCATAATAGTAAAGTAGTACTTAAGCTTGGAGAACATAACATGAAAAATTTTATCAAATATTCATTCTTGTTGGCATTTTATCTAACACTTGATATTCATAGTTTAAGCTAATCATGGGAATAGTAGGAAACTTGGAGTAATAGCATGTTTTCAACATCAATAACACTTAATCATGATTTAATTCAGTAAATAGCAATATTAAAACATGATGGGTCTGATAAACAACATTAATTTCATATAAACATGATATTGAATTTCAATTCATGGGAGTTCATGATTAAATCATAATTTAAATCATAATTAAAATCATAATAACTTGTAAAGATCACAACTTTAAATTTGGAAGAGGATACTTAAACTTTATGGGTGGAAGGAACCCATGGATGAACACTTAACATACCTAGGTTGATGAATTCATGAGAATTGATGGTCAGTTCTTGAGATTTGATATTGAATTTTGTAAGCTACGGTTTGTTCTTGAAAGAGAATTAATTTCTTAAAGAGTACTTTGTGAATAACGGGGCATATAATGCCCTTTTAGGTTTTAATTTCGTGTTTAGGATAAGTTTAGGGCATTGGGAATAGACCAAATGGTCCCTGGAAAATAAATTGCGAAACTGGGCAAGATCCCAATTTTTGGCCCCAACGTGATGCGATGAAATCGCGTCGGGCCACTGGAAAAGGGATAATCCTCTTTTCGTCATGGCGCAATGTGGTGCTATCACGTTGCACCACTGGAAATGGATGATCCCAAACCAAAACTGTGGCATGACGCGATGGCAATCACAGTTCCTCACCGAAAATTGACAACTGTAAAAATGCCCCTTGGCACGACGCGATGTCTATCACGGTGACACACTGAAAAAGGACGAACTCCATTCTTGGGGTCACCACTACACAGTGCTGCTTGTATTGGGATACTGATTTTACTAAAAGTACTATAACTTCTCACTCGAGTATTGGTGTTAGGTAAAATTCATATCGTTGGAAAGCTAATTCAATTTCCTACATCTTGGTGGGTTGTGATCAGGAAAAGTCTAAGTAGAGCAAAAGATATGCTCATTTGAAATTGACTAAGGCAATATTCTTATGGAAAATTTCAATTAGTAAGGGTTATTTTGATTCGTCTAATAGCTGGGAGTTATTTGAGACTTTAATATACATCAAAATAACTCGTAAGACTATCAAAGAACCATTATGTACTATGCATGAGCTTGAAACATGACTCTAGCATTGGCTAAGATTTTTGAGGTATTACAATATCTCCCCCTTAGAAGCAGTCATCCTCGAATGAGACTAATTAAGCTAAAATACTATAGGGACTGAAATTACATGCTTAATATACGTGATGAAAACGTGAGTACATGGCTGAGTCTGAAACATGATTCATGACTGAACTAGTTATGTAAATGCATAACTGACATGAGAATTATATGCAGCTAAAACTGAGCAAGGAAAAGAGAAATTCTATGAAGGTTCTTACCTCAAGCTGAGTCTGAGTTAGAGGAGAAAAGATGAGGGTACTTGGACCGCATATATACTTGTGTTTCCCAAGTGTATCCCTCAACGGACTGATTTTGCCAAAGAACTTAGACTAGGGGAATTGAATTGTTCCTTAGTCTACGAACTTGTCGATCAAGAATTTTGACTGGAATTTCCTGGTAGGAAAGACTGTTCTGAACATCTACTCTTTCTAAGGGAACAACTACAGATGGGTCACCAATACACTTCTTTAACAATAAAACCTATAATACTGGGTGCACTGATGCTGAGTCTGCAGGAAACTCCAGCTCATAAGCCACCTTTTTGAAGTAGCTCAAAATCCTACAAGGACCAAAATATCAGGGACTAAGCTTCCCCTTCTTACCAAACCTCTTCACTTTTCTCATGGGAGAGATCTTCAGATTTATGAAATCACCAATCTCAAACTCAAAATCTTTCATTCTCACATCTGTATATGATTTTTTTTCGGCTCTGGGCTGCCTTAAGTCTCTCTTTGATCAACTGAACTTTCTCTAGGGCATCAAACACTAAGTCAGGCCCTACTAGTGTGGTTTCTCCTACTTCAAACCAACCAATTGGAGAACTACATCTCCTTCAATATAGAGCCTCAAAAGGAGCCATCTAAATACTAGAATGATAGTTTTTAATATACGCAAACTCAATCAAAGGAAAGTGATCATCCCAACATCCCTTAAAGCCTACTACACACGCTCTCAACATATCCTCAAAGGTCTGAATGGTTCTTTTTTCTTGACAATCTGTTTGAGGGTGGAACGTTGTACTGAGGTGAACTTGGGTACCAAGACCCTTCTAAAAATCTTTCCAAAAGTGAGATGTAAATTGAGTACCTTTGTCTAAAATGATGGATAACAGAACACCATGCAACCTAACCAACTCTCGGGTATATAGCTTAGCATAGTCCTCGGCAGAATAAGAAGTATGGACTGGCAAGAAATGAGCTGATTTGGTCATTATTTCCATAATCACCCAAATCAAACCATGCTGCTTACGAGTACGAGGCAAACCTATCATAAAATCCATGTTCACTTCCCCTTACTTCCCAATGGGAATAATGAACTCCTGCATAGACCAACTAGGATTCTGATGTTCAATATTAACCTGTTGATATATGGAGCACTTAGCTATAAAATCTACAATATCCCTCTTCATTCCACTATACCAATAGATTTTCTGCAAATCGTGGTACATCTTTGTGGCTCCTAGATGAATAGAATAATCTGCACCATGTGCCTCTACAAGAATTTCCTGCCTCAACTCATTAACACATGGCACACATAATCAACCCTAGAAATGCAACACACCATCTCTCCCTTGGGAGAAAATCTCTATTTTCTAATCTCTCACTAGCTCCTTCAGCTTCACTAGACTAGGATCCCTATCTAGCTTTTCTTTCAGTTCAGCAACCAAAAAAGATTCCAAACTATTCTGAACCGACACACTACCCTCAACTGAATCAACCAAATGAACACCTAATCTGGCAAGCTGATGAACTTCTTGAACTTTTTTTTATTATCCTCAACATGAGCAACACTTCCCATGGACAATCTACTTAGGGAATCTGTCAATATATTGGCCTTGCCCGGGTGGTACAAAACACTCATATCATAATTTTTCAACAATTCTAACTATCTCTTCTGGTGCAGATTCAACTCCTTCTGCTAAAACACATACTGCAAGCTTTTATGATTTATGAACATATCAATATGTACCCCATACAAATAGTACCTCCAAATCTTAAAGGCAAACACAATAGCTGCTAACTCAAGATCATAGGTAGGATAATTTTTTTCATGGGGCTTAAGCAATCTAAAGGCATAGGCCACAACCTTACCCCTCTGCATCAGAACATATCCCAACCCAACTCCTGAAGAATCACAATACACAATAAACTTATCTGAACCATCTAGTAATGTCAAAACTGGGGCTACAGTGATTCGGGTCTTCAACTCCTGAAAAGTCTTCTCACAAGAATTTGACCACTGAAACATAACTTTTTTATGAGTCAACCTAGACACGGGGGATACAACAAATGAAAATCCTTAAAAATACCATCGGTAATAGCTACCCAAACCAGAGAAACTTTTAATATCTAACAGAGAGATGGGTCTGGGCCAGTTTCTTACCGCCTCGACCTTTTAAGGATCGACTCTAATTCCATCACTGGAAGTAATATGGCCAAGGAAAGCTACTGATCTAGGATAAAATTTGCACTTACTGAATTTAGCAAACAAATGATGGGCTCTAAGAGTCTGCAATACTATTCTGAGGTGATTTGCATGACCATTTTTGTTATGAGAGTAGACAAGGATGACATCAATAAAGACTATGATGAACATGTCCAAGTACTGCCTGAACACTCGATTCATCAAGTCCATAAAGGCTTCTAAAGAATTCGTGAGACCAAAGGACATGACTAGAAATTTGAATTGACAATACCGAGTTCTGAAAGCTATTTTGGGAATGCCACACTCTCTAACTCTAAGTTGATAATAGCCAAATATGAGGTCTATCTTAGAAAAATAATTGGCACCCTGAAGTTGGTTGAACAAGTCTTTAATTTTAGAAAGTGGATACTTATTTTTTATTGTGACTTTGTTCAACTGATGCTAGTCGATACACATTCTAAAAGAGCCATCTTTCTTATGCACGAATAGGACTAGTGTACCACACGGGGAAATACTGGGCCTGATGAATCCCTTATCTAAGAGATCTTTTAACTGTTCTTTCAATTCTATAAGTTTGGCTTGAGCTATTCTATATGGCACAATAGAGATAGGCTGAGTATCTGGAAAAGGGTCTATTCCAAAGTCTATTTTCTCTTGGGAGGAACTTTAGGATGATCTTTAGGGAACGTATATGGAAATTCCCTCATTACTGAAACTGATTCAAGATTAGAAGTCTCATAGTTAGAGTCTTTGACTGAGACAAGATGATAAATACACCCCTTGGATATTATCTTTCTCTCCTTAAGTTATGAAACATCCTGACCCCTAAGATTTGTTGTACTACCCCTCCATACGAGGACTAGTTCATTTGGAAACTGAAAATTAACTATTCTGTTTCTACAATCAATTGAAGGATAGCATGAGTGGAGCCAATCCATGCCCAGAATGACTTTAAAATCCATCATCTCTAACTCCATAAGATCTACTAAAGTGAATTCTTGAGATATTGTGATTGAACAGTTCCTATATACCTGCTAGCTACAATAGACACCTACTAGGGTAGATACTAAAAATGGTAGATATTGGGACTGATACTAATGTTGATGGCTATATAAGGGGTTACAAAACAAAGAGAAGATCTAGGGTCTAATAAAGTATAAACATACAAATAAAAGACCTGTAATGTACCAATAACTATATCAGGAGAATTTTCCTGATCCTATCAGGATTGAAGGGCATACAATATGTTTGGATGCTGACCACTGGGAGTACTGGAAGCGGCACCCTACTGAGTTTGGTGGCCAGATGGAACAGATGAATGATGGGATTGGCCCTATTGGCATAAATCCCTACCTTTTTGAGCAACTACTTAACACTCACGAATTCGATGGCCTAGCTTGCCACACCCAAAGCATCCATAACTTCCAACTCTACACTCATCCTGATGGTTTCTACCATATTTTTCGCAAAGAGGATTTGTACGAGCATTGTTAATACTACCCTACAACTTAGAGCCTAGCGCCCTATCCTAATTATCATTTTTGAACTTGGGTACTAGGTCACTAGCTGAATATAGAGATGGGACTAAAGATTTCAGACAAAAATAAGAATGGTTACTACTTTTTAACCTTGGCTGACTAAAATTAAAGCTACCCATTCTAACCCTCTTGTTCTTCCTCTCTCTCTCCTTAGTCTCCTTCTCCTCAATCTACTAAGCTTGGATCATCAACCTAGATAAGTCCATCTCCTTAATCAACATTGCAGTCTTACACTCCTTGACCACAATATCAGATACCCCAGACATAAACTTGCTAATATTAGATCTGTTATAAGCTACCACATGAGGATCATACCTAGATAATTGAGTAAACTTGAAGAAATACTCCTTCACACTCATGTTGCCCTTCCTCAAGTTAATAAACTCTAATGCTTTAGCTTCCCTTACCTCCAATAGGAAGAATCTATCTAAGAAAGTTGTAGCAAACTCTTTCTATTCTATAGGACCTGCATCTGTACCACTATCTTCCTTTCACTACTTAAACAATGTATGAGCCATATTTTCCAACTGATAGGTAGCTAACTCAGCACTCTCACTAGCAGTCACCCTTATAATATCTGTTACCTTATGGACTATGTCTATGAATTCATGCAGATCCTTTTCAGATTTGGATCCCAAAAATAGAGGAGGATTTATTCGAAAGTCCCAAATCCTAGCAGTAGCAGTATTGGCCACTGGATTGGATGAAACAATAGTTGGCTAAGAATTCTGAGCCGCTACAGAATAGGCTAGAGTAGTGAATATAGCTTTGAACTCTACATGAGAAATATGCTCATTCAGGGGATCTTCTTAAATGAGCGAAGGTGCTGGCTGGTTTATATTTCTTATTTTATTTGTCTTTTTGGGAGGCATGTTCAGTAAATGGAAAGAAAAATAGATTAGATAGAGAGTTTAACATGAGCTAATGCTCAGTCATATGACATGAATACTGAAATAAAGGAAACTTTTCTTAAACACCTTATATCCTCTTGCCCATAAGTGTGGCGCGCTTCACACCAATGTATAAGACTATACTTAATGCGACTTTCAAACTTTTTAGGTTACTTTAAACCTTAGGCTCTAATACCAAATTTGTAATGCCCTGAGAGTATACCCTGGGTGTCAAATGGTTCTTATAGTCCTAAGGACCACAAGATAACCCATAAGTTGGTACCTCGTGCGAGCACTAAATAATATAATAACATATATGGAATTCAACTGAGGAATGCCATAAGGTTTTAAGTAATAAATCTAATTAACAAAACTGTCAATAGTGATAAAACATCAGACAATGATAACTGAAATCGGAGAAACTAACTAATTGTCAAAAATATCCAAAAGCCTCTAAAATGACTGAATGGGAGTTGATGGGACATGCCCGAACTAACTCCATCTAACTACTAAATTGAAAGCATAAAAATAAATATAGTCTTTCCTCGAAATATGAGGATCCACCACTGCTACTATTGATAATCTTTGAGGTCTAAGTATGATTCGTGAACTAAGCATCCGAACCTATTATATGATATATCATAGCACAAGAAAAGAGTATGCGCTCAGTACTTTAAATGTACTGGTATGCTAAATGAGGTAGGCTAATATGCATGGTCTTATGAACATGAATATAATTGACTATATATATATGTATGTATATATATATATATATATAGACTGTAACACTCCTTAGTGTTTCCTGGATTGGATTCATTCCTAGAACATTAAGGAATAGCTTACAAAATGAAGAATATTTATTTTGTGTGGAATTTTCCAGATTTTGACCTCCCATTATGGGGAAGTAGAATAAGCTTTCCATCGATATCAAATTCACCTGAATCTAATACTCGATTGAGTAATTAGAGCATTTTTTAAGTTGACAGTGTCCTACCTGAGCAACCACCACGTTACGAAAAAGGACAATTTCATAATTGTCAATTCGAGTGGACCTTCGCGATATTGATGCATTGAGGAGATGTCCAAATTCCCAATTGTCGAAATCCAGTAGCCTAATGCGATACCGGCACATCACGCTAGAGTCCAAAATAGTAGTCCAAAGGGGCACCGCGATTATGGCGCGGTCACGATAAAGGCCCAGTTTCCAGTAGTCCTTTTCCAATGAGCCACCGCGATAGTGGCGCATCGCGGTGGCCTATTAAATCAGGATTTTTCCTTTCTTTTCCAGATCCGTTTAGAAGTTTAATGGGAGCATTTTGGTCAATCCCCAAGGCCCCAATTCGTGTAAAACACAATATTAAGCATATTCCAAAGCACTTTATGTTTATTTCATCAATTTTCTCGCAAAACAAAACCTTAGAACTCAAGGTCTTCTTATCCAAGATATCAAAATCCGCCATAGTTTCTCCAAGAAATCTCTAAATTAAGGATTTCCAAGATAATATAATCAAGAACTAATCTTCAAGAACTTAAATAGGAATTAATAATTCAAGTTTCTTCATCTAATCATCAATCAAGGTATGCGAGGTTTTTCAACAAGGACAATTCTTTCATCCTTGTGCCCAAAAGTTATTTAAGTACAAATTTACTGAATTTTTATGTGATTTCCCATGAAATTGAAGTTAGAGTTTATACCCAATATTGTTATTTACAAGATTATGAGATTTCAAGTGATTTAAAAGTTGAGTTGAATGTTTATGTTTATATTTTCATACAGATTGAAGGATTTTCCAGATTTTAAGTTGATTTATAAATGTTTACATTACCAAGCATGAATATTATGATGTTTTAACATAAGCTTGATGAATGGGTCAATAAGCCCTACTTAAAGATTGTTATTTCAAGATTAATTATGCTATGAACACTTTATGACTAGATTCTTTTTGGATTATTGATACAGATTTGACCTCTTTGTCTCAAGAATAGAGATGAAATCCACTTTATATATTTAGATTACATATTTAGCTTTACGAATATATAGTTTATTTTCATTATAAACTATTATACTATTTTAGAAGTGGATTTCCATCAGAATAAGCATACAGATTTAATGGGAGTAGTATTTACCACCGAGATAGGTACGTTACTATAGTTTCATACCCCAGAACTATGTGTCAATATAGGATTTAGATTGTTCCCACTTCTATGTTGATGATAGTTATATGATCACTTAGTAGGTTATACTCCCTGGAAAGAGTATGACTCCTCTCCCCAATCAAAGGATTCCTCCTTAGGGTGACAAGAACGTTGGATTCCATGAATGCTCATATGGCTTTTGTCGATTAGAAGAAACTCTCATGCAGAATAAGTTTTTAGATTTCTAAACCCTTAAGATAAAGTGTTTTCCTTATAGGTAAGCTTCTGACAAAGTATTTTACCATGTAGAACAAGTTTTCAGATTTCTAAACCCTTAAGATAAAGTGTTTTCCTTACAGATAAGCTTCAGATAAAGTATTTTCCCATGCAGAATAAGCTTTCAGATTTCTAAACCCTTTAGATAAAGTGTTTTCTTTACAGATAAGCTTCAGATAAAATATTTTAACCTGCAGAACAGTTTTCCCTAATAGTAAATACTCTCAGAAAAAATTAAAATAAAAAGCTTTTAGAAAACTAAATTTGAAGGCTTACAATTTTTACTCAGATTATGCTTTATAGAAAGATATTAGCTATAGCCTTCAACTTTTAAATTTCAGAATTTAGAGTGAGTCCTTTCTACACTTAGACAATATGATTTAAAGAGAGAATACAAGCACATCTTTTAGAACAAAATATTATGACTCACTAGATTTTTAAGTATGATTATAGATTTCAGTATTTCAGATATTCTAGCTTATGTGAGCCATTTCCATTTAGCATGCATTGTTTTATAAATTATGATGATAAGATGATGTTTTTCTTATACATTTCACCCCCATATACTCAATACATACTCAAAGTACTAATCCACATATATGTATATATGCTATATTATCTCATAATGTAGGTATTAGTTCAGTTGTAGCGCGCATACCATATTTAGATAGTTTGCAGCTTCCAGTCAGCAGGTAACGAGTCCTCTTGATTCAAGGGTTCGAGTCAGTCATATAGTTTGAGTAGTATTTTTCTTTTATTTTGTAAGTCATATTGATTTAGGATACCTGGGGGTCATGTCCCTGCTACCTAAAGTCAATACTAGTAGAGGCTTCATAGACAGTCAGTATAGTTAATGTATTGATTCCAGTGTTGTTTTGTAAAAGCAGAGTTGTAATCATTTTAATTTAGTTCTGCATTGATCAGATTCAAAAAAGAGTCATCTTCCACTTATTTCGTTCAGAATTATGTATTTTATTCAGTTTCTTATAAGTTATGCCAGTAGAAGGGTTAACTTTGGATCACTTGTGGTCCTAAGCACCATGTAACGTCTGGGACCTATTTTTGAGGTGTTACATACATATATATTTATATATATACATACATATATATATTACATGAAGTGCTGAATAGAGTACATAAGATTTATTGATATTGAGGATAGGTTAAATGTCTAAATACTGAGGATACATGAAATCTGTAAGTACTGAGGATGCATAAAATCTTTAAGTACTGAGGATGCATGAAATCTGTAAGTTCTAAGGATGCATAACCAAGCATATAACATATTCTGAATATAATCTATAAATACTGAAATTTGATAGCTGAATTACTGATATTTGTATGTTATGTTCAAGCGAATGAAACTGAATTATTGAACTGATTATTAGATAAAAATTGTGGGAGGTATCATCTAATTGACATGCCCCAATCTTAGCGATTCGGAGTTCAACCTGTAGCCCCAATTTTAAGGGTCTTAGTACCATCCCACGGGTACTAATGCTGGCCGTGTGGATCCACTATACTGATGTATTGTCCTAAAAGACTAAGGGTGTCAAGCTTAAACTGACGGGTGATCCCTGCATGGTAGTCAAGCCTAATCTGACGGGTGTTTCCTTATATCCTACGGTGGCTACATAGTTCTGGAGTACAGGGACTAATACTAACAACTTTTCCTATCTGATGGAAAAGCCGCCATCCCTGCACTCACTCGATGCTAAATCCTACTCCCAACTGAACTGACTCGAAATGCTGAATTATTCTAAGTTTAACTAATTCTGATGACTGACTGAACTGATAATGATCAGAACATATTCTGAAACTATTCTAAAGATACTGATAAGAGGTAAACAACTATATTTTTGGGTATTCATAACCCCCAGGACTCAATATCAATAATAGTAAAATAGTACTTAAGTTTGGAGGACATAACATGAAAGCTTTTATCAAATATTCAATCTTGTAGGCATTTAATCTAACACTTGATATTCATAGTTTAAGCTAATCATGGGAATCGTAGGAAACTTGGAGTAATATCATGTTTTCAACATCAATAACACTTAATCATGATTTAATTTAGTAAATAGAAATATTAAAATATGTGGGTTCTGATAAACAAACATCAATTTCGTGTAAATATGGTGTATAATTTCAATTCAAGGGAGTAGATGGTTAAAATCATAATAACTTGTAAATATCTCAGCTTTAAATTTAAAAAGGGATACTTGGACTCCATGGGTATAAGGAACCCATGGATGAACACTTAACATACCTGGGTTGATGAATTTGTAAGAATTGATGGTGAGTTTTTAAGATTTGATCTTGAATTTTGAAAGCTAGGGTTTGTTCTTAAAAGGAAATTAATTTCTTAAAGAGTACTTTGTGAATAATGGGGCATATAATGCTCTTTTAGGTTTTAATTCCATGTTTATGATGAGTTTAGGGCCTTGGGAAAATACCAAACGATCCCTGGAAATTAAATCATAAAACTGGGCAAAATCCCATTTTTGGCCCCAGCACGATACGGTGAAATCACATCAGGCCACTAGAAAAGGGACAATTCACATTTTGTCCATTGGTGCGACGTGGTGCTATCACATTGCGCCACTGGAAATGGACGATCCCGAACTGGAACTTTGGTGCGATGCTATGGCAATTGCGGTACCTCACTAGAAATTGACAATTGCAAAAATCACCCTTGGTATAACGTGATGCTTAATGTGGTGACACACTAGAAAAGAAAGAACGTCATTCTTGGGGTCACCGCAACACTGTGATACTCGTATTGGGCTACTACTTTCACTAAAAGATCTATAACTTCTCACCCGGATTTGGTTGAAATTAGTTTCGTTGGAAAGCTAATTCAATTTCCTACAACTTGGTAGGTTTTGATATGGAAAATTATTTGTACAGAAAAATATATACTCATTTGAACTTGACTAAGGCAACATTCTTATGGAAAATTTCAATCGGTAAGGGTTATTTTGATTCGTCTGTTATTTGAGACCTTAATATATATAAAACTAACTCGTAAAAATATCAAAGAACCATAATGTATATGTATGATCTTGAAATATGACTCTAGTATTGGCTTAGATTTTTGGGGTATTACCTGTAATCATACTTCCGGTTATGCTTATTTAGTATGAAGTTTCAGCCCCTTAGTATTCTCAGTTCAGAAAGTATCATTCGAGGACGAATGTCCCCATGGGGAAGATACTGTAAGACCCTCTAAGATTCTAGCACGATTCAGCTCACTACTGCATGTCAAAGGGGTCCAGGAGTTAGAAATTTCACTAAGTGTTAAGTCTTAGTCATTTCCAAAACCCCTAATACTTTGATGATTGTATTTTCAACCTTCCCGAGATCATATTTTTTATTTTAAAGTTGATTCATGATCGGGGTAGTAAGTAGTACATCTCAGGTGAATTTTGGATTTTTCGGACGCGTATAAGGGCAAGTTTGGATAACCAAAACAGTAGCAGCCCGCGATATGCCTGCGTCGCCTGCTCCATAGCGGCGTTGTGGAACCCGCTCTATAGCACCCTATATTTTTCCATCTCTCTATCTCATTTTTTAAGAGAAATTGGACCTTTTGCCACCCAAATTCATCTATAACACAACATTAAAGCCTCCAAGAAGGAGTATTTGCCCCATAACTCATAATTTTTATCCAAGAAACTAATTATCTCTCATGAACAAACCCTAGCTTCCTCCAAATTCAAGCTCAAATTTTAAGAAAGAAACCAAGAACTTTCACTAATTCATTAACTAAGGTATGTGGGGTTATGAATAAGGATACTTTTTTCATCCTTGTACCCAAAACTAGTTTTAAATGTTGAATTTACATGAATTTCAATTTAGGGTTCATACCCAATTATCATTATTTGAAGTTACAAAGTTACAGGGGATTTAAATGTTGAATTGCATAGCTATTTACCATGATTATGCGTGTGACTTGATTTTATGTGTTGAGAATTGAATTTCATTATCTTGACTAGAAACGTTGAAGTATTTAAAGATCATTATTGTTAAGCATGAATTTTTGGAATGATTTGACTTGATTTTAGGTATGGGTTGTACGCCCCAAGTTTAAGTCTTGAGATTTCAAGAAAGATGATATTTAAGCATTCTTCGACATCAGTATTTCAGTGTTATCGCTTAAAAAAAACTAGTAAAGCAACACTGACGTATTTTAAGTGTTGCTTTATTAAATTTTCTAAGTTAAATGCTTTACTGAAGTATGGTTCAAATAGTAATTCAGTATTTCAGTGTTATCGCTTGTTTAAATTATCTTTGTTTTGAGTTTCAGATCTTGTAAAAGGTTTATAGGATTAGCTTGGGGCTACTCGTAGTCCCAAACCCTATGTGACATCTCAGGACCCGCTTTTTGGGGGCTATAATAATTTAATCCCTATATCACTTCAGGTATACCTCAACATCATTCCTACGAAATCATACTTAATTACAAATAAATAAACTTAAACTTTTGCATACACTGTTCAAGCCTACTAGATCACTTCCATATAACTGGCATCACTAACCAAGCAATCATTATTTCCACCTTGATGATCATCTACTATTCAAACTTAGTGCCTAGTGCTAGGCATGATTAACAACGCAACCTCACATACTATTCTCACTTGGAAGCTATAAAATAAGACATCAAGAAACACTATTCCACTAAAGCCTCATATTAATAATATTTGATCATAATCCTACGGTATACCATATTAAAATCTATCAGCACATCATCCTTCTACACATTACAACTATTTACCCATCTATACACCTAAATTACTTACATAGCACTATAATTTTCAACTAAACTTCTTTTTGCAACCTCAAGGGAAGCCTAAATTAACTATACTCAACCATCAAATACTTTCATTAATAACCTATACTTTTCTAACGCAATAAAAACCATCATTAACTCTTTTCATACTTCAAGCAAACAACAATTCAACTTAACTAATAACTCTTTCTATACCTTCCAATAAAATAATAGAGAAGTGCCTATCACCTCACTACTAACTCAATCATATGTAAAAGTTCATTTATATACATCCGATCAATTTCCATTACCATCTTTCTTGTCACTATACTTCAATACCCATACTTTTAACTATAATACGGTTCTACTAATGAATCATAACTCTCTAAGTTTCAATATCTCTTGAATAGAAACTCTATTTAACAATCTAGGTTTATACTATCTCCTCTTATGAGTTGTAACACCCCAAATCTAGTAATCGAAATGTTACACAGTGCTCATGACCCTGAAGGACCACAAGCTAACCCATGACTAATATTTGTACCTATATACTGGATGATATATTGTATATTGTGGAAACATGAACTGAAAGGCCATAATGTTCAAACTGTAACATAATATCCAATAAAATATAATATCTGGGATAGGGTATAAATACCCAAACTAAACTGTCTAAACATACTGTAGTCTAAAAAGCCTCTAAAACATGACTGTCTAAAGAAGGATTTGATAGGATATGTCCCCAACTAACTCTGAATAGTAAAATAACTATGTACTGAAATAATGCAATAACAAATCATATCACCCTCAAAAGATGAGGACTCACTGTTGACTGACTGGTAAGACTAGAAAGGTACTAATGCTCTGGAGCTCATGCTTCTGAACCTATGGTATAAGACACCATAGCACAAATGCGTCAGTACTTTGAATGTATTAGTTTGCATAGAAGGTAAGCTATATGCATGGAGTTCATATGCATGAACAATAATGAATAGCTGACTAATATGTACATGAGAATGCATACATGAATATGTAGTAAATATATCTGAGATCTTCATAACATGAATTTATTGATAACTAACATGACTGATAACTGAATTCTGATGACTGACATAACTGATGACATGAGTGGCTGTATCTGACAGTCTTGAATCTGATAGAACTAGTTGACTTCCGTATTTTTCTTAGTTGATTATATCTAACAGTCTTGAATTTTTAAGAATTATCTGAGTTCCATTACTGAGACTGAATGACTATATCTGAAAGTCTTGATTCTATAACTGAAACTGTCGGAAGTAGTTATCTAACCGACATGCCCTTAATATGCTATTATGGTTGAGTTGGGGTCTAATCTGTAACTCCAATTAGAAGGGTGTCAATACTGCGCCATTGATAAGGACAAGCTGTGAGTGACCCTCATCTAACAGTGTCCCCAAAAGAGAACGGTGGGGCCCTCATTGGCTGTGCTTATCTATCTCATCAACCCTCATCTGACAGTGTTGATGTCTCAACCTATGCTAGCTATATAGTTCTGGAATGCAAGGATGACTTCTAAGAATCACACCCTCATCTGACAGTGTGTTTTCCCATCCTTGGGTTCACTCGGTGCTAATTCCAAGTCCCATCTGAATAGACACTGATCATGGATTACTGAACTGAAATGGACTGAATTAAATAAGTACCGTTGACTGACATAATAGTACTAAGATTACTGTAATACTGAGGTTTCTTGAGTCACATGACTGATTGAGTTCTATGGATCATGGCTTGAATGAGGATATCGTGAAAACATGACACTGACTCTAAGCACACGGCTATATTTTTGGGTACAAGTACCCCTAGGACTCGATGGAAAAAAACTGACAAAGGATGACTTTCTTGAATACATAACCCACATCCCAATTCATAATTCATTTATTGAGGCATTTCATCAAACATGTGACATGCATAAACATGTACATAAAGGGGGATTTCATATTATCATACTGGTATGGCAGTTTTCTTTCACATAGGCATTTAATCAAACATATGGGGAGCATGCTTTGGTTATACCATCATCAACACATATAATAATCATGAATACATCAATCAACTTGTAATTTGAAATGGGTTTATCATGATTTTTATGTAATTCTTTCTATACTAGGATCAATCACTGAAATATGTAATTTAAAACCTGAATTAACACCACACAGCATCATGAACATGAATTTCAATTCAATTTAAATCATAAACATTCATAAATACCCAAATCATGGATTTTGTAAAGAGATTCGTGAGCTTCATAGGTGAAAGGGACCCATGAATTAATGAATGAAATAACTTAGTTCTTGATTTAGCGAAGATTGACGGAGAGACTTTCTTGAAATTGAATCCCCATTTAAAACCCAAGCTTGTTCTTGAGAGAAACTAGTTTATTTTCTGAATCTCATGTTAAAGGGCTTAAATAAGGGTAGAAAATTGACTCTTTTAACCCTAGATGCATCTTTTAATTTTAGTGAAAATTTTCCGAACTGGACCCCTGGCGTGACGCGGCGCTATCGCGCCATGTCACTGGAATTTGATAATTGGGAATTGGGGGATGGCGTGATGCAGATCCATCACGTTGCTACGTCATTTGTGACCTGGAAGTTTGGCGCGACGCTCCACTATCGCAGACCCCTACTGAAATTTTACAATTGCCTTTTTCTCTTGTGGCGCAGCGCGCCACGGACTAATATGGCACTATTTTATGACAGAAACTTAAAATAGTCATAACTTCTTACCCGGTTATCGGATTTAGGTGAATCTTATATCGATGGAAAGCTTATTGAATTTCCCACATGAAAAAAAAAGTTAAAATCTTGAAAATTTTCCATGGAATAAATATAATTCAATTTAAAAAATAATATTTGACATTCTTAGGACATAATTATTTAGGAAACTTTGGGCTATTACATGAGCACTATCTGTATTGAAGGGTTAATGAGGAATCTGAATACATATTTTACTCTGCCTCTACTAAGCAACTCATAAAGATGAGAATATAACTTTCAACTTGAGAAACTTATAACATACTAGCGAGCTCCTCTCAAGCCCCTTATATGACTTCTAAAATTACTAATAGTAAATTTAAGAGCATCAGCTTGGGAGAAATTGGAACTTACTAAGAAAGTTATCTCATGAATTCAGTCATAGATAGAGAATTATGGAGTTATAGATAAATCGACCAAAGTTTTGGAGAGAAAAACTTTACAGTATAACCTAGAGCATGAAGAAGAGAAATATTTCTTCAATGCCCTATAGCCTCTCGAAGAAAAGTATAGACATCTCTGTACCATTCCACAAGCCTCTACTAGACACAGATTCATAGATACCCTAGGACACATGAACTTTATGCTCTGATACCAAGTTTGTAACACCCCGAGACTACCCCCTGGATGTCACACGGTGCTTAGGACCATAAGTTATCCAAAGAAAACCCTTATATTGGCATAACTCATAAGCAACTAATTTAAAAGCATATAACTGAAAGAAATAAGAAGAAGATAATATTTTAGCTTAATATGTTTGAAACCAAAATATTAAAATGATTACAACTCTAGTTATACAAATAAAACTAAAATAAAATACACAACTGTACAGATTATCTATGAAGCCTCTACTAGTATTGACTATGGGTAGCTGGGACATGACCTAAAGCTATCCCAATTCAATATGACTAAATGAAAAACACAAGATACTACTAAAACTAAAGTTGACTTGAGCCCTTGAATCAAAAGAACCCATCACTTGCTGACTGGAAGCTGTACGCTATCTGATTATGATATGTGTGCTACAACTTATACCTATATTATGAGACAATGTAGCACATAGAAATAAATATGGATCAGTACTTTTAGAATATACTGAGCATGTGAGGGTTAATACATAAGTAAAATAGTAACTCGGTATTCATATAAACTTTTAAATGATACATGCCAAGTGTAAATGACTCACCTTGAGCTTGAATAATTAAAACTAAAAATCATAAATCATGAATAATAAAGCATACTAAGTAAATATTGTGAGCCACAACACTTAGTTTATAAAATTTGTACTTTTACTCTTTCTATTGGGAGGTTCTTCTAACCAACATAAACCATGTGAGTTACGATGGAGTCCAGCGACTTACCCACGAATAGGGGAGCTCCCACTTGTGAAATTTGTCCCACCCTTGCCATAAGAATAGGACCTTAACTTAAATGATCATTATACTTAAACCTTGTAGGGACTTTAGACCTACGGTTGCTCGTAGTTCTGGGGCATGAGACCTTGGAATCATACCCAACTCGGTGCTAAATACTATTCTCATACTTATATGCTCTGACTTTATGAAATCCACCTTAAAATAGCATAAGGATTTATAATAAAAACCTGTTATGCTTTTCTTTGCTTTAAACTGTAATCAAGATTAATAAATTTGGATTGCATTGTTAGCTAAGGATAAAAAGATCAATTCTTGCCTTAAATCTAGATATAACTCATCAAAAGAAACTTAAGAATATAATCTTCTTGAAATCTCAAAACTCATGGTTGAAGCTTAAAACATATGTACTTAAATTTTCAAAATTTCACAATAAAGCTTCACTCTCAACGATCATCTAGAAATCAACCAAAAATTGTAATTCATTGAGAAAGAAGTGCAATACATGATATAAAACTTCAAGTCAAATCATAAATAGGTGAGATATACACGTACTTCAATACTTAAATCACATATACATTCATAAACTCAAAACAAGATAATTTGGGTATGAATCCTAAATTTTCAACTCATGAAATCTTAACTTAAAAGCAAGTTTTAGGCAAAAAAATGAAATAGTATCCTTGTTCATAACCCCACATACATTAATTTTTCTTTGCTTGTGAATAAATCTTGAATTTTGGGAATTGGATGATGAACTTTTTAACGAAACCCTATTCTTGATGTTTCTTGAAGATTTTCTTGAACTAGGAAGCTTGAACTCTTGGATTCTTGGGGAAAGAAAACTTGACTTTCTTGTTCTAGGGAAGAAACCCTAATCCTATTGTTCTTGAGAGTGAAAGAAGAAATAATGTGTTAAGAAATTGAATATGAGGGAAATAAAATCTTATAATGCTTTAAGTCGTGGGAGGGGTAGGGTTTGAGGTGAGGAAAAGACAAATACCTGTTCGAATTTGAATAAGAATTATTGAAATTTTTAGTTGATGACTTAGTTGATAGCTTATCAACTAGTTGATGGCTTATGAACTTAAGTCTTCATAGTTTTATTTGGACCCTTGTTGTTTAAGGGTGATGACTTGATTGATAAGTCTTCACTTAGTTGACGACTTATCACCTCAAGTCGTTACATTGTAGCTGAGGTTGATTATATTTTTGTTATGGGTGACGACTTGGTTGATAAGTCGTCACTTAGGTAAAGGTTTAGCACCTCAATTCTTCACTTTGTAGCTAAAATTGATCACATTCTTATTAATACTGATGACTTGGTTGATAAGTCATCACTTAGTTGATGGCTTATCACCCCAAGTCATCACCTTGTTGACAGACAGACATGCTGAGGTAAAATGAGCATAACTTTCAACTCCGATATTGGATTAATGTGAAACCAAGTGCATTGGAAATAATACTCAAATACATTTAATTTTATATATATTAGGATACCTGAATCGATATATTCTAGGAGATACACTCATTTAATGTTGACCCTTGTAGGATTGAATAAAAAAAATTAATTGATAAAAGTGTTCTCGAATCGACTTTGCTCTAAGTTCTTCCTATGAACATTTTCACAGTTTAAGCACTATTCTCACTAGGATAATGATCTTGAAACATGTATTCAAATGTAAATCATGGGATTAGAGTTTATAGACGTAGGAACAATGGTTTGAATTCTAGTGCGAAAAGACGGGGTGTTACACTTCAGCCTCTCTCTAATTAACTAACCTTTTTCCATAGCTTCAAATGTTGTATCTAGCCCTATAAAAGTAGCTTCACCTACTTCAAACCAACCAATGGGTGATTTATACCTTCTCCCATAGAGAGCCTCAAATGGAGCCATCTGGATACTGTAATTATAACTGTTACTATAGAAAAACTCGATCAAAGGCAAGTGGTCATCCCAACTTTCTTTAAAGTCAAGAACACATGCCCTCAACATATCCTCTAGGGTCTGAATGGTCCTTTCTGCCTGACCACCTATTTGAGGATGAAAAGCTGAACTGAAGAGACCCTTCTAAAAAGCTTTTCAAAAGTAAGAGTTAAACTGAGTACCTATATTTGAAATTATAGACAAAGAAATTCCATGCAATATGACCAACTCTCTAATATAAAGCTTAGCATAATCTTCAGCTGAAAAATAAGTATGGACTGGCAAGAAATAGTCTGACTTAGTCATTCTGTCAATAATAACCCAACTCGAATCATGTTGATGACGCTAATGGGGGAACCCTATCACAAAGTCCATGTTCACCTCTTTTCACTTCCAAATGGGAATACTAAACTCCTTCAAGGTGCCACAAGGATTTTGGTGCTCAACCATAACCTATTAACAATTAGCACACTTGTCTATAAACTCAGCAATATCCCCTTTCATGCCACTCCAACAATATATTTCTCGCAAATCATGGTACATCTTAGTGGATCATGGGTGGATAGAGTAGCACGCACCATGTGCTTATGCCAAAATTCATTGCCTCAAACCATCAACACACGGCACATACAGTCTACCCTGGTATTTCAACATACTATGTCCCCCTTCGGAGAAAACTTCTACTTTTTGATCTCTGACTGACTCCTTCAATTTAACTAAACTGGAGTCCCTATATTTTTTCTCCTTCACTTCGGCAACCAAAGAAGCCTCCAAACTATTCCGAACCCACACACTACCTTCAGCTGTATCAACTAATCGAACACCATATCTAGCCAACTAATGAACCTTTTGAACTAAATTTTTCTTATCATTATCAACATGGGCAAAATTACCCATAGACAATCAACTAAGGGCGTCTTCTACTATATTAGCCTTGCCCAGGTGATACAAATCACTTATATCATAATCCTACAACAATTATAACCACTTCTCTTATGGAGATTTAACTCTCTCTATGAAAACACATACTGCAAACTTTTGTGATCCATGAACCAATGTGCGCCCAACAAAGATAATGCCTCTAAATTTTTCAAGGCAAATACAAAAGATGCTAATTCAAAATCATGGGTAGGATTGTTCTTTTTTTTGAGGTTTAAGCTGTCTAGAGGCATAGGCTATGACCTTACCTCTCTGGATCAAAATAATACCCAAAGTAACTCTAGAAGCATTATAGTAAACAACAAATCCAAATGTACCATCAGGTAGTGCCAAAACTAGGGCTGAAGAGAGTAGAGCCTTTAACTCCTCGAAACTCTTCTCACAAGAATTTGACCACCTCAACTTGACTTTCTTCTGAGTCATTTTAGACATGGGGCATTCATTAGATGATAAACCTTCAATAAACCATTGGTAATAGCCAGCCAAACCTAAAAAACTCCTGCAATTTGATAGAGAGATGGGTCTAGGCTAGTTTCTCACTATTTTGGTGTAATACCCCATACTTTTTTGAACTAATTTAATCTCAAGAATGTCTAGTAGCAGCTTATAAATTAAATAATGGTTATTCCATGAGGAATTTTCTAGATTTTCACTTTTTTCCATGTGGGAAATTCAATAACCCTTCCATCGATATAAAATTTTCCCAAATCCAATAACCGGGTCAAAAGTTACCACTATTTCAAGTTCCCATCGTAAAACAGCCCAAGAGGAAATGGCATTTGGAAAATTCCAGTAGGGTTCACGATTATGGGGCATTGTGCTAGGGTCGAAATTCAGAATTGTCCTTTTCCAGTGTCTTAGCATGATTTCCTCTGTGTCGCGCCAAAGTTTGAGGTCGCAAAAGAAAGGGCAATGCAAAGGCTCCGCGTCGCGCCATCCCTCAATTTTCCAATTGTCAAATTCCAGTGACACGACGTGATAGCACTGCATCGCGCCAGGGGTTCAGTTCAGGAAAATTTTACTGAAATTAAATGACGCATCCAGGGTTAAAATGGTAAACTTTCCACCCCTATTTAAGCTCTTTAACACATGATTCAGCCACTTTTCAAGGATGGGAATACACACTATTAGATGAGGGTGTGATTCTTAGAAGTCATCCTTGTATTCCAGAACTATATAGCCAGCATAGGTTGAGACATCAACACTATCCGATAAGGGTTGGTGAGGTGGATTAGCACTATCAGATAAGGGCCCCACTATTTTTATATAGGGGACACTATCAGATGAGGGTCGCCTACATCTTATCCTTATCGGTGGTGCGGTATTGAAACCTTTCCAATTTGGGTTACAGATTGGACCCCAACGCATCTATAGTGGCATATTAGGGGAATGTCGGTTAGATAACTACTTCCCACAGTTTTATGTATAGAATCGGGACTGTCAGATATAGTCAATTAGTCTCAATAATAGAACTCAGATAGTTCTTACAATTTTAGGACTGTCAGATACAGTCAACTTAGATACAGTACGGAACTCAGATAGTTCCATCAGACTCAGGACTGTCAGATACAGTCACCCATGTTATCAGTTATATTCGTATTTATTACTCATGTTATAACAGTATTAGTGTCAATTGTTATGTATCATACATGTATTCTCATGCTCATAATAGTTAGTTAGTTATTATTATTGTTCATGCATATGAACCCCATGCATTCAGCCTACCACACATGCATACCAGTACAATCAAAGTACTAACGCATTTGTGCTATGGTGTCTTATAACATAGGTTCAGAGACATAAGCTCCTGAGCAACAGTAGATTCTAGATATCCACAGACAGAGTTAGAAGTGAGTCCTCATCTTTCGAGGACATGATTGTTTCCCTATTTTCTCATTAATCAATTTATTCGTTGGAGTTAGTTGGGGACATGTCCCATCAACTCCTTACTCAAACAGTTCATTTATTTAGAGGCTTTCTATTTCTAGACTATCATATTTCAGACTTCAGTATGATCAGTTTTGTTTTGGGTATTCTATTATCCCACACAGATGTTATATCATTCAGATCATGTTCAGTATTGAACCTTATGGCCTTTTAGTGCATGTTTCTGCATTATTATGTTATATTATGCAGTGTACAGGTACAAGTATCAGTCATGGGTTAGCTTGTGGTCCTTCGGGGTCATGAACACCATGTAGCATTCAGGGTACCATATTTGGGGTGTTACATTTTGTCTTTTGAGGATCAACTCTAATGTAATCACCGAAAATAATATGACCAAGGAAAGCTACTAATCTTAGCCAAAATTCACACTTACTAAAATTTGGTAATCAGTAATGCAATCACCGGACCAAGGAAAACTACTAATCTTAGCTAAAACTCATACTTACTAAATTTGGTAAACAATTGATGATCTCTAAGCATTTGAAACACAATTTGGAGATGGTCTGCATAACTATTCTCACTGCGGGAATAGACAAGGATGTCATCAATGAAGACTATGAAGAACATGTCAAAGTACTATGTGAACACTCTGTTCATCAAATCCATGAAGGTTGCTGGGCATTCATTATCCCAAATAACATGACTAGAAATTCAAAGTGACCATAACGAGTTTTGAAGGATATATTTGGAATATCACATTCCCTTACTCTAACTTGACGATAGCCAAATCTGAGGTCTATCTTAGAGAAATAACTTGCACCCTGAAGCTGGTCAAATAAGTGATCAATCCTAGGAAGAGGATGTTTTTTCTTGATTGTGACTTTGTTCAACTGGCGGAAGTCAATGCACATTCAAAAAAAGCCATCTTCCTTGCGCATGAATAGGACTAGAGCGTCCTATAAAGAAGCATTGGGCCTTATGAAACCTTTATCAAAGAGGTGTTTAAGTTGTTCTTTTAAATATTTAAGATCGGCTGGAGCCATACAATATGGAGGGATGGAGATGGTATTAGTATCAGGAAGATAATCAATACCAAATTCTATTTCCCTATCAGAAGGTTGCCCTGGCAAGTCTTCGGGAAAAACCTTAGGGAACTTATTGACTACACGGACTGACTGAATTGTTGAAGCTTCATACTTAGTGTCTATGATGCAAATTAAATGATAAATGCACTCTTTTAATATCAACTTTAGGGACTTAAGATATAAACGGACTTTTGGGAGATTCAGAACTACCTTCCCACTCAAAAACTGTCTCATCAGGAAACTAAAACTTCACCACACGGGTGTGACAATCTATTAATACATAGCTTGAATGGAGCCAATCCATGCCTAGAATAACATCAAAATCTATCATTTCTAGCTCTATTAGATCTGCTAGTAGGAACTTATACAGGACAGTGATAGGATACTTCTTATAGACTCATCTGGCAACAGCTGAGTCACCTACTTGGGTGGAAACTAGGAAGGGCTTAGAGAGCTTTTCAGGATCTATCCCAATACCGAAATTAAAGGAGTCACATAAGAGAGGCATGATCCAAGGTATAACAACACATAAACATCAAAATAGAAGACACAAAGCATACCAGTAACAACCTCTGGTGAACTCTCCTGCTCCTATCGGGATGGTAAAGCATAGAATTGATTCTGGCACTAACCGCCACAGTACTGAATGATGCGCCCTGAGGAGGTACTGTCCAACCTAGAGGAGCTGGTGCGCTAGTAGCCTAATTTGGGGATGAACATCTCTTTTTTCTTTCTTAGAATACGGACACTATTTTATTCTGTGACCCAATTTGCCACATCCATAACAACCCCTCTTTCCCACCAAACACTCACTAAAATGGTTTCTACCATATTTTACACATGTCAAATAACTGGGCCTTCCGCCCATATTACTCTGAGATCTAGAAATAGAAGTTTGATCCCATTGTTCCTGCTTGGTTCTGGGTAAAGGGACACTAGCTTAAGATTGTGCTGGCATAAATGAATGGCCCTGAAACTGTGAATAATTTCCCCCTCTAGACCTTGGTTGACCATACTCAAACTATCCTATTCTAGCCTTCTTATTTCCTATTTCTCTCTCCTTCAACATTTCTGCCTAAATATATTTAGCATAAGTCATCAGCCTAGAAAGATCCATATCTCCAGAAAGCATAGTAGTCCTACACTCTTTGACTACCAAACCAGACACTCCAGTAACAAACTTACTCATACGAGATCTTGGGTCAGCTATCAACTCGGAAGCATACTTAGACAATTGGGTAAACTTAAGGCAGTACTCCTTCACTGATATCGAGCCCTGCCTCAGGTTTATGAATTCCTTAATCTTAGCTTCTCTTATCTAACACAGAAAGAACCTATCTAGAAATGTATCCTGAAATACTTGTCAACTCATAGGAGCTACATTCGTACCTCTACCATCATTCCACATAACAAACCAATCACAAGCAATATCTTTCAACCTATACAATTCCAACTCTACACTTTCCTCCTCAGTAACATGCATAACTTGACTGATCTTTCTCACATGATCATTGTAGAGCTGTAGGTCCACACCAACTTTGGACCCAAAGAACTCTGGTGAATTCATTCTCATGAAGTCCTAAATTTTAGTTGTAGCCAAATCACCATTTTTCTAAAGTGGGACCCTAGATTGATGATTGCCTTGGACATTTATAGTCACAATTTGGGCTAACGCCTGAAAGGCAGCCAAAAATTCAGCATGAGACACATTCCCATTAAGAGGGTTGGCTTGCATTGGTGGTTTGTCACCATTTTTGCGTGCATTGTCTTAGCGGGGAGGCATATTCTGTCATGTAAAAAAATGAGTTAAAAAGGATAGAGACAATTGTAAGCACAATAGATCATGAATGAAAGAGGATAACTTCCTAAATCATTCTATAGCCTTTTCCTCATAAATGTGGTGTGCTTCACACCCATGATCAAGACTCAACATAACACAGATTGTTTGACTCCCTAGGACTCTTTAAACCCTAGGATTTGATATCAAGTTTGTAATGCCCCAAGGATACACTCGAGACGTCACACGGTGCTCAAGACTACGAGTAGTACCAAGCTAACCCTTTAAGTCTGCTAACAACTTTGGAACTCATAACAATGATAAACTTGACATGTAAAATCTCAGAATACTAAATTAATGTCTTAACTAAAATTGAATTAACATCTTTCTAACAGTCTTAAAGTTTAAAACAAATACTGTTGTAGTCTACAACAGAAATGAGTTGGATAAGCCTCTACTTTTAACTAGAGATCCACTGGGACAAGCCCTAGCGAACTCGAACTTAATAAAAAACAAATAACTAAAATACTTCACTAATATCAGCATCTAGTAGAATAGTCCCTCATTTTATGAGAACTCACCAAGAACTAGGATATAGGTGGAGATTTTTAAAATCAATCACGTTGCTGGGAATGATCACAATGACCTACATTATAACACAATGTAGCACATAGACATACGTATAGATCAATACTTCTAGATTATACTGAGCATGTGGGGGTGAATTCATAGTTAAAACAAAAACTTAGTGTTCGTATAAACTTCTCAAGAATGTATGTTAAGTGTAAATGAATAATCTTGGCTTGAAATAAAATAAAGCTTCAAAATCATAAACATGAGAAATAAAGCATAAAACTAACTTTGTGATCCATAACACTTAAATCTAAAAGCTTTTCTTTTACTCTTTTCTGTTGGGGAGGTTCTTCTAACTACATACACCATGTTAGTTATTATGGAGTCCAATATCTTACCCATTGTGGGTAGAGATTATATTGGGGAAAGCTGTCCTTCCCTTGCCATAGGAATAGGACCTAAACTAAGTGATCACTAGATGTAACTTTACCCATATTGGGAATAAACTGAATCTTTGTTTGCTCATAGTTCTAGGGAATATGACCTTGGACGCGTACCCAACTCAGTCCTAAACACTAATCCCTTACTTATATACTCATACTATAGGAAATCTACCTTAAAATAGCATAAGGGTTTATAATGAAAACCAATTATGCATCTCTTTGCTTTAAACTATAGTCAAAGTGAAAAAATATGGATTCTATCTGTTTGCTTAGGATTAAAAAATCCATCTTTCTTTAAATCTTGGTATAAAACCATCAAAGAAACTTAAGACCATAGTCTTCTTGAAAACGCAAACTCATTCTTCGCATAAACTCAAACTTCAGAGCATGATCTTCTTGAAATATCAATACTTAAACTTAGGGCTTTAAACCCATGCATTTAAAATTATGTTAATACATAACAAAACTTCATACTCAATAACAATCTTGAAAATACTTCAACAATATCATGTCAAGATAGTGCAATCTCATGCATGATAGAAATCTCATAGTATAAAACATAAATATAAGCACTTTATGATCAACTTAAAGCTTTAAATCTCATAATAATCTCATGCTTCAAGAACATGTAAACTTGGGTTTAAACCCTACTTCAAAACATCAAAATAAAATCTTAAAATCATGCAAGTTGGATACAAGAGTGAAAGGATACTCTTGCTCATAACTCCATATAAATTATTAAGCTTAACTTGATATAGAAGCTTGACTTCAAACTATTAAAGATATTATTGAATTAAAAGCCATGAATTCTTGATTATCTTGAAGAGGATATGAAGTAGTTTTGAATTTCTTGGAATTAGGTTAAGGTTTCTTAGAGAGAAAATTAATGGAGAAAGGATGTATGCTTAAACTACCATTTAATCCTTTGTTTTTATAACTTGGGGTGGTGGTAAATGACCTAACCACCCCTCTGGAGATTAAAGCCGCAACTAGAATGCTATTTGTGGGCTTGGCACGATGTTATGGATGTCTTTCACTATTCCTAACGCGATGAGGTAGAATCATATTGAGCTACTGGAATCGAAATCCAAACATGACCCAAAACTCATTTGCTAATTCCAAAACTTCCCCGAGACATGCTTCTTACACCCCTAAACATGAATCAACTCAAAATCACCATCTTAAAGACCAAAAGGTCAACAAAAAAATCTTCAAAGTTAAGGGGTTAAAAATAAGGCTAAGTCTTCAACACTTAGTTTTATTTTCAGGTTCTAACTATCTTATGTAAGAACTATGGGCTGAACTAAACTAAGAATATATGGGGTATTACAAAAGGGTAGTCTCGAGTAATGACAAAACTTGGTATCAAAGCTTCAGGTTTATAATGCCCTGGAGTGTTTGAAAGCCACATTAAGTATAGTCTATTTATAGGTGTAAAGCACGCCACATTTATGGATAAGAGGCTGTGAATTATTTTAGGAATAGTTTTACTTCTTTTATGTACATATCATGTGATAAAGTGTGAGTTCTATTTAATCTTTTTCTAACTTTTGCTTTGTGCATTTATATAAAATGCCTCTCAGAAAAGCTAATGAAAGGAAAAAATGGTAACAATAATGAGAACTAAAATCACCACAAGCTCCAACAGACCCGTTGAACAAATAAGTTTACCATACTGAGTTCAGGGTTGGCTTTCAACTGCTAGGCCAGTCCATGACAACTCAATTTAACCAGAAAGTGGTTGCATATGTTAATTCAAATGGTGGTGTAGCCACAGACAGAGCCTAAGATTTCACTCGGATGAATCCTCATAAATTTCATAATTCTAGAGTTGATAAAGATCCATTAGAGTTCCTAGATTACATTTAGAAAGTTACCCAGATTATGAGTGTCACTCCAATTAAGAGTGCAGATTTAGCTGCTTACTAGTTGAAAGTGTGGCTCATACTTGGAGTAAGCAGTGGAATGAAGATAGGGATATGGATGTTTGACCAGTTGATTGAGATAATTTTATAGCTATATTTCTTGGTCATTTCTTCTACATAATTTAAGGAAAGCCAATGTTCAGGAGTTTATTAACTTAAAATAGGGTGATAGGAGTGTGAAAGACAATTCCCAAAAGTTTACTCGGCTTTCTAAATATGCTCTGACAATGGTTGATAATTCCAGGGCCCATATTAGTAAGTTCATATTAGGTATTTTTGAGGATATGATTAAAGAGTGTAGAACTACTATGTTGGTCAAGGAGATAGTCATCTCCATATTGATAACTCATGCCCAATATATTAAGGAGGAAATGATCAAGAAGAAGGAAAAGGATAATAAGAAAGATCCATTAGAGTTCCTTAATTAAATTAGAAGGTTACCGAGATCATGAGTGTCACTCTAGTTAAGAGTGCAGATTTAGCTGCTTACCAGTTAAAAGTGTGGCTCATACTTGTTCTAAGTAGTGGAATAAAGATATGGATGTTTTACAAGTAGATTAAGATGAGTTTGTAGCTGAATTTCTTGGTAGTTTCTTCTAGTTAAGCTAAGGAAAGCCAAGGTTCATGAGTTTATTAACTTGAAATAGGGTGATAGGAGTGTGAAAGAGAATTCCCTGAAAGTTACCTAGCTTTCTCAATATTCTCTGACAATGGTTGATGATTCTAGGGCCCGTATTAGTAAGTTCATATTAGGTGTTTTCGAGGATATGATTAATGAGTGTAGAACTACTATATTGGTCAAAAAGATGGTCATCTCCATATTAATAACTCATGCCCAATAGATTAAGGAGGAAATGATCAAGAAGAAGGAAACGAGATAATAAGAGGACCTAAATATACAATTTTAATTTTTCTTAGCAGATGTCAAAGGGAAAGAATCATTCTCAGTTTTGTCAGACTTCTTCAGGTCTAGCCTTATACTCTACCAGTATCGAGTACCTAAGTTTAGGTAGGAGTATCAGGATTTAAAACCAAGCTCAAAGTTCTAGGATGGTGTCACTAGTAGGCATACTCATCTAGTTTGTGAAAAGTATGGTAAGAAATACCAAGGTGATTATATGGCTGCTAGTGGTATTAAGGGAATGCCCAATAGCTTTACGAAAGGGATAGGGTGCTTACCAGCAAAATTAGTCTAACTCTTCAGTGGCTCCATTAGGGTACCTCATCTCGTGCAGGTGGTGCTAAGCATCAAAACAGGTTTTACGCACTTTAACTAACAAAATCAGGAGGATTTCCTACATTTAGCCACTGGTAGGTTATAGGTTTTTTATATTTATGTTTATTAATTATTAGATTCATAGGTACACTGCCTTTCGTGACTTTTTATATAGAAGTGAACTTTTGTGTTAGTCAAAAATCCTCTCATAGCCTTTCTCAGTCTCTACTCTTATAAGTGATTTAGCCATATCCAAATGAGTTTATAGAAATTTTCCTATCACAATTTCCTAGAAAGTCACCTCAGTTGATCTTGTAGAGTTATATTTGACCAATTTTGATGTCATTCTTATCATGAATTGGCTACATTATTGTTATGACTCGGTTTATTATCAAAATCAAGTAGTCCAATTTTCATTTCCAAATAAGCCACTCTTAAAGTGGAAGGGTAATACTTTTATACCTTTAGGATGATTTGTCTCCTTCTTTATGGAAAGGATATAATTTTTAAAGAGTTCATCTATCATCTTATTTGGATTCAAGCCTCAAAGTTTGAGACTCAAACTATCTAGTTAGTCCTAATGGTTAATGGGTTTCTAGAAGATCTGTCTGGGTTCCTCCTAAATAGGACATTGACTTTGAAATAGATCTCCTTCCAGATACCTAGCCTACTTTAATTGTACCTTACAAAATATGTTTAACTGAGCTTAGGAATTGTAGGAGTGGTTGAAGGATCTTTTAGATAAAGGTTTTATCAAGCCTAATATCTCTCCATGGGGTGCTCTAGTTTTTTTCCTACATAAGAATGATGGTTCTCTTAGAATGTGCATCGATTACCATCAGTTGAACAAAGTCACAATGCAGAATAATTATTGCATTTCTAGTTGATCAAAGGATTAATGACTTACTCGATTAAATTTATAGTTCTAGTTTCTTTTATAAGATAGGTTTCAAACCCGTCTATCATGATTTTAGATTCAGAGAGCATGAAATTCTAAAGATAATTTTTAGAAAATGGCATGGTCACTTTAAATTTATAGTTATTTCTTTTAGACTAACAAATGCTCCTGCACCTCTTATAGACTTTTTGAATAGGGTTTCCAAGCAGTACTTGGACATGTTCATCATTGCCTTTATAGATGACATCCTTATTTATTCTCAAAAGAGGATGAACAAGCAGATCATTTGAGCATTATATTATAGACTATCAAAGACTGTTAGTTGTTCTCTATGTTTAAAAAGGGTGAATTCTGGTTGAAATCTATTGAATTCCTTGATCATATCATTTTCGGTAAGGGTATTCATGTTGATCCTCAAAATCCAAAGCAGTTAGGAATTGGACAAGACATATCTCTTTATCAGATATTAGGAGTTTTCTAGGTTTAATCTGTTAATACAGTCGGTTTGTTGAAGGATTTTCATCTATTGATTCTCCCATATCCAGGTTGACTTAGAAAAATTCAAAATTGAGTGGTTTGATAGTTGTAAGATGAGTTTTCAGTAGTTGAAGACTCAACTCACCTCCAATTCAATTTTGACTCTTCCAGAGAATTCAGACGAGTCCATGGTAAATTATGATACTTCAGGAGTTTGTCTCGATTATGTGTTGATGCAGCATGATAAGGTTGTAGAATATGCCTCTAGACAACTCAATCCTTATGAGAAGAATAACCCAACAAATGATCTTGAATTATCAATAATTATTTTTTCCCTAAAGATGTGGTGGCATTACCTTTATGGGGTTCATGTAGACATTTTCATATATCATAAGAGCCTTCAGTATGTGTTTTTCAGAAAGATCTAAATATTTATCAGAGAAGATGACTCAAATTGATGAAGTACTTTTATGTTAGTATCTTGTACTATCTGTATAATGATTGATGCTTTCAATGGGTTATCTATGGGAAGTGTCACTCATATAGAAGATGAGAAGAAAGAGTTGGTGTGTGAGGTTCATAGCTTGCTAGATTGAGTGTTTGATTATTTAATTCAATGAGGGTAATATCTTGGTTCAGAATGATTCTAAATCTTCTTTAGTGGTTGAGATGGAAAGAAAGAAAGATAGTGATCCTATTTTTCTTAAGTCAAAGGAATCCGTCCAAAGTCAGAAGGTTGAGGTTTTCTCTCCAAGAGGATATGGGGTTCTTCATTGTTAGTGAAACTTTGTGTTCCAAATATGGGTTACTTGAGACAACTTATGCTGGTAGAAGCTCATAGTTCATGGTACTCTGTTCACCCAATATCAACTAAGATGTACTATGACCTACAAAAAACTTATTAGTGAAATATCATGAAGAAGGATATTGCAGAATTTATGGCTAAGTGTCCAAATTGCCAGCAAGTTAATTTTGAGCACTAGAGACCTAGTGGTATGACAAAAATTATAGGTATTCCTACCTAGAAGTGAGAAGTGGTATATGTGAACTTCATTATGGGTTTGCCTCGTACTTGTTGACAACATTGTTCTATTTAGGTAATTGTAGACCAAATGACTAAGTCAATGCATTTCCTGCCAGTTAACAATTTAGATTCACCTGAGTATTATGTAAAATACACCTTAGCGAATTGGTGTGATTTTATAAAGTCCCTTATACTATCATCTCAAATAGGGGTATTCAATTTACTTCTTAGTTTTGGAAGTCAAGGGTCTTAGAACCTAATTCATCTCAACACAACTTTTCATCTGCAAACAGATAGTTAGGTAGAGTGTATTGTTCAGATATAGAGTATATATTGATAGCTTGCATGATTTATTTTAAAAGTATTTGGGATGATCACTTATCATTTATTGAGTTTGTTTACAATAACAACTATTATTCCAGTATTTAGATGGCCCTATTTAAAACTTTTTGTGATAGCAAATATAGATCTCCTATTGGTTTATTTGAGGTTAGAGAAGCTACATTGTTAGGGAATAATTTAGCACATGAGGCTATAAAAAAGGTTTATCTTAGTAGAAAAAAGTTTAAAATAGCTCAGAGTCACTAAAATTCCTATGCGGATGTGAGGAGAAGAGAACTTGATTTCAAAATTAGTGATTTGGTTTACTTGAAAGTGTCACCAATGAAGGGGGTAAAGATATTCGGTAAGAAAGAGAGACTCAGTCCCCAATATGTAGGTTCTTATAGGATCTGGAGATGCACTGATAATGTGTCCTATAATTTAGACTTGCCTACAGACTTAGCTTCACTGTATCCAATCTTTTATGTACCTCTATTGAAGAAATACAGTGGTGATGTAGATTTAGTTGTATCCATATATAGTGTAGGCATGAATGATAGTTTCTCTTATAAAGAGGTCCCAGTTAAGATTCTTACCGTTAGGTTCATTAGTTGAGAAATAAGTAAGTCGCTTCAGTGAAGTTTCTTTGAAAAAATCAGCTAGCTGAAGAAGATCCTTAGGAAGCAGAATCAAATATGATAACCAAGTATCCTTACCTTCCCTTTCGAGTTTCATTACAATTTGAGGTAAAAGTTCATCCTCAATACTCCTCTCAGCCTCATACGAATTAGTTGCTCACCTATCTTAGTATCCAGTCACGAGCTCAGTTAGTTTATGTTTTAATAGAGATTCAGTTATCATGTCAGTATTCAACTCGATTAAGTTATCATGTCTCATTTGCACATTCCTTATCTTTTAAACTATTTAGCTTCATTAGTATACGAATGATCCTAAGGGGAGATATTATTATAAACCAATAGCTAAATAATTTTATTTTGACAGCCTAGAGATATTTCAAGAAATTTTAAGGTTCTTTTATGATTAGGAGGGGGCTACAGGACCACTAGGAACTATTTTGGGATTTTTAGGATGAGTTTCAGGGTTAAATGCATCACCAAATCACTGAGGTCCATGTTAGGGTTGTTCTATGGAGGCAAGACACAACCCAAGTACAACAACCAGTAGGATGGCGTGATATGGTTATACCACGCTACCCAGGCAACGTGATGGCTCCATGCCTCACTGCTGGTCTAGCGTGATTTGACTGTGTCACGTCAGTGGTTGCAATGTCGTAAATCGTCTATTTCTTATTTGATTTTTCAAGGTAAATCTAGTCCTTTTAACCCCAAACAACCCTATAACTAATAAAAAAATGTTTTTTCGCCTGACTTAATATAAATTCATCGTTCATTATTCTCCCAAACTCTCAAGAACACCAAGATAAAGGATCCTCTCAAAATTCAACCTTCAAGTCTCCAAACTCCAACTTTACTCGAGAAATCGAAAAGACCAGGTATGTGGGGTTTTCAATAAGGGCTTTCTTTTGTCTTTGTTTTAAAAATATTGTCTTTATGAACGACTTATGAATTTAGCAACTAGGGTTCAAAATCAAAATTCTCAAGAAAGTGAAATTTATACTTCCTTCTAAAATTATTTGTACGATTTTACTGAATTCTTGAGTTTATGGTTTTAGTATGACTCAATTCACTTATTTAAATCTATTCTTCATAACTTGTTGGTTTTGACATAAAAATTTCATGATTTGATATTTGTTATACTATGATAGTATGATCTGAACCTATTGACATGATTAAACTCCATGATCTCATATTTGTACAAGTTTCAAGAATAGTCATATAATTTCACACTGGTAGGTTATGAACATTCAATGACATAGCATCCCATAAATTGATATGACTCAATTCACTTATCTAAATCTATTCTTAATAACAAGTTGGTCTTAATACGATAGTTCCATGATTTGATATTCATTATAAGATGATAGTATGATATGAACCAATTTATATGATTAAACTCCATGACTCACATTTGTACAAGTGTTAAGAATAATTATATAATTTCACAATAGTGGATACGTTATGAACACCAGATGACTTAGCCTCTCATAAATAAGAGCTCAATATTCAGTTCTTAAATTCCACACATGTTTAGGATGTTTTTAGATAAAGTATCTATATTTCAGTATCTGCTATGATTGTGTAGGTTTACTAGGAGAGCCAAGATTAGAAATAAGATTATCTAAAATAAGATGTAAGTAGCTTCAGTGGAAACCAAGATGCTAAAAATAAAGTTGAGATGGTTCAGACATGTGATGAGGAGGTGCCTTAATATCCCAGTACATAAGTATGAAAATTTAACTATGGATGAGTTCATGAGTGGTAGAGATAGACCAAAGAAATACGAAAAAGAGGTGATTAGACACGACATGGAGCTAGTATAGTAGATTGAGGACATGACTCTAGGTAGGAAGGTATGGAGGATCGAAACTTAAGGTAGATGGATTGTAGGGTGAGTCTCTTCTTGTAGGTAAGTGTGTTTTGTCTTGGTATTCGCACTAGTTGTTATAGTGCTTGCTTGTAGTGTCTTGATCTTGGGTTTTGGTGATGTTTGTTGTTTCAGATAGATCGAGTAAGGTACTATTTTATGATATAGTTAAATTCTTGTTATTATTTGTTGTTTGTTTCTACCTATTGTGTATTGCTCTTATATTATTTCATTCTATAAAATATTTTATCTTGAGATGGGAGTCTTTCAGAAATAGGCTCTCTACCTCGCTTCTGAGGTAGCAATATAGACTACATACATTTTATCCCTCCTCGGGCCCCACTTTGTAGGAATATAACTGGTTTTTTATTGTTGTTGTTGTTGTTGTTGTTGTTAAAAATAAAATAGGAAAATTAAAAGAAATTTATCTTGATATATTAAAGTAAAAAAAAAACTAAAAAAGTTAGTTTAATATTATAGACAATAAAAAATAACTGAGTATTTTTAAAAATTTTCCATTAATTGCTTACCTTTATGATAAAGCTATTTAAAGCTGTTCAAAAAGTGTAAGTAGGATTTTTTATTTTATGTAATTATATAAGCAACAACATCCCATTAACTGTGTGATGATGAAATACCAAAACAAGAAGAGTCCCAAATAATATAATATTGGCAAAATCTAAGGGGACCCTCACTTTATAGGTAGTGCCACTTACTTGAGAAAATTGAAGGAAATGTGTCTTTTTAAGTCTTGAATGGAGGATTGGTGACATTGACCAACTTAAAGGGTTAACCATCATTAGCAAACTTGATTAATATTTTTAAAACTTTCTAATCTTTTCAAAAATACAAATCAACCCAACCCACACCCCCCTTCAATCCAAATCAACCGTCTATCTCCTCTCTCTCGAGATAGATTCTCTCAACTCTCTCCCAACCAATAGTTCTACAAAGTTCTCTCTTCAATCCCCAGCAACTTCAACCTCCGGTGGACAAATAATTGGGCCAGTTTCCTTTCGACTTTCAACCACCAATCGATATGAAGAATTCTCTGGCGACAATAACTTCGAGTTCTTCATTGTCACATTTCCTTTTTCCCAGGTAAAAAATTATGAAGAAATAGAGGAACTTGAAACAACTACTCTTCTAGTATAGTTTAGCAATTTCAATATTTCTAGGTTAAATTTGAAATGTGGACTGAATAAAACTCTAATTTCTATAATTTTTTCTTCTTGTTGTCGAACTATTGATTCGGATTTGTTAATGATTTTTGGTCATAGATGATGTTCTTAGTGTGTGTGTGTGATGTGTTGTTGTTGATAGATTTATTTGTTGTTTTTCTTGGTAAAAATGGTGTTGCAACAGATAAAACATCTGATGCAATAGATAAGAATATCTGATGCAGCAGATAAAAATATCTGATGCAATAGATGAAAAGATGATGCAACTATGAAAATCTGATACAACAGATGAACAATCTAATAGATCGTTCATCTGGTGCGACAGATGACTCTTCTGTTTGAAAGAAATCTAAACAATATTAATCCAATAGATAACTCATTTTGCTATAGATGCATGATATGTTTCAACAGATCAGTGATCTATGTTATCATTTCCAATGAATTAATTATTCGTTGCAACAGGTTGGTTATATGTTGCAATAGATAAACTACCTGGTGCAATAGATTAGTGCTCTATTTTTACTTGGTTATGTGTTACAACAGATAACCTTTCTAGTGCAACAGATGAGTGATCTATTTTTACTGTATCTAATGGATTACCCATCCATTACAATAGGTTGGTTATATGTTGCAACAAATAAATTACCTGATGCAACAATTAGTGACATGTTTTTATGATTTCCAACAGTTTACTCATCTATTACAATGGTTGATTATATGCTGCATTAGATAACCTTTCTGGTGCAACAGATGAGTGATCTATTTTTACTATTTCTAATGGATTACTCATCTGTTACAACAAATTGGTTATATGTTGCAAAAGATAAACTACTTGGTGCAACAAATTTGTGATCTGTTTTATGATTTCTAATGGATTACTCATCTGTTACAACAGGTTGGTTATATGTTGCAACAGATAACCTAATAGGTGCAATCGATTAGTGATCTATTTTTATTGTTTCCAATGAATTACTTATCCTTGCAGTAGGTTGGTTATATGTTGCAACAGATAACCTTACTGGTGTAATAGATGAGTGATCTATTTTTACTATTTCTAATGGATTACTCATCTGTTGAAACAGGTTGGTTATATGTTGCAACAGATAAACTACCTAGTGCAATAGATTAGTGATCTATTTTTATGGTTTCCAATGGTTACTCATCCATTGCAACGATTGGTTATATATCAGATCAAATAAAATACCTAGTACAACAGATTAGCGATCTATTTTTATTGTTTCCAATGGTTTACTCATCCTTTGTAACAGGTCGGTTATATATTGCAATAGGTAACCTACCTAGTTCCAACAGATGTGTGGTCCATTGGAACTATTATTTTATCGTTGTGCATGTTAGATTTACTATTATCCTTTTTAATAATGCATTAATCAATTATAATCTATTTTATGTTTCTGTTAATTTAAGATAATATGGCTCCCTAAAGAAAAGAAATCGAATCAAGTCCAAGTAAAGGAAAAAGTGCAGTAAGTCGTCTACATCCACCACTCTATGAGCTTGCTTTACAAGTGTTATCTCAATCAGGAGCAGAAGATAATAAACATGGGGAGGAGGAATGCTTCAAAAGAGATGATCCAAATTCTAATAGCCCTTCCATCGAAGAGGTGGTCAAAACCTTCAGCATTGATCATTATCTTGTGAGAATGTAGTGTGATTGTGCCATAGATTTAACGGGTGATTTCGTGGTTAAGTCATCCATGGGAAAATCTTTCGACGCCTTCAAAAAATACTTTGAGAATAAAAATTATATACTTACTTTAGAGAAAGCTGCTTTGGGTAGTATCTTGATTTGCCAGAGGACAACAATGATCATTTCCAGATGAAAATGGTATACGATCTTCTCAAGCATAGGTTTATGTATCAAAAAAAAAATAAGATAGACGAGGTGTGGATAAATTACTGTGTAATACCTATTTGTTTTGGTTAGAAGGAGTTTTCCATAGTTACCAGACTAAAAAGCTATCCTCCTTCTCCTTCTCAAGTTATACCTACTCTGACCCAAAAAGCCACCCCACACACCTAAAAAAGGCACAGGCAAGTCAAGTGATCATAAGGACCTAGTGTCCATTGTTGGTCCAAGCTTCAAAAATAAAAATTTGATAGAAGCGTTGAAAGGTAAAGGACTCTCAAAGAAGCACAAGCAATCATTGTGCTTGCTTTGGTTTTTAAATAATATTCTATGGGAGAGATACGTTAACAACAACATAAGCCTCGATTTAATAAATCTCTCAGAGGATCTTAAGGCGTTTAACAGCTATCCTTGGGGTTATGAAAGCTTCAAAATGGCTATTAAATATTTGTTGACTCTGTTAACGCCAAAGATAGTCAACTTATATGGCTTTCCATGGGCCTTCATGGTAAATATTTCTTTTATCAGGATATGATTCATTTTTTTTATTTAATAATGCTTTTGATTTATTGTCGTTATGTTATAGGCTTGGGCATTTGAAGCCATTCCTTATTTGAGACAACAAGTGAAATACAAAGAAGAAGTTTCCTATCTAAGAATCCTGAGATGGTTGTCGGTCAAAACTGATAAAAATGCAAAATTTCTTGATCTTTTCAATCTCTCGAAGGAAGCAGTAAGTCCAATTCTAATCAAGTTTTTGTTTTAATTAATGATTATTTTAAATGATTTCATCTTCATTCTAATATATGTACTGATTTATTTTAGATTGTCCATCTGTGGCTTGTTTCAGCCAACCGAGAGTTAAAGATGCCATTTTTCTTACTTTACAGTCTGTACAAATTTTATCAGACCCTAAGGTCGTTGATGGAATAAAAATGTAATTTTTTAGAGCAATAGCCATCATAAGAAAAATAATTTTGGAGGGTGGGCTTGTTGTTGTTGATGATGGCAGTGGTTGTGGTAGTTGTAGTAGTGCTGCTATTGGGGATAATGATGCTCCTCTTACAGCTTCTGAAACAACAAGCCATTATGATTATGATCATACTGGTTGTACAGATTTTTCTCTAGATTTTGTCACATCTAGCAAATTTTATGCATGCAAATGTCAAGACTGCAAGGCGTAACATGATGGAGTGATTAATGTTATTAATGCACTAACTACTTCTGTAAAGGAAATAAAATCTAAAAGGGGTGTCATTCCATCAAAGATAATTTCATATCCATACACTCCACTAGATATCAAGGTGGCTAAGAGGAGAAGGAAAGATATTTCCAAGGTATCATCAAGCATCGAAAAAAGCAAAATTACAATGCCTCTATCTTTGTCTTGCACCATTGTTCAGTGTGCAAGGGCCACAGGAGAGTAGCATGAGCTGAAGAAGGTGAATGTACATCATCTGTTCCAACAAACAAACAGGTACATATCTATTTCAAAAGATGATACATCTGCTGAAAAGTATCAAACAGATATATACATCTATTGCAACTGTTGTCTAACCTATTGCGTGAGATGCGTTATCTGTTACAACAGATGAGTCATATATTGCAACAGATAGGTCATCTATTTGAAATTATCGTACTGCTCTGATTTTCCTATTTGAATAAAAACATTGTGGAAAGAATTTATTGCAGATGGTTCTCTGAATCAGTTCACAAATTTCCCAGCTAACATAACTTATGCAACAAATGTGTATTATATTGTAACAAAATACTAAGTTGTTGCAACAGATTACACATCTACTGCATAGATTCTTCTTCAGGGAGCAGATTGGAAGAATAGGTTAGCAAAAGTAAACTTACATTCTCCCCGTACCACTCATGCATATTTGTCGTATTCATGAAGTCTTTGGCGGAAAATGAATGCATGGTGTATTCTTTTTGAACCTTCATCTTGTCATTCATGATTTCTTCCAGTTCCTTCTTATTTTTCTTGCCAAGTGCTGCGAATATGTCCACCTTCTTCAGCAGCTCCTGAACTTCAACAACTCTTGGAGCGGGAGGAGTTGCAATTTTTGTTATTTTAAGAACGGAGAGAATTTATCTAATGTTTCTTCACTTTCTCCTAATCGCCACTATAGAGTGCATGGCTCTCTCATCTTGTTGGATGGTATGACACCCCTCCTAGATATCAACTCCTTGACAACTTCAGCAATAGCCTCTAGCTATTCAAGGAATTTACCCTTTCTGTCTTTCCACACTTTGCATTTACAATGAGAATATGAAGGTAAAGAGGGTGAGAGGGACTACTGTAAGGGTGAGAGGGACTGGTGTAGGGGTGAGAGAGATCTATGCAAGGGGTGCTTTCAAATGTATTTATTTTTTACTGAGCACCAACATGCTTATAATTACGACTGGAAGCAGCAGTAGCATCAGGATGGCTGCCATAATCATCAACAACTCCACCAGCAACACCCCTAGAAGAAGCACCTAGATCTGTTGTAGTTTGAGGTTGGTCGTGAAGAGCTTCAACATTAGGCTGACCTTGCCTAACTGCTCTTCTTACGGATGTTTCTCCAGCTAATTCCTTCTTTATTAAATCCACCATTGGATCTTTTTTTTGTATCAATAAGACCTAAAGTAAGAAAAAAAGTCATCCCCAACTCATGAACAGTAGGCACGATCCAAGGATGCATAACCTAAAAAAAGACATGAGGTATTTAAATTATATAATAATAATTTGCAGTCAGTTGGGCTACATGTTAGCATAGCCAACTTATACAACAGACAGATCTAGCTACCGCAACAGCTGATCTGCATGTCATAATAGATTGACCATGTATTACATCAAATTACCCATCTGTTGCATAGTTTATAGTAGATGGGTAATCTGTTGAGTTGGATTCAAAGCACTAGAGCAACAGATTATTAATGTTTTGTAAAATATGGATCGTCTGTCACAATAGTTTACCCATCTGTTACACTAGTTACAGTTGATGGGTAATCTATTGCAATAGAGGACCCATCTGTCGCAATAGATGGAATATCTATTTTGATGTCTTTCTTTGAGGCAAATTATCTTAGTTGAAAAAAGATGTACTACATCATTGGGAGGGTTAAATAGATCATCCTCATGCTCCTTAATATTTGTTTTGCTACCCTGTCCAGCTGCCAACCACTAAGGATCCTTGGATGAGAAACCTTATCCGGGTAATCCTTGAACTACTATCGGAGGGGAGGAATAACTTCACATGCCCAAGCCTAAAAAATATAAAAAGGAAGCAAGAAAAAAAAAGTCACAATAACTATAACTATTTTCAATATAAATTAATGGATGAGTAAAAATATTGGTCAATTTTACCATGAAAGCCTAAGGAAAGCTGTATAATGTGATCGTCCTTGTGGATAGCTTTGTCAGTAAATATTCGACAGTCAAATAGTAGCTGTCATATCCCCAGGGATAATCGTTAAATTTTTTAAAATCATCAGCAAGCGCCAACAAATCATCTTATATGACTTTCCTGATGTCTATTGTCAATAGAACGGAATGGACAAACCAAACTAATCATAATTTCTCCCTGTAGTGATTTGGTATGACTTTATCCTCGAGATCTGCCATTAAATCCCCCACTTTGTAGCTGCTATGTCCAACAATGCCCAACAATCCATCTTTTTTTCTCTTACATTTTTTGGACCCTTTGTGACGTGTTTCCTTGATAAGAGGTTCTTCTGGATGATCGCATCTCAATCCTGTCACTATGGCAAACTCTTTCAACCCAAAACAAACCAGCAAACCACAACAGTTGATCCAGCTTTTATTCATATTTTTTTTGCCCTCCTTCAAATATTTATCATCCCCTGCGTACTAGATCCTACACTTGAGAAGACCATATGCCATGCTCATTGGGAAATGAAAAGTGCAGTCCTTAGGCAGCTCAAGAAAGTATGCAAAGCAGCTCTTGTTAAAAAGTTCGTCTATGTTTTCATTCTTCATAATTCTCCTTAAAAAGTCCGTCTAAGTTTTCATTCTTCATAACTATCCTTAATTCATCAAAACATTTCCCCAACTAACATTTAAGTACAAGATCACCAGTTACTTTATCAGGGTTATCCATCGGCATCGCAACTCGAAACCTTTCGATACTAACGTTTTGACAGGATATTGCTGGGATTTTGATATTAATTCATGCCCCATTCATAAGGAGTTATCACTTTCCTCAGCTTCATTTTGCCCTGACTGAGATTGTTCAGGAAGTACCTCGGAATCTATCTATACTCTAGCCATTTTTCTTGGGTGGTCAGAAGTTGATCCACTTTCAGTTTCTTATCTTTTGGGAGATATCTTTTAACGACAACTAATAGTAAAATAAAAAATACATTGCATTTAATGTCTGCATAATTTTTTAAAAAAAGGTAAGATAAATTTCAATAAATTATTCTACGCCATATTACAAAAAAATTCTCCAACGGATAACCCATCAGTTGGAACAGACGGAGAATTTGTTTGAAGACTTATTTAATATCTCCCAATAGATCTTCCACCTGTTGCAACAGATGGACCACAAACACCACAACTAATACCACCTCTAATTCTACCAATACCAATACCAAGACCACCAACACCACTATCAAAAATACAAATAGCGACACCAACAAAAACATCCACAAACAACAGCACAAACACAATCCAGTAATACCACGATATTCAACAAAACACTGAGATAAAACCTAGGGTTTTCTTAGGTGCTTCCTGCTTTTTTAGCTTCAAAACACAAAATTGTTAACCCATTCTCGAAGATAATACAACTAAAAGTCTTATTTATTATCATTAACTAAAAAGACCTAATTTTTAGAATAAAGAACAAATGTATAACTCTTCTCAAAATCGGTTACCTATGAAGACAGAGAAAATAATGGATACAAGCATGAATGAAATCAAAACTAAGAACTATGTGGTCAGAAATGAGAAGAAAATCGATCTATTTCAAAGGGTTGAGCAATATGTTGAGTAGTTGTTGTCTGTATTGTTGAAAGAGAGAGAGAGAGAAAGACAGGAGCAAGAACATGAGATTTGAAATGAGGAAAAGTTTTTCCCACAAATGGATGATTTGTATGGGTTAATTTGTAATTTTGAAAAAGAATGACAAGTTTTGAAATTATTAATTTGGTCCGAATTGATCTTAATTAGTTTTTAAAATTTCAAAAGATACAGTTTTTAAAATATTAAGTTAATGAGAACTCATTTCAACTCTGACTGATCGATCGACGACTCAGGTCGGGATGAATGCAATACCAACACCATGTAATTGTAACAACTCAATTGAAGTTGTTGTTGACCCTATGAGCTTATTCATCCCTAGTTCCACCTTAATTAATTTAGGTGCTATTAATCTTAACATTAATTTAATGAGAACTCATTTCAAATCAGAGTTATTGATCGATGACTCGGGTCGAGATGAATGCAATACCATCACCATGTAATTGCAATGACTTAATTGAAGTTATTATTGACCCTATGAGCACATTCATCCCTAGTTACACCTAAATAAACTTAGGTACTATTAATCTTAACATTAAGTTAATGAGAGCTTATTTCAACTAAGAGTGATCGATTGACAATTCGGGTCGGGATGAACGCAATACCAACACCATGCAAGTGCAACAACTCAATTAAAGTTGTTGTTGACCCTATGACCTCATTTATCCCTAGTTCCACCTAAATAAATTTAGGTACTATTAATCTTAACATTAACTTAATGAGAGCTCATTTCAACTCAGAGAAATCAATCGATGACTCGGGTCAGGATGAACGTGATACCAATACCATGCAATTACAATGACTTAGTTGAAGTTGTTGTTGACCCTATGAGCTCATTCATCCCTAGTTCCACCTAAATAAATTTAGTTACAATTAATCTTGATATTAAGTTAATGAGAGCTCATTTTAACTCAGAGTGATCGATCGACAACTCGGGTCGGAATGAACACAATATCAACACCATGCAATTGCAATGACCCAATTGAAGTTGTTGTTGATCCTATAACCTCATTCATTTATCCCTAGTTACACCTAAATCAATTTAGGTACTATGAATCTTAACATTAAGTTAATGAGAGCTCATTTTAACTCAGAGTGATCGATCAATGACCTGGGTTGGGATGAACGCAATACCAACATCATGCAATTACAATGACTCAATTAAAGTTGTTGTTGACCCTATGAGCTCATTCATTCATCCCTATTTCTATATAAATCAATTTAGGTACTATTAATCTTAACATTAAGTTAATGAAAGCTCATTTCAACTTAGAGTGATCGATCGACGACTCGGGTTAGGATGAATGCAATACTAACACCAATTACAAAGACTCAATTGAAGTTGTAGTTGACCCTATGAAGTCATTCATTCATCCCTTATTCCTTCTAAATTAATTGCAAGGAAATCTGTTTGAACAAATGACTAAGTTGTTGGAAATTTCTAACAAATATTCATATCTATTACAACAGATGACATATCTGATTTAATTATCAAATAAACATTAGCATCTGTTGTGACAGATGACTGAGCTGTTGGAAATTTTTAAACAAATATTGATATTTGTTGAAACAGGTGAAATATCTGAATTAATTATCAAATTGATATTTTCATCTGTTGTCACAGATGACTGAGCTATTGGGATATTTAAATAGATATTGATATCTGTTGTAACAGATGACATATCTGATTTAATTATCATATGAAAATTTGTATCTGTGAGCTATTAGGATTTTTAAACAGATATTTGTACTTGTTGTAACCAATGACTGTGATGTTGAGATTTTTAAATAGATATTTCTATCTGTTGCAACAGATGACATATCTATTTCAAAATCTTTTTTCTTTCAATTTTAAAGCTTTCTTTCCGAGTAGATAAAGTAGTAAGTACTACAAAATATGGTAAAAAATAAAGAGTTTTTTTTCTTGGATTACTCATAAATGAGTTTATTGAGTAGTCTTATCTTGTCTTTTCAATGTCACTAGTCATCTTTCGTGCCCCTCAAATTATTAATGAATATTAATTATATTAATTAATAAATATTGAAAATCCAATGGCTACATACACAATACATCTAGAATTATCTCATCTCTCCATCAGCTTCAGCCCTAAATTTATTTTATTCATCTCTCATCTTTTTCTTTCTCTCCTCTTTAAGTTAGGGTTATCACATCCTTTCGTATCTAAACTGATCCATATCTTTCCTCAACTGAAATTGCTATTTTTATCCCCTTTTAACATTCAGATATGGTTCACTATTGCTCTTTCATTGTTGTCTTCTTCTTTGTAAGTTATTTATATCTATTTTTTATTTAATTACCATTTACCCATATCATATTTATTTAAAAAATTTGAAGAAACTTTTAAGTGTTGAATAAATGAATCGAAAATTTTATTACAATATGCAAAAAAAGTATTCTGTTAGGAGAAGTTTAAAATCCTTGTTGGCAGTATCATTTTTTTGTATGTATTTTATTTGTTTCTTTGTTGTTTATGTTAGTATTGATGTTGTTGGTGGGGTTGGCATTGTTGAAACATATGGTGTGGTGTTGTTGATGGTATTAGATCAAAGGATGTTGATAATGTTGTTGATGGTGTTGAAACAAATGTTGTTTCTTTGTTGTTGATGATTTTTATTTGTTGTTTCTTTGTAGTTTATGTTGTTGTTGATGTTGCAATAGATGGAGCAACTATTAGAACAATCAAACCACCAGCAAGGCTGGTTTGATGTATTTCAACAGACTCCACATCTGCTGCAACAGACTCCATATCTGTTGCATCAGACTCCATATCTGTTGCAACAGACTTCATATCTATTGCAACAGACTCCACATCTGATGTAACATACTCCAAATCTGATGCAACAGACTCTACATCTGATGCAACAGATGGATAATGTTACTTCTATGACATCAATTTTTTTCTCTTCTTTGTAGATATAAGGAACTAAAAGTTGATCAACTTTTTTTCGACCATCACAAGAGGCTATAGTAAAGATAGGTTTGAAGAAATAAGTTACATGCAGATGGAACCACATCATATGTGAGAGGTATGTATTACTGATAATATTATCGTGGAAACACATATAGAGTACACTGATTTTGTGAAGATTGTTTTTACCGATTAGTCATAGATCATTCAAATAAGTTATCTGCAATTTTATAATTAAGTTTGGTAGGTCCGAACTGATAAGGTTAAGGGACCATGAATATGGTTCTGATACCCTGTTAAGATTTAATATCGGTTGTTGTTCATGTTTATTTATCAAGCATTGTGAAGGAATCTAATTTTGGTGTCATTGTAAAGAGGTTCAATAGCGATTAGACTAACTTTTAGGGTGCATTGGACTTTGAGAAGGCCTTCAAAGCCTAGAACTACATCTAATAAGAATAGAAAACCAATATAGTTATTGCCCTAGCCCAAATTTATATGGTTGGGTTGCTCGAGGTAATGATTATACGATAGAAGATGCGGTAGTAGAATGCCTTCGAGGGAAAATAAATGATTGATGAAAGACGACTATATCATCTGAGACCTAATAGAGCAGGATACATAGGGTAGAAAGTAACTTCTAGAGAATTTGGCTGATGAAATTACCTTACAACATAAGAAATCTATATCAAGTGCAAATATGAAAGTGTATTCGGTAATGAAAAATCCATCTATTGTTTCTCAATGAGAAAAATAGTGCAAATGGTCACTTTGCTAGGGAGCTACGACTACGTAGTGTGGTCGGGATTATCACCTAGAAAAAAAATAGCAAAAGATGAAGAAAGCGGCCTTTCAGGAATCGGGGGTTGAAATGATGTACAATAAGTCTAAAAAACTTTTGCCAACAAAAACTGCATTTAAAGTAAGGAATCTAATTCTGAATTTTAAATTGCATCCCATGCCTTCTTGTTTGTGGTTTCGATTAGGTCCACTATTGTCGACCTAATCGAAATTGCAAACGAGATGGTTATGATTGAGTATCATTACTTTCTTAGGAAAATTGAGTATCATTATTTCCTTATCAATATGGGTATAATTAATTGTGTTTTATAGACTTATCATGCTTTTAACATATCTTGGAGAAGATTAGAGGCTTGCTCTACTATGTGAATTTTGATAATTTTCAAGTTTGCCTCCAGCTTGATGATTCTGTGTTTAACCTGGTCGTTGTTGTCTTTGAATTTGGTATAGAGTTCCTAATCTTTTGTGAGCTCAATAAGGAATACCATCTTTGAAGTTGTGGCATTAGAAAAGCCCTTCAGAACACTTTCTTCAGAAGCCTTAAAGGATACATGTAGGATCATTGTGTATGTTTTTAGGTCATAATGTGTTGATGCACACTGAAGATGTGGTCCGAACAGTTGAATAACATACTTTTATCGAGAGTTGCTCAAAGCAGATTTCTCGACGAATTTGATAAATTAATAAGCAAGAATTTATGTAACATTTTATCTAAACCGACTCTACCAAGCCTATCAAACGTTACGTAACTCCAGGATCATTATCCTATCAAAAAACTTTGCCCCAGTTAGTACACAAATCAAATGAGCTCAATCTCTCAACCTTTTTGCTGATAGTTCTTCTCCAATATAGATGGCAAGATATCCACCATGCAAAACTTTACCCCATCGCCTAAAATACTTTCCAGGGCATAAGTGTTAAGAAGGCATCAATAGTAATCTCTTAATCTCAAGTGATATTAAGAGATTCCTAGTCATTCCTTTCCAAGACTTTCGCTACGGCAAGAATTTCTGCTGATGACAAGATATCTGTCATGCAAAAGTCTACACCGTTAGCAGAAATTCTTGCCAGAGCAAAAGTCTTCAGAAGGCATTATTAGTAATTTCTCAAAATCAAGGAAGTCTTGTATGAATTTCTTTAGAAGACATTCAAAAATAAGGAAGTTTTCAGTAATGACTACACATAATTACAATCAATAACCTCACCAAATTCACTTCTAGTTCAAAACAAAAGGCAGAAATATTTTTATTTCCGTTCGAACTAGGAATGTAAATAAAAATATTTTAACTTTTTCTTTTGAACTAGCAGTATATCTGGTGAGGTTGTTGATGTTGTAATTATGTGTAGTCATTCCTGAAAACTTTCTTATTTTTGAATGTCTTCTGAAGAATTTCGTACAAGACTTCCTTGATGTTGAGAGATTACTAATAATGTCTTCTGAAGACTTTTGCTCTGGAAAGATTTCTGGTGATGGTGTAGACTTTTGCATAGTAGATATCATGTCATCAGCAGAAATTCTTGCCATAGCGAAAGTCTTGAGAAGGCATGACTAGTAATCTCTTAATATCACTTGATATTGAGAGATTATTGTTGATGTCTTTTGAAGACTTACTCCCTAGCAAGTATTTCTAGCGATGTGTAGACTTTTGCATAGCGGATATCTAATTATCTATATTGGAGAAGAGCAATCTCTGCTGAGAGATTGAGCTCGTTTGATTTGTCTACTAATTCGAGCAAAGTTTTTTTATAGGGTAATAAGCCTGGAGTTACGTAACGTTTGATAGACTTGGTAGAGTTAGTTTAGATCAAACATTACATAACTCCTTGATTATTAATTTATCAAATTAGTTGAGCAAGATGCATTGAGCAACGCTCGATAAAAGTGTGTTTTTCAACTATTGGGACCATATCTTCAATGTGCATCAACATATTGTGACCTAAAACAAACACAGCGACCCTCTATGTATCCTTTAAGGCTTCTGAAAAAAGTGTTCTGAAGGCCTTTTTCAATGCCACAACTTTGAAGGTAGTGTTCCTGATCGAGCTCACAAAATACCAGGAACTCTATACCAACTTCAAAGAAGGCAATGACCAACTTGAATAGAAAATCAGCAAGCCGGAGGCAAGCTTAAAAATTATCAAGATTCACATACTACAGCAAGCCTCTGATCTTCTCCAAGGAATTTTGAAACTTAACTGTATAATGCAGGATCTTGTTTGAATGATCAGTTCCTAATCAGTTAAAAACTGCATTCATAAAAATATTATACTTTGTGTATGTTGTCCCAGTGACCTTATCAGTAATACCTACTTAACTCTCACATATATGATAGTGGAACCATCTATACGCACCTTATTCTTCCTAGCCCATCTATGGCTTAAATTGAATAAACAGATGACTAACAAGTTGTAACAGATGCCACATCTGTTTAAATTGTGAAACAATTGCAAACATCTGTTATGACAGATGATCAATCTGTTCCAACATATGACATATCTGTTGGAAAATAAAATATATATATATATATATATATATATATCCATCTGTTGCAACAGATTTTTAGTATGTTGCAAGTTATCTGACAGATGGGATATATTTTGCAACAGATTACCCATCTATTAGATTTATTTTAAAGCAATTTTACTTTCTTTCCGAAATACAATCAAAGGTAAAATATTATATTTAGTTACATTTTTTTAATTTACATATGCGAAAAGTCACAAATTTTATTTAATTAAGGGATATGAACAGTCATGGTTTTTTGTTTGATAACCTCTTCTAATTCAATCATTTATAAATAGGTTCCTACAGCCTCCTTCCTTTCTCACTCTCACTCGTTCATTCTATTACACTTACAATACAAATATGGCTGATCCAGATTCATACAAGAAGATTCATATCGAGTCCTTGTGGGAATTTTAAAGGAATTTTGATAAGCTCCAAAGGAATTTGGCTTACTTCGAAGCAAGGTTAAGGAGGGCCCTGCTGCTGCCGGATGAAAATTGTTCGGTTGACAATAATAATAGTAATAATAATAATAATAGTAAAGATAATAATAATAGTAGTAATAATAATTAGGTTATGTTTTTTCTTTCTTTTAGCATATGTATGTAATGTATGTATGTATTTTCATCCTTTTGTATATCTGATCTACCCAAAGGATTCAAAAATCTATGTTTGGACATAGTGGTCGACTTTGAATTTTTAATTCTTATATTGTATTTAATTATCATTCTGTTTATTCTCAACATGTCAACGAAGGTTAATCTGCTGCGACAGATCGATCTTATGTTGCAACAGGCCGTTATTGATAAAAAAGAGTTATTGTTATTGAGAGGGTGAAAAGACATGACTTTTAAATTATCTAATATGAAAAATGGTTCATAAATAAATAATAAGAAAATAAATGATAAACACAATTTATAACTGTAACAGCATGGTTATTTAGTTTTAATAACTGATCGTGACTCTTCGACAAATTTTTTTTAAATCTGTTTTTTAATTTGTATAATAAAAATGTCACCAAATTTGGATTAAAAGGATATGTTGATTATTAAAAAACATAGCTTATATGTGCATCAGATATTATCTGATGCAACAATTGTCAATTTGTCACAATAAATGGTAATTTGTTGTCATAGATGGGTTATCTGATGTAACAGATGTATAATCTGTTGCCACAACTCAATAAAAATGATTACTGAAAAGAACTTATCAAAGTCATAACTTTCCATGGTAATCAAAAAATCACCAGTTTGAATGTAATTAATAAATGGAGGTGAACAGTCGTACTTTTTATTTTTGAATCTGTTTTTTTTATTTATATAATAAAAAGGTCACCAAATTTGGATTAAAGATAAAAGATATGATGATTATTAAAAAGATATATATTGCAACAAATATATTATCTGATGCAACAGATTGTAGATTTGTTGCAACAAATGATATATCAGTTGTCACAAATGTGTTATCTGAAGCAACAAATATATAATTTGTTGCTGCAACTCAATAAAAACGGTTACTAAAAAGAACTAATTAAGTCATAACTTTCCACAGTAATAAAAAAGTCACCAGTCTTAATAAATGGAGGTGAATAGTCGCGCCTTTTTATTTTTGAATCTGTTTTTTTAATTTATATAATAAAAAAGTCACCAGATTTAGATTAAAGATAACGATATGATAATTATTAAAAAGATATATATTGCAATAGATATATTATCTGATACAAAAGATTGTGGATTTATTGCAATAAATGGTATATTTGTTATCACAAATGGGTTATCTAATGCAACAGATGTATAATCTGTTGCCACAACTCAATAAAAACAGAACTAGTATTAATAAATGGAGGTGAACAGTCGCATCTTTTTTGCCTAACTCATTCAAATTCAATCCTCTATAAATAGGTTAGGTCCCTCCTTACTCGTTCATTCTACTACACATATCTATCTATTTCTTGCTCTTGTCTGTCATATTACACCTTTAACTATTTTCTCTTCAAGGACTTGATAGTTTTTCCATCTCTGGTAAGTTTTTTTTCTAGCTTTTTGTGTAAATATGCGTTGTATTACTTTACTTTCGAATTCTTTTCTTTACTTCCTTTTTTTGTGTTTTTTTATCAATTTATGTGTGTTCTAAATATGGCTGGTCTAGTGTGGGATATTGCTATTTTACAAGACGTCATATTGGAAGTGCAGAGGTAGGTTCATGATATACAGTGGGAGTTGTCCACTGTCAGAGTAAGGATGTTGTGGGATATCCGCAGGATGAGGAGGGCGTTGTTTCTACTGGTCGAAGATTGGCCGGCTGGCGATAATAATAATAATGATGAAGATGATAATAATAATAATCATATTATTTTGTTTCGTTCTTTTTAAGTCTATGTATATGTATTTTAATTTGTTTTAGCTTAATAAAAAAATTATGTTTGATCAACTTTTACGTTTTAATTTTTATTCTGTCTATTATCTTCTCAACAAACATGTCGACGATTGGATGTAAGGAATAGTTTTTGAATCCAGTAGCCATAGCAAGATTTAAGATTTATCTGTTGGGTTTGTGGCAAGGGCTGAGTTGTGTTGTTCCAAATAAATTACTCACATGTTGCAACAAATACACATTCTGTTCCAATAGATAACTAGTCTATTGCACAGCTTTGACGTTTTAATTCATATTCCCTCCTTCTCAAATTAACCCGTCCCAAATTGAGATGACACATTGATTAAAAAAATAATTAATAACATGCCTAGTTTACCATAATACCCCTATTAAATGATGTTTATATTTTAATTTGAAGAAAAATTGATTAATGCAAAGGGTAAAATATGAAAAAAAAATTATCTCTTCTTGATTAATAAAAAAAGACAAGTAAAATGAGAAATCAAATTAGAAAATTTGGGACGAGTAATTTGAGACGGAGAAAAAATATTTAATTTTCATTCTGTCTATTATATTCTCAACAAATATGTCAACGATTGGACGTAAGGAATAATTTTAAATTTAGCAGCATTAACAAGAGTTGAAACACATCGGTTATCTGTTGGGTTTGTGGCAGGGCCGATTTGTGTTGTTCCAAACAGATTAATCATCCGTTGCAACAGATAATCAATTTGATGCAACAAATAATCAATCTGATGCAACAGATAATCAGTCTGATGCAACAGATAACTAGTCTCTTGCAACAAATAAATCTTCTATTGCAACAGATTAATCATTTGATGTATCAGATGAGTGATCTGTTTAAATTGTGGGCACTTATGTTGTATTCATGATTGGGTTTTATCCATTGTTGGGAAAACAGCAGTAACTGTGTACCCAGATGACAAATTCGAATAAAAATCATAATTTTACTTACCAAAGTCACCTATGAAGTAATGCCAAAGTGAAAAGTGATATAGGAAACAAAATTTGACCTAAAAAATTGGTCAGATAGCAACAGTAGTGTTAACAACAACAACAACAATGGTCGACAAGAAGAAGATGAAGATAATAATGAAGTAGAAGATGATAATAATGAAGCAGAAGGTGATGAATAAAGTAGCAGCAACAATGAACAACAATAATCGTGAAGAGGAAGAAAACAACAACGGATGAGAAGAGAGAGAAACGCGCCTTTTCCCCCTTTCTTATTATATTAACTAACATTTGGATCAAAGTGTAAATTAAAAAACTTGTAGGTTATTTTCAAAATTTTTCAACTTTATTAATCCATAATAAAGTAATTATTACCTCCACTCAATAATTAAGACTTGTGTCACCTACACCTCATTTGAAAACTCTTTTGCCACCTATAACTCAAAACCCCCACTTATTTCTATAATTCTATTTGTTTTCTAATTTAATTATTAAGTATTTGAAAATAATTAATCTAATTAATTTTAATTCGTATAAATAATTTTGCTAAAAAACAACATTTCATATAAAAAAGTTCTGATTATTTGTACACTGTAACTTTTTAAATATCTGAAATTTTTTCCTGTTAGTTTAGTAAACAAATTTTGTCTTCAAAAATAGTAGAAAACGCATGCATTTTTTTTTTCAAACAATGAAAAAGAAAAGAAATTGTAATTGTGTAATTTAGTGAACAAGTTTTGGATAATGAATTTATCCTATGGCAGATTTATTTAGTTCACTAAATATACTGGAGAACATTATTTATTAATAATTATTTCAGAGTTTAGTAAGCTGAATTTTTCATAATTTTTGATAGTGAATATGGCCATACACCATTAAAAATTATGGTAAGATAGTAAGTAATCATTCCTTCCTCATTGAAAGTCTTAGGTTTGAACATTAGAAATTAAATAGTCTTTGATGAGAAATATTTTATCACAAATGAGATTTTCCAATGCAAATTTAGATTAATTAAAACCTAATTCTTAAAATAAATACAAAATATCTAGTGAAAATAAAAAAAATTAATAATAAAGAAAAATCACTTGTTTAATTAACCTAAAAAGTTATGTAATATCTCAAAACTTTAAACATCTCTCTATAATAACAACAAAATAAGTATTCTGTGCATCCTTAAAAATAGCATCTATGAAAAATAGGTATTAGATCTTAGCCCTACCTATCGTAAAAGTCATTTTCTTAATCAGTATGTTAATTGTTAATTGACAAAGGAGAAGTCCTTTTTGTCTCAATTATTTTTTCCCATAGAGTAAAATTTGAAATCTAATTCTTTTCAATTCCCTTTTTCTTAAACCAAAATATTTTTTATTGGAGTACTTTTTGTAATTAAAGAAAGCTAAAATCTGAAGTTAAATTCTTCTCATAATTTGTTTCTTGATTAGAAAAGCAAAATATTAAATCCAATTCTTATCAATTACTCTTTTTGGGTAACTCAATTACTCTTTTTCTTATTTCGAAAAGCAAAAAAGGCAAAATTTGAAATCCAATTCTTCTCAATTATTATTTTTCCTAAATTAAAAAGGCAAAATCTATAATCCAATTCTTTACAAGCACTTCTTTTCTTAATTAAAAAGCAAAATCTGTAATTCAATTTTTCTCATTAAGTTTTTCCTTAATTAAAAAGGTGAAAATTTTAAATTCAATTCTTCTCAATTATTTATTTTCTTACTTAAAAATGCAAAATCAATAATTTTCTCAATTACTTTATTTCCTAATTAAAATGACAAAATCAATAATTCTTTTCTCAATTAAAAATACATAATGAATGATTCTTCTCAATTACTCCCTCCATTCGAAAATAATTGAATTGCTGGAATATAACACACATGTTAACAAAAAAAGACAGACATAAATCGGTCATGTTTTTTCATTTTCACCCTTTTCAAACTCCCAAACATTAGTAATGATCATTCAAAGTCAACCTTGAAAATTTAATTAATGAAGGGTAAAATTAAAAAAAAAATCAACATCTATCTTAAATAATGAATAATTCAATTATTTTGAACACTAATACTCCAACAATTCAATATTTTGGAATGGCCTTCTCAACTTTTTCTTAATTATAAAAAAGCAAAATACCAAGTCCCATTGTTATCAAAAGTGCGAAACACTCTCGCACACACTTATCTCTGTCTTTTCTCTCTTTTCACTTGTCTTTCTTGTATTTTAACTTTAACAATGGTATCAATGGAATCTTCAAAGATTGGTCAACCACAACGTTTGCCTGTGTTTACCAAGAAAAGCTCTGCTACTAATACCTAATTATTACTTAGTTGAGTATCTATTAAACTAGTTTAATTTAATTTCTGTCTTAGTGAGGTCTTTTACACATAAGACTTTACTATTTTAATTTCGAGTCTTTGCGAAACACCAATAAGTGTCCCATCAGTGTAGGAATAATCATGCTTGGTGCATTTGTTGCTGGTGCTCGGGACTGTCGCTTGACTTCCACAGCTATACCATTGTTTTCATCTCAAACATAACTACTGCAGTATACCTTGGGTGTATATCGATAGGTATCTCTCTCTCTTTTTTGGGGAGAGGGCGGGGGTTGTGCTTTATTTCATCTTAGAGGCGTTTTCTTGAGTTTTATGGACAAATTTTTGATATATCCCGATATCTCTAATTTAAGAGAATCTAGTGGCCTTAACAACTTCGGCCTAATGTGTGTAATGGTAAGAAAATGCTATGATTATACTGATTGTCTACAGTGGTATGTAAGGACATTGATCTGTTTGATTTGACAATGTGAGACTATGAATTCGAAATCAAAATATTCCCTACAACTAAAAAAAGAATCAATGTATGTCGTATAAAAATAAAAAAGCATTAAAATAGATTTTGTGATAGATATAATTCATCATATTATCTATTGAATATAATTAATTTAATACTTTTAAAATATATTAAATAATAATATTTAATGTTAAGAATAAAAATATAAATAAATAAAGCAAATTATTATTTATAAACAGTATATCAAAATACCCGCGATCCCAACAGTCTAACCTACAAGTTTTGAAAATTTAATGAGCAAACTCAAATGATACACAAAGAGACTCACTGGCATATGATTGACATCCATGATTATCACGTGCTTGTACACACTTAATTTTCTGAGTAAATGCTAGGAGAAATGACCTTGATAACGAAAAATAATGAATCTGAGTATTAACTATCTCAATAAATAAAAGACACTATTTGTAATATTTTTTGGTAAAAAATACAATATGGATGACTGATAAATCTTACTAGAGTACTAATAAAATGCTGAGAGGAAAGACCTCTAAATGTTCAAATTTTCACCACTAACCCTAAATTAGTTTTGTTTGGAGATAATTTGACATTAGATTGAAAGTGGCACATGAAACACAATATTAATAAATATATTGTGCACTTATTAAGTGCACAATTCATTTTTATTAAGGATGGTGCACTTAATAAGTGCACAATCTATAAAAAAAATGGATTGTACACTTAATAAGTGCACAATGTTAATTTTCACTTTTCTAACGCCGTCAGTTATCATCCGTTAAAATTTTAAAGGCAGTGTACACTTAATAAGTGCACAAAATCTATTTTGATGCTTTTTTTTTAAGGGCATACATTGATTTTTTTTAGTTGTAGGACATATTTTGGTTTCGGGTTGTGAGACTATGCAGGTATAATATGTATGCCGATTTTGCTCATTTGGACAGCATACAGTGGCGACTTAGAAGCTACAAGAAATTTTCCGTACATGTATACCCCCGGCTTTCAGGTGCTTTTATTTCATAAAATCCTCTTTGAAATAGTTGTAGTCTTGTTTACTAGCTTTAACATAGTGCTTATTTTACCATGACATCGATATAAATTCGTCTATAGTCTTAGAGGACTTGGAAAATGATTTGGAATGAGTAATTAATGTTAAGGTAAAACCAGAGAAAGAAATTTTTTTCTTCTTGAAATGCCCAAGTAGATAAATGAAAATCTATTTTTAGTATTGTGGAGAGTAAAAGTGAATGGAAAGAGTAGTAACTTAACAATTATGAAACATATCTTCAGTTTGACCACTTAAATTTTGAACTGAGTCTGTTTTAAGTTGAACTATTATTTCAGTACATACTACAACTCTTCTTCTGTATTCAGGTTATTGTTGGAGATTTTGTAAGCATGAACTGTAGTAGAACATCACCTTTTCGTAAGGGTAAAAAGCTTTCTGACAAATTTACATGACCAATTTGTCCTACAAGGTGGTAAAAGTAATACTAGCATTGAGTTATAATGGAGGTTATAACTCAAATATGGGTACGTTTACGCGTTTGAGTAGTACATTTGCAACTTTGCCTAAATACCTCCTGAATTAACTTTTCTGAACGACAATCCCATGAAAGTTGAGGTCGGCTATATGAATCCTTAACAATTCTTTATTAATTTTTTTTAACATGTCAATTATCTTTCGGTGGAAATCTCTATTATGCATTTACAGGGTAAATTCATGCTCATATCATATCATATAACTTTATTATTATTATTATTATTATTATTATAAAGAACAATTCGATGCACGAAACATATCACAATTATGTTTGGTCCGAGAAGGGTCGAACCTAAAATGGGTGTGATGTAACAACTTAAATTTATTATACCTAGAAATTTGTTTTATGTGTGAGGGATAAGGGAGATAATTATGATGGGATAAAATTTTAGTACTCCTTGATTGTTGTTTGGTTGCAAAGTTTGGGATAACTTATTCAAGAATTAATAATTAGTATTAGAATAAGTTATCTTTGCCTGTGGATGGAATAGTAATCCTATGATAACTTATCTCAAGGCAAATAGTTAAAATAGCAAAAATATCCCCTCAATTATTTTACACATCACTAATGTAAAAATCTAACGAAGATTGAGGGTATTTTCATAAACAAACAACTTATTTTTAGAAATTATGCAATGCAAACTATTTTTAATACGACAAACCAAACAGTAAATAAGAAATCATACCAACATAACTAATTTATCATAATTAATTCAACATAACTAATTCTAACATGACTGAGCTTATCATAACTTATTCAAACTAAAGAACCCCTAAAGATAGACTACTTAGGGGTTGTTTGGATTTAAAATAACTTATGATAAAATTAGTTATATTGTGATTAGTTATGTTAGAGTTAGTTATGTTGGGATGTTATACTGTTATTATTTCTTATAACTATTTGGTTTGTTTATTAAAAATAATATGAATGCATAATTTCTAAGAATAAGTCATTATTTACAAAAATATTCTTTGCCTTAGTTATTACTTTTCTATATTAGTGATGTGTAAAAGGGATTTAAGGGGATATTTTTGTTATATAATTATTCTACCCTAAGATAAGTTATCCCATAATTACTATTCCACTTAAAGGTAGGGACAATTTATTCTAGTACTAATTATTAGTCCTGAAATAATTTATCTCTAATCTTGCAACCAAAATAAAAAAGACTAAGGAGTACTAAAAATTTATCTCAAAGTTATCTCATCTTATCCCTCATACCAAACGTGTCTAAAGTATAAATTAACGAGCCGTTTTTATATTTAGTAAATTGATGTGAATAAGTGAATAGTGTTTTTTAAAGAGAGAAGGGTGGGGGCACAATAACTCGAGTTTGTGGGGGGTAAGGTATGCTTCTTGTCCCCTTATACCACGCTTTAATATTCCTCCATCTTATTTTAATTGAACACTTTTCTTTTTATATGAAATTGAAGTAAACTGTGTTGTTCTCCTATTTGTTGTGTTTCACAAGGTATTTAAATCAGTGATTAAACTTTGTGCTCAAATTGAAACTATCGTGTTTAGATTGGTTGGATATCCAATCACTCGAGAGGTATGCTGAAAGCCTAGATGTCAAAGTTTGAAGGAGAATTGTCCCAACAGACATCTATGTGCTTTCTCTGATGGAGAAAAGCAGTTTTTTCCTTGGAGTAGTAGTCTACTGTGTTTGAAAAGTTTCGTCACTTTACTAAATTCTTTTGATCTCTTTGATATAGAAAACGTGTTTTCAACCAGATGAATGATCTGCCAAGAGTGGCCAAGGAGCAAGTAAAGGATGAATCAATAGTTTCAATTCACAGCAGCAATGAGTCAGAGTCAAATTCTAAAGACGTATAGTTCGAGGTGTTCACGATTTGGTAAAAAACAAACTGATCGCAAATCAAACCAAATCGATATGTGGTTAGGCTTGGTTTTAAATTTTAAAAGTCGATACTTATGCAGTTTGGTTTTAATTTTGCTCTAAAATAGCCGACAAAACAACCAAACTGAACTAATACTTATACGGTTATATTTTAAATTTTAATCATGAATTTAACTTTAGCCGTTGCACTTTTAGTCATTTCTCTCCATCTCGTTGATAGTATCTTATGAGATTATAAATGATTTTTGCATTTTAAATGACAAATTATACTAATTATGAAAATAATATTTTGTTGTCTATGGGAATTTACAGATAAGTTTCTTAGCCTATAGATAATCACTAGTTTTGAACTTTCTTTTTGGTCCCTATTGAGTATGAAATTTATGTTTTCACCTTTTAGGGGGTTTATCATTTGCTCTTGTAATGCCCCGAGAGTACACCCCGAGCGTTACACGGTGCTTACAGTCCCGAGAGACCACAAGCTAACCCATGAGCTGGTACCTGCTGTGAGCACTAAATAATATAATAACATATGCAGAACAACAACTGATAAGCCGTAAGGTTTTCGCAACTGAAACCAATACTGGATTATAAATCTAGAAACAACAGCTGGAAATGACTGTCTGAAACTAATAAAATAATAACAAAACTGACTGACTGTCTGTACTAGTCTGAAAAGCCTCTACTGACTAGCTATGGATTTGATGGGATAAATCCCCAACTAACTCCGAATGAATAAAAAAAATATTAAAACTGATGAACTATCTGAGATAAATAAACTATGTCCTCCAAATATGAGGACTCACCACTGCTATGCCTAATAATCTAGAGAGTCTATGCGCGATCCGAGAAATGAGCATCCAAACCTATGATATGATACATCATAGCGCAAGAAATGAGTTTGCGATCATTACTTTGAATGTAATGGTATACTAAATGATGTACGCTGATATGCATGGTTTCATGTACAGGAATACTAACTGACTGATGAATAGCATGAAGTACTGAATAGAATGCATGAAATCTATAAATACTGAGAATGCATGACCAAGCATAAAATATGTTCTGATTATAATCTGTAAACTGAAATACTGAAATCTAAAACTGAATAACTGATATCTGTATGCTATGGTCAATACAATCTTGAACTGAAGCATACTGAATACTAAACTGAGACTGTGGGAGCTATCATCTAACCGATAAGACCCAATGAGAAAATTGGGGTCCAACCTGTGACCCCATTTTGAAGGGTGTCAGTACCGTGCCACGGGTACTAACACTGGTTGTATGGATCCACTGGTGTACTGTCCCGAAGGACTAAGGGTATCAAGCCTAAACTAATGGGTGATCCATAGGAGGTAGTCAAGTCTGAACTGATGGGTGACTCCTCAAATCCTATGCTGGCTACATAGTTCTGGAGCACAGGGAACTAACGACTTTGCTTAATTGACAGGAAAGTCGTCATCCCGGTACTCGCTCAGTGCTAAATTCTACTCCCAACTGAACTGACTCAGAATACTGAACTGCTCTAACTTTAACTGATCATGATAATTGACTAAACTGTTATTGCTTATAACATGTCTGAAACTAATCTAAAGATACTGAGGCTAAGTAAGCATCTAAGTTTTCGGGTATTCATAACCCCCAGGACTAGATAGCAATGATATCAAAATAATACTAAAACTTTGGGGACATAATATGAAAGTATTTATTCAAAATTCATTATTGTAGGCATTTCATCAAACACTTGATATGCATAGTGTAAGCTAAACATAGGAATAGTTTAAAGCTTGTAGTGATAGCATGATTTCAACATCAACATCACTAATTCTGTTTTAAATAGCAAATAATATTATTCAAACATGTGGGATTTGATAATTATAACAATTTCATGTAAAAATGGTATAGAGTTTCAATTCATGGGAATTCATGGTTACAATCACAAGTACTTGTAATGATTACAAATTTAAATTTAAAATTAGATATGTGGACTCCATGGGTGAAAGGGACCCATGGATGAACATTTAACATTCCTGGATTGATGAATTCGTGAGAGTTCTTAAAGTTTTTCTTGACAATTGATCTTGAATCTTGAAGGGTAAGGTTTTGTTCTTGAGAGATGATGAGTTTCTTGGAGACGAATTATGAGTAATGGGGCACATAATGCCCCTTTAGGATTGGAATTACGTGTTTTGGATGGATTTGGGGCCATTCGATAAGGCCAAATGGTCCCTAGAAATTAAATTACGAAACTAGAAAAATACCAATTTTTATCTTCGGCGAAATGTGGTGCTTATCGCATTGAGCCACCAGAAAAAGGACAATCCTCATTTTGTCTAACAGTGCAACGCGGTGCTATTGCATTGCGCCACTGGAAACGGACAATTCCGAACTGGAACCTTGGCGGGATGTGGTGCCATCAGATACCATAATGATGCAAAATTTCCCCTTGGCGCGATGCGCTTTATCGCTATGGTCCACTGGTAAAGGTCGAACGTAATTTTGTCCATCACCGCAACACAGCCTTATTGCATTGGGCTACTGTTTTTTACTAAAAGTGCTATAACTTCTCATCCGAGTATTAGATTTAGGCAAAATTGGTATCGTTGGAAAGATAATTCAATTTCCTACAATTTGGTGGGTCTTGAGCTGATAAACTATCAGTCGAGTAAAATATATGCTCATTTTAATTTGACTAAAGCAATGTTCTTCCTGAAAAATCATGCGGTAAGGAATATTTTGATCCATATAATAACTGAGAGTTATTTGAGTCCTTAATACACATTAAACTCACTTATCAAACTACCAAAGAACTATAAGGTACTTTTCATGAGCTTAAAACATAGCTTTACTATTGGTTTGGATTTTGGGGGTATTACAGTTCTCTTATACGTAGTTTTTAATTTTTTTTAGAAGCGTTCATATATTGTTGTTCATGAATTTGTCTAACACTGGGTTGACATCTTAGTTTCAAGATTGAGGCACAACACTCGATTGACATCTTATATGTTGGATTGAATTTATATTTTTAAAATTTCAACTTTATCATTAGCTAAAATCATAAACCAAACTAAACCAACAAGAACCAAACCGACATTAATTTTTTTTTGTTTAATTTGGTTTGGTTATAGAAATGTAAAAATGACTAAGTTGGTTGGATTATTGTTATGATTAATAACTGATCCAAACCAACCCATGAACAACCCTAGGCACAGTTGAAAATCTATTGTCGATGTGTCAAAGTTAATTAATTAAGTATTTTATTATATTTTAAGTAGATTTATTTATTATTTATTTATATTTTACGTAGCTTTATTTATTATTCTAGAATAGAATTTTATAATTTCTAGTTGCATAAGGATTAGATTTTCTATTAATATAATAAGCCTCCTATTTAAAGGGAGATCTGAGGAACAAGATATACGAATAGTTTCAGTCAAAAAATGAGAGATTGAACTTCTCTATTTCATTGAACTTTAAGGTTTTGATCTCCCTTTAATGAGCTAAATTTATCGGGGTTCTCTCTTCCATTGAACTCTAAGGTTTCAGAAAGAGAGAACTCTAATCTCAGGGAGGCTGAAACCTTAGAGTTTATTAAAAGAAAGAACTTCAATCTCTTGCTTTTTGCTAAAATATGACTTATTGATTTCTTCTCCCACCCCCCAAATACCCTTTTAAATAAGAGTCACATTGCAACAATAGTCTATTCTTACGAAAGTAGGAAACTTAAATCTTATTCTAGAAAGTCTAATCCTTATCAAAGTAGGAAACATAAAACTCTGTTCTAGAATAATATATAAAGCAACTTAAAATATAAATAAATAATAGGTAAAACTACTTAAGATATAAGTAAATACTTAATTAATAAAATTTCACACATCCATAACATTACTCCCCTTACGTTGAAGATCTTGTCCTTAAGATCAAATTTTAAGCCAATCAATCATAACTTCCCGAATCATCCAATTTTAGCTCTAGCCAACTTTTCTTGAAGATGACGTTGATAAATTTTAACAGTACCACTCTGCTGAAGCATAACTTGTAACACCCCAAAAAATCCAAGACACTATTAGAATCATGCTTTAAGATCATGAAAAATAAAACATCATATTTTGATAGTTTTATAAGTTATTTAGACATATATTAAGGCCTCAAATAACTTCTAGCTTATAGATAAGTCAAAAAATCCCTTAGCGATTAAATTCTGTTGAAGAATATAATTATAGTCAGCTTCATAAAAGCATAACTTTTGTCTTACTATGAATTTCTTAGATCAAGACCCATCAAAGTATAGATAATTGAATCATCCTTCCAATGCCAACAGTTTCACCTTAATCTGATATCGAAGTAAAAAGTTATGGTCAAATTACTGAAGCACTATCAAAACTGCCAGTGACAATGATTTGTTATCTGACATAACGGGTCATCATAGGGAGTCATTGACACAACATTAGGGTCTAAATTTGGATCGTCTAATAATAACTAAAACAACAACTCATGTACAGACATAACGAGTCATTGGGACTACTTCCATGAGTTTTCCAGATGGTTTTTGAGATTTTTTTGTCCTTCCAACTCTTTTAACCCCAAAACTATGTCGTTTAAGCTTCCTAAGGCAGAATATAAAGCCTAAATAAATCCTAATCCCTCATTCTCAACACAACACTTGAATTATTCAAAGAAACATGCGATTTTCACTTCTCTAAGGCAAGAAAATTAGGGTTCTTCATCTCCAAGTTCAAATACTCAAAACTTTAGTTCAAGAATCAAAAGTAATCAGGTATGTGGGTATTCAATGAGGATCTACTTTCATCATCATGCCTAAATTATGGTTTTTCCATGAATTTTATGATCTTCTTAAACTAGGGTTGTACCCAATTGTTATTCTGAGCTAAAATTTAATCCCCCGTGATATAATTTTCACTTATAAGCATGTTTTAATGATTATTAATGGTTTATTAGGCCCATATTATATCGTTCACACTATTCTCAAATCCATGCATGATTTACATGATATTATATAATATTTCAAGCATATGATCAATCTATATGAGATTTATCCGTTTCAAGCTTATTAGGTACTATTTATCATGATTTTGCAAATTTCAATTCATATTTGTTGACATACAATGTTTTTCCATGAAATTTAGTAATTTTCCATACGTAGAATTATGAACCCTTGGTATGGTTGGCAAATTCATGATTTTATATTTGAGTTATAAAATTTTCTATTATATTCAGATCATAGAATTTTGTCTGCCATTATTCAGAGCTGGTGGTTTATGAATACTTGATCCCTTGAAATTTATGCATATATCAGTTTACATCTCTTTGAGCACTGCAGATTACCCATTGTGGATATTTTCAGAATGTAATGACAATGAGATATCCTATTTTCAGTGTCATTCAATTATGATTAGTACTTAGCACCGAGTGAACACAGGGATGGAGGCTCATCGGCCAGTCTAGGATTGAGACCTTTAGTAGAAGTCCATAATTTCAGAAACTATGGCGCCACCATAGGTTATAAAGGTTCAATCTCCAGTTGAGGAATGACACCCTTGTCCTTCGTGATATTAGTTTAATGGATCCACACCAGCCAGAGTTGGTACCCTTGGAAAGGTACTAATACCCTTCTAACTGGGGTTATAGGTTGGACCTTGATTTGCTTAGATTAGGGTATGTCAGTTATTGTTAGCACTCACAGTTAGCCAGTGTTGAGAACTGATACCCTTGTCCTTTGGTATATTAGTTTAATGGATCCACGCCATCTAGTGCTAAGGGGTCACTCTCTAGTTGAGGATTGACACCCTTGTCCTTTGGGATATTAGTTTAATGGATCGACGCCAGCCAGTGTTGGTACCCTTAGCAAGGTACTAGTACCCTTCCAAATATGGTTACAGGTTGGACCCTGATTTGCTTTGATTAGGGTATGTCGGATATTGTTAGCTCTCACAGTCCCCAGTTTATATTTCATTTTTAGATTTTGCATGACCTTATATTTAGTTATTAAGTTTTTATTTAGTACATGTTTATACTTGGTCATTGCATCAATTCACATTCCACAATTTCAGACCCGGTATTCATATGTGACTCTCAAGTTAGATTTACTTTTTTTATACTATAAATTTTCAGACTATCACAACTTCTACACACAAACATATTTTAAATGTATATATTTCAGCAAAATGATTTATGTCCTCAGTTTCACAGCATGTTTTAAGTATTTTCATGACTAGTTCAGATCTCACACACTCAGTACATTCCAAAGTACTTATTACATACCTCGTCTTCCTATATTTTTCATGTAATATAGATTTAGATGCTTACCATCCAGATTACAATCAGTCAGATCATAATATTCAACCCGCAAGTGATGAGTTGTCCTATCTCAAGAACTCAACACAGATGCAGTTGTTGTATTTTATTTTTTTATTCGTATGTATTGATTAGGGATAGTCGGGGGTCATGTCCCAACTACCTATAGTCAGTATTTGTAGAAGCTTCATAGATAGTCAGTTTAGGTTATTGTGTGTAGTTTCAATTTCCCCTTCTTTTAGATTACAATGTTGTAAACTTTGAATAGTAATGTATTAAAATAACTTATCTCACGATTATGCTCCCGCTCAGTCAGTTTAGCTCTTATATGTATTTTAATCAGTTCCTCATGCATTATCCCTGTATTATAGGTTATCTTGGGATCACTTGTATCTAAGGACAGTGTTACGACTAGGAATAGTCTCGGATTGTGACACTAATTTACCCACTGTATTGCTACTTTCAATAGGTCTAAATCGCTGGAAACAATTCTTCTTAACTCATCCTAATTATTCTCTTTATATTGGAAACCTTACAAAAATAAAAAGGACAATCTCTGCTTCTATGGATAGCCAGATAAGCAATGGGAAGTCTGTTCTCCTTGATTATCTTATCCAAAGCACAATATTTATCCAAGATGGGATGGAAAAAATGAACAGTTAGGACTAGTTTCTAAGTGTAGTGATCCATGGCTACTCGGTCATGCCTTTATTTTTCTTGCTTATATCTCACTAAATCAGAGAGGTAAACTACACTAATATAAATAAGTAATTTCCTGCTTCATTTGTATTCCAACTGATATATTTGTGTATATTAATCATATTAGAATTGTATCATTTGTTTAAATATGAAATATCTCCTTTTCAGTTGCATCTTGTTGTAATGATTAATTTATTTTAAATTCATAAATAGTTATGAACATCCTATAAGCCTTTGCCATGTCACTTTGTAAAGAACTATGTAGTATACTAGAAGCCTAGATGTCAATGTTCGGAGGAGAATTATCCCAGCAGACATTTGTGTGCTTTCTCTAATGGAGAAAAACAGTTCTTCACTTAATTCCTTTGATCTCTCTGATCTAGGATAAGTATTTTAACTAGATGATGATCTACAAACAAGATATGAAATTGATACTAGAGAGAAAAAAAGAAAATAAAAAGCAAGTAAAGAGGTATAGTTAAAAGCTTCTCATGTCCTCCATTCTTCTGCCTTCTCTCTAAAAGATGTTTTCTAAGATAACGCTAGTTGTGTAGTACTCTTTAAAGGATTCCCCCAAATTTTGTTTAATTGAAAATCTTCATCTCTATGTCATTTCAATTGAATACTTGCATTGAAATTTTTAGTTGTGCACCAAATATATGATCAATGGATCCTTTCTGATTTTAGCCATGGTTCAATTTTCAATCATCCATACCTATTATGTGTATGATAACTATGGAAAGCAGTAAGTGACATATATAGTGATGTTCCATGACTAGCTTGCTATTGTCATATCAATTGAATAGCATTGAAAGGTAGGAAACAGGAAAGTAGATCATTTGTATGATGTTCTCCTATTGGTAAAAAACTAATTATTTTGTCTTGCTATAGTTTATATAGGAAAAATACCCTTCTAAGTTGAATATTGTTTACCTTGGTATTCAATGTAGAAAGCTTGGGTGTATGTATTTCTCGGCAGGTCAGATAATGGTTGCCCACTTCTAGTTTGAGGAAGGCTTATTAGTCTATAAAAATGGTTTGAACAAAAGTAACTTTGTGTTGTATGCTTAAGATTAAGTTTGATAGAAAAGGCTTTTGGGTGCCTAGGACTAGGCTAAAGTTAATTCTGGAGAATTTCTGAATTGGTATAGTGTTGGGTAAAGGACAAGACTCCAATTTCATCCAATGTTTCTATTATTTTTTATTTTTTTGACAATTGTGGTGCCCAGGACTGCTTTTTCACTCTTTAATTTATCCCACAAGGTACCTTCCACAAGTAATAGGTTCAAGTAACTCTATCCACCAAGGCTAGGATAACATCTAATGTTTTATGTCTGCCTCAACACTTAAAGTGGCTTAATAACTAACCTTTTCTATAATAAGTTCTCTATCTAAAATTATTTTTCTATTTGGTGGTGTTGTTGTTCAATATTCTCTTTGCCCCATGTTTTGAACATCTTAGGTTGTCTTCAGTGATTGAATCAAACATCTTTGGAAAATGAACCTCATTTATTGTCTTCTAAAAAAATAATACTTTCTTTCTTGCAGTTGCTTATGCTAAGTTTACTGTCTTTTAATTTTACTGTATTATCCTCATTTGTTCTTGATCTTATGTGTTTTCCACATTGTCATTGTGTCTATTTCAATGCACTAATCCATGTTACTCTACAACTAAATTCAGTATCATGCCTCATTTAACCTATATCCTTATGACTTTAATATATTGAAATCCTAGTTATTGATCTATGCTTTTTTCGTCCATGGTTCAATAAATATTTTGTTTTTGTAAATCTCAAGGTAAATACTCAAAGTATCAAGACAAAGAAAAGAATTATAAACATAATGAGGAAGACACTGATAAACATGGTTACATCTGTGTGGCGAGGATTGTGCTTCAAATTGCTATGACATATACAAGTATGCTCCCACCATTCCCGAGCAGAACAAATGTCCTTTTATTCGGCAACAAAGGGATATGTCTACACTACCATAATAGTCCGTAATTATTTTAGATAGTTTCACAACTTGTAATTATTCATGTTGAGCTCAAGGAATGTGGGTATTCAAGAGTTCTAGTCTCTTAACTTATGTTTATAATGGTGCAATACTAGTTTAGCTCCCTCAAGACACCTTTTCAGTACTATGACATACCTTAAATTATGTTGAAACTTGAAACTGATCTGTGCTGTTCTTATAGTTGTGTGTCGTATTCATCCTCATTCAGTTCTTGAAATTACATCCAGCAGTAGTTGGAACAACTCTCAAAATCCAACCGCTACACCTAATTCATTGCCCCAAACAATTTCTCGTACCTATATTAAAACAGAATGGTTTTACGTTCTTTCATTGATTGGTTATTCCTCTTCATTCGTATATATTTTTCTAATTTTGACCTTAATTAATTCAGAAGATTGAATGACCAATTAAACTCCGAAACCTCTCAATTCGATTATTTACTAAGACTGTTAAGTCGGGTATGTATTTGTGCTCTCTTCTTGTTCTAATATGAAATCTTGAATCTCCTATATTTTTGTTTCTTGGAGAACTTACTTATGATCAAATATCTACTCATATTGTTATTTCATCAATGTATCGAGAGTATCACTAAAAGGCGCAAATATTCAAAAACAACTTCATGTGATATTCATGTTTAAACACAACTCTAATAGTTAAATATTATTTTTAATTTTTTTTTAATTTCACAAGTTTTTTGTCCAGACACCCATCAAAATAGATATCAATCTACTATACCAAATAAACACACACATACACACAAAAACACACACATATAGATACATATACACACACAATCTCTCTCTCTCTCTATATTGTATAGAAATCGCTTGTACTAGTTGTTTTCTTTCTTTCTTTCTTTCTATTTCATCAAATATTTGAAACGTCGGCATTCTTTATCAAAAATTTATTTTAAAGGGTTGAAGTGTTTGACTATTTTTTTAATGAAATACACTCAAATAGTAGCAGAAGATGAAAAAAGTAAATTCTTTTCTTGAGGTACTTTTAGAATCTTGACTAAGCACAAATTATTGCTTCAATATTAACAAATATTATTTCTAAAATTAATTTACCAAACATAAGTTGCCACTATTCAAAAATGCTTTTAAAACAATACTTCTTAATAAAAATATATATTTTTAAATATTGTACACAACTAAAAAATGAATTGGAATAGTGAGATGTTTGATTATATTGTTTGGTTGGTACATATGCTGAAACTATAGTTGGGACATAATGTCCAACTCGACAGATTTTTTTGGACTCCACTACATACTTGGTAATAAAATGGCTCCTTAAGTCAGATTGTTAAAAATAGGAAAAATTAAAGTCTTCTAAAAGATTTCTCTGGAAAGAGAAAGATCCACTTCCCTCTAGAATTCACCACCCCATATCAATTCTTCCAACGGTGTCGTGACCCTTCACCAACACTCAAGCAGTCTCCCGAATTTGATCTCATCTGAACCACCTGGTGGCCTGGGTAATCAAATGGAAGTAGATCCACACCAGAAAGAATTATATTTCGAAATCCTTAGGGGAAAGTCTATCATCTCGGCAAATTTTCAACTCGATGGATCACTCGCCGAACACTCTGGTGCCCTAAATACTGGAGAAGATGAAAAATAAGCTCTCCCATGATGACAAACTAAGATTATATACCCCTTGGCAACACTCCATTAGTTTCAAAACCGTAGGAAAGAAATTCAATTATCAATACCTACGCACTAAAATCACAGATCTCTGGAAACTCAAAGAGAGCTTTGCTCTAATCGATCTAGGGTTGGATTACTACACAGTTAAATTCAACGATGCCATATCCCTAAAAAAGTGACACAAGATGGTCCATGGTTCATCGTCAATTTTTCCACTCATTGAATCTTTGGGAACCAAACTTTGTTCCCAAAAAATCACAAATCCAAACTACGCTGATCAGGATCAGAATACCCCAGCTGTCAGCAGAGCTCTACCATAGAGAAATCTTAGAAAAGGTATGAAAAGATTGGTAAACTACTCAAGATCGATGCATGCACAAGTGCCACACTTCGAGTCAGATACGTTTGTATCTGCGTTTAAGTCCCCCTAGATACCGTTTTATAGAATTCAATCAGCTTTGGCAATCACCAACAACCTACCCTCTATGAAGGGGAAGGCTTTCTATGCAAAAAATATGGATGGCTAGGGCACATGATGGTAAATTTCCCCCATTCAAAATTGAAACTGACAACCCAACCTCCACCTCCTCTGAGGAATGCAAAGCTTTGATAGAAAAATAGAGAACTGTCCCATTTTCCAGGAAAAGGAAACCCAATGTCAATGCCCCCAAACAAGGTAATACAGGCACATTGATTACTTCACAGAACGTCAACGTAAAGCTATTCGATGCAAATTCAGGTAAGTTTCTCGAAAACAAAAAATTTTAGTACTCTACGCCGACATAGGCCAAATTGGTGACCAGCAGCGGCTAGGGTTACAAACAAATACAAGACCCTGGAAAATGCCCTAAAGGTGGGCCTGGTAAGACCAACTCATCTTCTGCCATCCCCGTTGGGCCTAATCCAATCTTTGAGACAACCACCTCAGAGAGGCCCAATAATTACCCAAGGAAAAGTCCCTCAGGAACTATCTTGGGGAAATTTGGGCCTTTAAAACCCTCTCACAGGTATTCAAGAGCCCAAATTGAAGGGTCTAACTAATAGCCCAACCTAAGATACAAAAACCAATCAACCAGCTAAGATCCCTAATATTATTAATAAATGCCCTTCTATACCTGATACTGAGGCATACTTAAAAAGTAATGTCAATACCACCTCCATTGCTGATGTGGAAAGTAAACAATGCCAAATCACTCAGTTTTCCACCTCTAGCACTCAAAATTCTCCCATTTTTCCCTAAACTCTATCGGCATATATCAACAACAGTGAAATAACTATCACTTCTAAAATCTCTGTATTAACTACCAAACTCAATGAAAATAATAAGGGAAACTCAAAAGACCCCTTTTTCTCCCCTTTCACTACTATTAATAACCCTCACTTTAAAGTCAAAACTATTTTTCCTGTATGTCCTCTCCAGCTAACTCCAACTCAAACTGTAATAATAACAAACCCCCCTCCCCTAAGACAACCTACTCTTCAACTTAATATTACTCCCTTTGGATCACCAACCAACTTCGTGGCTAGAGATGTGCCTATCTCAGCCAGAAATTCTACTGAGACTCATAGTGGAAGTCAAGCAAACCTTGATTATAATACAAGACCCCTACTACCTTGCCCAACTAGCGATTGAGGGTCTGAACCAAGGACTCGCAATATATGGTCAGAATGTATGGATGTCCACAATGTAAAAGATCTTAACTATAACTCCCCGAGACTACCCCCTGGTGTCACACGGTGCTTAGGACCACAAGTGATCCCAAGCTAACCCTTGTACTGACATAACTCATGAGCAACTGAATAAGATACATAAAACTTGAAGTAATAAGCGGAAGAAAAATATTTAACTAAACATCTTCAAAATAAAACTATTAAAAATAATTATAACTCTGGTTATACAAAACAAAATTGAAATCAAATATATCAACTCTACTAACTGTTTCTGAAGCCTCTACTAATACTAACTATAGGTAGCTAGGGCATGACCCCCAGCTATCCCTAATTAATACGACTAAATAAAAGAAATGTTATGAAAACTAGAGTTGAATCGATTCATTAAACCAAAAGAACTCTTCACCTGCTAACTAGAAGCTACAAACTGTCTGATTATGATATGCGTGTTAAAACTTTTACCTAATTATGAGGCAATGTAGCATACAGAAATATATGCGGATTAGTACTTCTAGAATGTAATGAGTATGTGGAATTAAATGCATAAGTAAAACTATAAGTCAATGTTCATATCAACTTTCAAAGGATGCATTCTAAGTGTTATTGACTCATCTTGGACTTGAATAAAACTGATAGCTAATAAGTCATAAATCATGAATAATAAAGCATACTATATAAATCTTGTGAGCCATAACACTTAGTTTTTAAAAGATTTTTCTTTTATTCTGTCTTAAGAAGGTTCTTCTAACCGACATACACCATGTGAGCTATCATGATGTCTAAAGTCTTGTCCCCCGTAGATAAAAGCTTACATTGGGGAGAGCCGTCCTACCCTTTTCATCGAAATAGAACCTAAGTTATGTGATGACTATCTGTAACTTCATGCATATTGGGAATAAGCTGAACCTTTGTTGGCAGGTAGTTCTGGGGCATGTAACATTAGATACATACCCAACTCGGTTCTAAATAATACTCCCTTATTACTTAGTGCTCATACTATAGGAAATCCACCTTAAAACTATCATAATGGTTTATAATGAAAACCAATTACGCAACTATTTATAATGAAAACCAGTTATGCATCTAGTTACGTTAAACTGTAATCAAAATTGACATGTATGGATTCCATATCTTAGATGAGGATCAAAAGATCGATTCTTGCTTTAAATCTGAATATAAGTTTGTCATATAATGCTTACAAGTATAATCTTTAGAAATCTCAATACTCAACCTAGGGCTTAAAACCCATGCTTTAAATTCATGTCAATTCATATCAAAACATCATGCTAAATGTGATTCTTGAAATAGTCCAACAATAATAAGTCAAGATAGTGCAATCTTATTCATAATATAAATCATGTAAGTTAAAAGATTAAACATAAGCACTTCTTGATATTCTAAAAGCTTTAAATCTCATGAAATCACATGCTTCAAGAATATACATACTTGGGTGGGAACCCTAATTTAGAAAAAGTGAATTATATCTTAAAATCATTCAATTTGGGAACAAGGGTGAAAGAATACCCTTGTTCATAAACCTACATACCTTGATTGAGAGAATCCTTGGAGAGAATTTTTAATTTGGAACTTACTTCTTGATTCTTGAGAGATGACACTTTGATTTTTGTTCTTGAAAATGGAGGAGCGTTTTTTATTTGCTTACTGATTTCGTAGGGTTAAGAGAATAAAATTAATATGTTTAATACATCATCAAAAATTTTTGAAGTGATTAGGGATAGTTTAGGGATGTGAAATGACTTCAACACCCTTGATTAAAGTCAAAACAGAGTATTTTTAGCACTGGGCAATGACTTATGCGGTGCCCAGTCAATTGCCTAAGCTAAGGTAGGTGATGCCTTTCTAATAGCCTAACCCTAGGCTGGGTGGCGTATGGATAATTGCCTATCCCTTGGTTGGGTGATGCCTATCCAACACACACCCATTCCAGTAGCCTTAGGCAATTGTAAGATGATGCACACCCTTTTGCAAGGCCATAACTTTTCGAACGGGTATCAGATTAAGGAGAAATTGGTATTGTTGGAAAGCTAACTTGATTATCTACAATTTGGTGGGTCTTGAGATGAAAGTTACACATATATAAAAAGTTATACACGTTCAAAATATACCTTTATAGAATTGAATACCAAAACTTGGTCGAATTAAGGGCTCTTAGCTTAACTTTGTTCTAAGTGATTCCTATGAACATTTTTCACCTCGAAAGCACCTCACACACTAGGATAAAGATCATGTAACATGAATTCAAAAGTAAATTATGGGATTATAGTTTACGCATGTAAGAACGATGCTTCAAAGTCTAGCCCAAAAATACGGGGTGTTATGATAACATAGAAAAGTCAGGGGAACCTAACCCCGAAACTGATCAACATGAAGGTACACTCCATGAGTCAATGTCTCCTATTTCTACCTTCAAAGATTCCTGAAATGCTGGAGATAAGACCATTTTTTGCTCAAACCTATGGGGTCCCCCCATGACAACCCTATCATTCCCTCATCTGCCTCACCTCTTCCCCTTCATGGGGACTCTAGAAGGGCCATCTCTAGCCACTCTATTTTAGGAAATAAAGGAAAGGAAAAAGTCAATTCGATCCTTAAAAGAAAAAACAAGGAGATGGAGAAGATAATATGCTCCCTCAAAACATCAAGGGCAGACATAACCACTCTAGAAAGGCCTCTAACACACTCCTTCGAGGACCTTATCAGTGAAATGCTTCTGGTCCTTTTCCCAATAGAACTCACCAAGTTAGACTTGGAAGTACTATCATCGAGGAAGGAAAATTCTATAAGTCAAAGGTAAAACAAACTTCCAATAAAAGAAAAGATCCCCATCCTCACCAAGACTCAGTATCCTAATGGAAAGAAAAAGCAGTAATGACAGACCCATCTTATTTAGTCTCAATGATAATGAAAAATTGTATCATATGGAATGCTAGGGGAGCCAATAACCCTGAATTTAGGAGACATTAAAAATCTATGATTTAGATGCACAGGCCCTCGCTCTTGGCTCTATTGAAGACCAAAATGAGTCATCATAGAGCCCTTACTGATGAACTTAGGTTCAGCAGCCAACTTCAATTCCCTATTGTGGGAAGCTTTTGGGTATCGTGATTGTATGGTATAATAATGTTCTTGGTATCATTGACATTTTCATCTTTCCCCAAGTGATTCATGTCTCAGTCAAGGTAAATAACTTTTCTCCCCCTTGGCTTCTTAGCATCATTTATGCTAGCAATAAATTTGACAATAAGAAAATTTTGTAGTCAAACCTCTCTAATTTTTCCAATAATATAAAATATGCCCCCTATAACTCTTGTTTCATTAGAGGGAACTTCAATGAAGTCCTCAAGGACTCTAAAAAATTTGGAGGGAATTGCATAAATAACAACAGAGCCTCTTATTTTTAGGAATGCATTAACTCCTGTGACTTAGTTAACCTTAGGTTCAAGGGTAACAAATTCACTTAGACTAACAAGAGGTATATAAATAGGCAAACAATTATCCTAGAAAGGATAGACAGATGTCTAGCCAATAACTCATGGATAAGTATGTTCCCTAATGCCTCTGTCAATCACCTTCCAAGAACCTATTCTGACCACTGTCCTCTCCTCATCAATTTTGATCCTTACATCACCCATTCCCCTCTAAAACCCTTTAGGATGGAATCTATGTGGTGCTCTCACCCCACTTTCATTGATTTAGTGAAGCAATCTTTCAGTTCTACTATGCCCCTTGTTGAGGCTCCCAGTTACTTTGAAGATGTTGTGAAAACCTAAAACAAAGAAGTTCTTGGCAACATATTCCAAAATAAAAACAAAATCATTGCTATATTAGCTAGAATTCAACCCCCTAATCCCACAGGTCTTTCCTCTACTCTCTTGAATGCACTCTTCTCACTAATCTGAGTTACATCCTCAGAGATGAAGAAGTATACTGGAAAATCAAATCAGGGTTAATAGGCTCACTGAAGGAGATTCTAACACTAGGTTCTTCCACACTTATACTCTCAATAGAAGGAGGAGAAATAGAATTAGAAGTCTCCAGGATTATAATGGTAATTGGTATCACACTTTGGAAGACATTAAGTCCACCATCCTTACCTTTTACTCTTAACTCTTCACCTCAGAATAATCCTCCTCTCTGATTAGATGCAAAAATAATCTCTTATCCTATGGATCTATTAGATATGAGGGTCATTCCATCCTAGATAGCACCCCCACTCATGCTGAAATCAAAAAATTTATCTTCTCTTTTAAGCCTTGCAAGGCCCCTAGACCTGATGGTATCCATCCCCTAATGTATCAAAAGTACTGGCACATCATGGAACCTACTACCACTAAATTCTGTATTGATACTTTCAACTCCTCTACCATGGATTCTAGAGTCAATACCACTTATCTTTTCCTCAATCCCAAATGTATCAATGCTATAAATTTAAGAAACTTTAGACCCATTAGACTTTACAATACTCTGTATAAGATTGTGACCAAGATCTTAGTTAACAGGCTAAAACCCATCCTCACCAATCTTATCAAACCTACTCAATCTATTTTCCTCCCCAACAAAAGGACCTCAAACAATACTATCATTATCCAAGAGATTATTAATCACTTTAGAAAAATAAAGGATAAATCTGCTAATATGATTCTAAAGATAGACCTGGAAAAAGCCTTTGACAGGCTAAAATGGTCCTTCTTAAGACAAACCCTCTACTTCTTCAATGTCTCCCCAAAGCTAGTCACTCTCATCATATCATGTATCTATACCTCTTCTATATCTATTTTGATAAATGGTGAGAAAACCCCTTTCTTTAACCCCACCAAGGGTATTAGACAAGAAGACCCTATCCTACCATACATATTTATCATGATCACGGAGTTACTTTTTAAGAGAATCAGCCATGAAGTAGATATCCTTACTTGGACCCCCATTTCCATCAACAAAAAAAGCCCCAAACTCTTCTCCTATTCTTTGCTGATAATATGACTCTAATTGCTGCTGCTAATAAGAGTAACTGTGAGACCATAAAAAATACTATCAAAAGCTTCACCTACCATTCTAGATAGAAAATCAACCCACAAAAGTCCAAAGTTATCTTCTCCAATAACTGCTCCCAAAAGAATAAGAACAAACTAGCCACACTTCTTGGCATTCAAACCAAGGAAAATTTTGGCAAGTACCTGGGCTTCCCTATTTTCATAAAAAAAAACCTTCCAATAGGTATTACTGATTCATTATTGATAACTTAAAACTTAACTTGCTGGTTGAAAATCCAAGTTCCTTAATATGGCTAACAGAACTACGCTCACTAAATCTTTCTTAACCAACACCTCTAACCATGTCATTCAATAGATTTTTCTTTCTTTAAAAATACATAAGATGATTTACAAAGTTTAGATAAACTTTGGCTAGGGACCTACCCCCCCAAAAAAAGAAAATGCACCTCTGGAGCTGGCAGACCTTAACTGCCCCAAGGTACAATGGGGGTCTAGGTCTTTACCTAGCCTCTTTGAGAAACATCACCATGCTTACCAGCATAGCCTGGAGGCTTCATAAGCATCCTAATGCCATCTGGGCTCAAAACCTTAAAAATAAGTATAGCCCCCAAGGTATGGCTTGCAAACCTAATAGTTTAAGAACTTAGAAGAATATCCATATAAACTGGGATATTTGTCTATCAGCCTCCTCCTAGTCCATTCACTGTGAACCCCTTGAAAATATCATTCAGGACCCTCTATCTCAACACTTCCTGGAAACTACTCTCTTTGAAGTCTGGAAGGATGGCACTTGGGAATTCACAAACCTCTCAATTGTCATCCCAGAAAAGATTATCTAAACCATTACCAATACCTTCTTTCCCAATACCAAGGCTACATAAGATGAACGTATCTAGAGAATTACTGGGAATAACCTATTTTTTAACAAGAGCACCTATAACTTTCTTGCTAATAAAATATCTACCATCTCATTTCTCCCTACAATTGGATCTGGAAGGCTAAAATCCCCCCCCTCCCAAGTTCAAAACTTTTCTATAGTTGGGACAACATGATAGACTCCCCACCAACCTTACCTTTTCAAAGAGAGGAATCAAGCCAAATGCTAACTGTGACATCTGTGGCCATCACTTAGAAGGCACCACTCATATCTTCTTTAAATGTCTTATCCTTTTTTCCTTCTGGGAAATGCACTAACTAATAAACCCCACTCCATAGCTCCCAATTTCCCTACCAACAACCTCCCCCTCTCTGATTGATGCTCAACCCAAAATTTTTTTAGTTCTACTACGTACGATCACCTCTTTGATTGGCATAATATCCTTCCTGTCTATCTATAATACCCACATTTTTGGGATAGTCTTTGAACCATTGTTCCTACGTGCATAAGCTAAAATACAAATGATTCCCATGTGAATCTAAATTTCATGATCTTTATCCTCGTGTTTGATGTGCTTTTGAGGTGAAAAATGTTCATAAGAATCACTTATAACAAAGTTGAGCTTAGAGCCTTTGAGTCATTCAAAGTTTGGAATTTGATTCTAAGAGGATCTACTATGAACATGTATAAATTTTTATATACATAGAATTTTACATATCAAGACCCACCAAATTGAAGAGAATTGAATTATCTTTCCAATGATACCAATTTTGCCGTAATCTGATACTTGAGCGAAAAGTTATGGCATTTTCAGTGTGAGGTAGTAAGCCAACGCGATTTAGACGTGATGCGTCGGTCATCAATGCGATTAGCGATGTGACACGATGGCAATTGTATTTCAAAACTATTTCACACGCTATTTCAGTTCCTAAAGGGTCTAAGGGCACTTTGGTCACTTTCCCTTACCCAAATTCGTCCATAACACTTAATTTTAGCCCCAAAAGCGTTAGATACATCATAATTCATCTCTCTCCAAGAAAACCCTAGCCCATTCAAGAACACCAAGAACTCCCCAAAATTTTATCCAAAAAGGTTAATAATCCAAGCTTCCGGGTTTAATAACTTCAAGAATAAGCTTCAAGAATACCATTAGAGATTCAAAGTTCAAGCTTTCATATTCAATTTATCAAATAAGGTATGTGAGGTTATGAACAATGATACTCTTTCATCCTTGTGCCCAAAACTAGTTTTAAAGTTGAATTTATGCTCAACTTATCTTCTTTTGATTTTATGGATTTGTAAAGTGATCTAAGTGTTAAAGTGCATGCTTGTTCTCTTATATTTATGCTTGATTTAAAGATTTTCAATTGATATTTAAGAATGATATTATGTTGCAAGTTATATGAAACAAAGCATAAGATTCAAAGGCTTTAGTGCATCAAGACATCGCATGCTCATGTTTTGATTCATAACATTCACATTGTGATTTTGATTTCATTATCTTGACTGAAATTATTGAAGAATTTGAAGAAGAATATTGAGTATGAACTTTCTGATGATTTGATGTGAGTTTCAAAGCATGGGTTTTAAGCCCTAAGTTAAGTATTGATATTTTGAGAAGATTTTTCTTTTAAGCACCCTATGACTAGCTTATATTAAGACTTTGAGAAAGATTTGTTCTATTGATCCTCATTTTAGATATGGAATCCACATTTAAGTTTTTATTACATTTTATAGAAAACAGATTAGGTTTGATTACAATTTAAAACAGACAGATGCATAATTGTTTTTTCATTACAAACCTTTCTGCTAGATTTTAAAGTGGATTTCCTTCAGATTGAGCATACTGATTAAAGGGAGTAGTATTTAGCACCAAGAGGGAAGTGTGGGTTTAGCACATCCTACTTTCTCAGAACAACGAGTTAACGTAGGTACAGATTCAAATTATATTCCATTTGTATATGGATACAGATACAGATTGTGATCACTTAACTCAGGTTATACTCCTTGGCAAGAGTATGACACCTCTCCCTAACGTGAGGTTTTTCCCTTAGGGAAACTAGACATTAGACACTATGATAGCTCACATGGTATATGTTGGTTAGAAGAACCTCCCTAGAGCATAAGTCCTAAAATAGAATAACAGAACAACTTTTAGAAACTAAGTGTAAAGAGTCACGATTTTATGTAGATATTGTTTTACATAAGTTATTATCTATGATATTTCAGCTTTTAGTTTACAGATACAAAGGTGAGTCCTTTTTCACTTTGTCTGCATGATTTGAAAATAGACTTAACTTCAATTCTACTTAGTCTACTAGCAGAAAGAGTAAAAGTACGCTTTTAGAACTAAGTGCTATGACTCACGAGATTTATACAATATGTTTTATTATTCATGATTCATGATTTTCAGCTTTCAATTATTCCAACCAATGTGATTCATTTATACTTAACATGCATTATTTTACAAGTTTATACGAACATTGAGATATTATTTTACTTATGCATTCACCCCCATATGCTCAATACATTTCAAAAGTACTTATCCGCATATACGTCTATGTGCTACATTATTTAATAATGTAGGTACCAGTTCAGTTGTAGTCTATATATCACGATCAGATAGTTGCAGATTCCAACCAACAGATGATAGTCCTCCTACTTTGGGGACTTCAGTTAGATGTTATTTATGTACTTTACTTTCTTACTCATATGTATTGATTAGTGGTAGTTAGAGTCGCATCCCACCTTTCTATAGTCAGTATAGTAGAGGTTTCACAGATGTCAGTCAGAGTCAGTCATGTAATTTCAGTTCTGCTCTTCAGTTTCATTAGAATGTAAAATTGTATCAGTATTGCATTTTTTTCTAGATTTCATCATAATTATATTTTCACACAATAACTTCAGTCATTTTATACATATGCAAATCAGTTGCTTAGTAGTATGCAAGTACAAGGGTTAGCTTGGGATCACTTGTGATCCTAAGCACCGTGTGATGTGTCGAGACCCATTTTTGGGGCATTACACTATATCTGGATCATCTAGAATTCCAAGAAAAACAATACTTATAACAATAAAAAGATGCCTCCTAACTTCCACCAGGCTTACTCCCAAGCTGTAGAATATAAACACCTCACCAAGAAAGACTCTTGCATCCCTAATCTAGAAACTAATAACATAAGATGGACCCCTTAATAACAATGGTTTCAAGCTCAACACGGACGGATCATGCCTGGGTAACCCTGGTAAATAAGGAATTAGTGGGGTCATTTGAACTAGCAATGGGGGATGGGTTCTTGGCTTCTGCAAAAGTTTTCATAAATCCTCCAACAACATGATGGAGCTTCTATCCCTTAATAAAGGCCTCAAAATCGTTGAACAAAACAACTTTCTCCCCATTGAAATCAATACTGACTCCTTGGAAATCATTTCTATGCTTACTAACGGGAATCTCCACTATGATGCTTTGATTTTTGACTGCAGGTCAAGGCTAACAAGGCTACGGAACCTAGAGGTGGCCAATTGCAATAGAGAACAAAATGAAGTAGCAGATAAACTAGCAAAATAAGGGGCAAAGAGTTGAAGCTTTGACGTCATGATGCTTTTTGAAGTTGCCCCATTGTTTGCAAAGAAAGCAGTTTGGGCAGACATCACGAGAACTTTTTTAAAAGAAGAATTAGACTTAGAACTATTGCTTTTGAAAGACTATGCCATCCTACTGTATTTTTGAACCCTGACTAAAGTAGAGAGCTTGTAAACTTATAATTACTTTTTTTAGTTTAATGCAATAAATGCCCTTTCTAAAAAAATAAAAATAAAAATGGCTTCTTTATTATCAAAAAGAATAAAAAAGAATAGGAGAGTGTTTTTCTGGGTAAGACTTTACATTGATTCCTTAACTTTATGAGAAAGGTTAAATCTGCTCGAAAAGTGATGCTTTTGTAAGAACACAGAAGAAAACATTATCTCATAATTGAGCAATAGATGAGCCACTAACTGAATTGTACTTTATTCAATATATATAATTTCAGTTAGGCACATGATGAAAAAGACAGCCACGGAAATAATAATAATAATAATAATAATAATAATAATAATAATAATATTTTAGACTAGCCTTTACTCTTTTTGAAGCATAGGAAGCATAATTTACAAGTGGAAAAAGAACAAAAAGCAAAGACAAAATTCAAAAAGTAAATTAAGATCGTTAGTGTATAAGATATTTGCGTTCATATTTCAAAAAATATTGCATTATGAAAGATGAGATGTAGATTATTTATTCTAATGAAAAAATTAATAAATAATTTTATGAATTTAATCTATAACTTAAATATGGCATAAAAATAATTTTATGATTGTTCCAAAACTCCCCAAAAATAAAATTGCAAAATTGGATGGTGGGAATATTCAGTAATCTGTATTATGATTAAAATACCAAAACAAGAAGAGTCCAAAATAATAGAATCTCTGGCTAGCAAATATCTAAGTGGACCCTCACTTTACAGGCAGCACCACTTACTTCTGTTACTCTACTAGTTATATTATTATTATTTCCTGATTTAACTATTAAGTATTTGAAGTTAAATATTTCAATTATTTTTAGTTCCTACATATAATTTGACTTAAAAAAAGAACATTTCGTTTTTAAAAAGTTATGATTATTTTAGTGAACAAAGCTTGTCTTCAAAAAAAGTAGAAAATGCATATCATTTATTTAAAAAAAAAAATAATAATAATTTATAATTCTATAATTTAGTGAACAAGTTTTGACAACTAATGAAATGAATTATTCCTATCGCAGATAACGTTAGTTCACTAAACTGATCGGAGGACATTATTTATAATAATTATTTCGTTTAGTTTGTAAGCTAAATTTGTCATTATCTTTGGTAGTGTATACAACTTAAACGTCATTATATATTCTGGTAAATAACTATTTCTTCTTCATTGGAAGTCTTAGGTTTGAACATTGAGATTTAAATAATCTTTGATGACAAATATTTATCACAAATGAGATGTTTCAATGCAAGTTTTGATTAACCTAACTTAATTCCTAAATAAATCCTAAATATTGAGTGAAAATCAAAAGAATTAATAAAATAAAAAAGAAATACTTGTCTAGGTAACCTTAAAAGTTATCTAATCTCACAACTTTAAACACCCCTCAATGACAACAACAACAAAATATTGAATGCATCCTTAAAAATGACGTCTAAGAATGATAGGTATCAGACCTTAACCCTATCAACCATAGAGAAGGTAGCATTAATATTTTTTCCTTAGTTAAAAAGACAAAATTAGAAGTCATTCTTTTAACCATTATGTTTTTACTTAATTAAAAGAGGAAAAAATTGATGTCTAATTCTTCTCAATTATTTTTTCTGTTAATTACGAAAATAAAATTTGAAATCAATTCTTTTTAATTACTTTTTTCTTAATTAAAAGAGAAATCAAACTCTTTTTAATTGAAGTACTTTTTAAATTACGAACAGCTAAAATCTGAAGTTCAATTCTTCTCTAATATTTTTTCTTAATTAACAAAGCAAAATCTTAAATTCAATTCTTATCAATTACTTTTTTTTTTGGTAGCTCAATTACTCTTTTTCTTAATAAAAAAGCAAAATACGAAATCCGATACTTCTCATTTACTTTTTTTCTAAAGGCAAAATATGAAATCCAATTCTTCTCAATTGTTCTTTTCTTAATTAAAAAGGAAAATTCTAAAATTCAATTTTTCACAATTAATTCTTTCCTTAGTTAAAAAGAAAAATTTGTAATCCAATTCTTCTCAATTACTTATTTTCTTAATTGAAAAAGTTAAAATTTGTAATCTAATTCTTCTCAATTACTTAATTTCTTAATTACAGATACAAAATGAATAATATTTTTCAATTACTTTATTTTCTAATTTAAAAGACAAAAGCTGAAGTATAATTCTTCTCAATCACTTTTTCTCTTAATTAAAAAGAAATCTGAAATCAATTCATTTCATAAATTAAATTCTTTTCAATTGAAGTACTTTTTTTTTAAAATTAAGAAAAACTAAAGTTTGAAATCCAATTCTTCTGTATTGCTTTTTCTTAATTAATAAAGAAAAATCTTAAATCCAATTCTTATCAATTAATCTTTTTTTGGTAACTCAATTACTCTTTTCCTTAATGAAAAAGCAAAATATGAAATCTAATACTTCTCATTTACTTTTTACTAAAGGAAAAATATGAAGTCAAATCCGTATCAATTAATTTTTTTCCTTAATTAAAAAGGTAAAATCTGAAATTCAATTCTTCACAATTAATTTTTTTTCTTATTTAAAAAGCAAAATTCATGATCCAATTCTTCTCAACTACTTAATACAAAGTCAATAATTCTTTTCAATTACTTTATTTCCTAATTTAAAAGACAAAATCTGAAGTACAATTCTTCTCAATTACTAGTGCTTTTTCCTTACTTATAAAAAGGCAAAATACCAAGTCCAATTGTTATCAAAAGTGCAACACACACACACTCACTCCTCTCTGCTTTTTCTCTCTTTTCACTTGTCTTTCTTGCGTTTCAACTTTAACAATTGTATCCATGGAATCTTCAAAGAGTGGTGAACCACAAAACTTGCCTATGTTTACCAAGAAAAGCTCTATTACTAATACAGCTATGACCAAAAAAGGCGTCTATGTTGCCATCTCTTACATGGCTTGTGCTGGTAATTACTCTTTTTATTCTTTAAGAATAAATATGGATTCTTTGCATGTTTATTTATTCAACCCTCAGAAAAAGGGATAAATTTTTGTAGCTCTGCTCTTCTTCTTTTGGTGTTTATCATGATCAACATTGTTGTACTTAAAAATTACTTCGAATTTGATCCTCTTATGAGCAACGCGACCATGTTTCAATTTATAAATTTTTTATCTTTCTTCGATTTTCTTTGGCAGTTCTCTTGGTCATATTCAATAAGGCAGCTCTTTCATCTTATAAATTTCCATGCGCAAACGTGATCACACTTTTTCAGGTAAGTTGTTTATGTTAGATTTATTTGAGATGCAGAATTATCACATGCTTTGTACTGATTTCCTAGTCGTAAATGTTTAGTAAAAAATGGGAAGCTGTGCACTGCACTATTGTTGCATTAATCATCCATCTAATATCTTTGGTTGTCATATTTTAAGTGAAGATTAAAATTTTTACACTTGTCGAAGGTGGACTACATGTCAACATATTTCCTTTTATCGGCTCCCATGACACCTAAAAAAGGATAAAAATCTTGTTAATGCCTTAGGAGTTGGATGCGGAAAATGCAAAGAAATTCGTTTGATGGACAAATTGAGGTAAAGCAGGACTTCAGCTGAAGTTGCTGAGCATACTTGACTTACCTGACTAACTAATCTATACCATTGCTTATCAATTTGTCATCATTATACTTCCGTGTTCCAATTTAATGCACTTTTGACAGAATATGAAGAAATGGTCCATTTTTTCTCGTTCCATCTCCGGGTGATAAACATGTTTGCTCGGTTAAAATTTATGCAAATAAAACAGTTGCATGTGTGTATATAGGCATTATGATGTTTTAGGCTTGAATGACATCAATTTAGCACCCTGATCTTGGATGTTATATCATTTGAATTGTATGCAGCTTTAATTGCTCTGTAGACCAAAATACTGCTAAAATCTGAATTGTCATTTAGTTGAACAACATTGGACTTTTAGGAGATATGATAATTTCTGGATTGTAAGGTTAAACATATTTTAATAATATGCAGATGCTAAGTTCGAGTTTGATCCTCTATGCTTTGAGACGCTGGAGAATTATATCTTTCACAGTTCAGGATTCACATCCTGTGGTTACGCGCACCACGGACCTCGTACCATTAAAGGCAATACTGCGTTGTACTCCCGTGGCGTTATCATATTTGCTTTACATGGTAAGTATTATGACTCCTAGCCATTTCATCTTCTTAATTACTGTGTAGTGTTTCTTATTTTCTTTTCATTTGATTCTTAAGTAAATCTGCAACATTTCTTTTTTTTCTTCTCTGGCAGCTGGTGTCTATGGAATCTATTCGTGGAATTAGTGTTCCTATGTACACCACTTTGAGGCGGACAACTGTTTTCTTTACAATGGTGGCAGAATATTTTTTAGCAGGGAAAAAATATTCGTCATACGTTGTTACATGGTGAGCAATGATTCTAGCTTTATCATCCTTTTTGTATATACAAACATATGATACAAAGAATACCTAGTAATTGCTTAGATGAGTATCTTTTATACTAGTTTAATTTAATATCTATGTCTTCAGGAGGTTTTTACGTGTAGGACTTTACTATTTAATTTTCGAGTCTTTACGACACACTACCAAGTGTCCCTTCAGTGTAGGAATAATCATACTCGGTGCATTTCTTGCTGGTGCTCGGGACCTGTCTTATGACTTCTACAGCTATACCATTGTTTTCATCTCAAACATAACCACAGCATTATACCTGGCGTGTATATCTAGGATTGGTATCTCTCTCTGTCTTTTTTTACTGCTTTATGTCTTCTCAGTTGAGTCTCCTTGAGTTTCATGGACAAGTTTTTGATATATCCCGATATCTCTTTTATAGGAGAATCTAGTGGCCTTAACAGCTTCGGCTTGATGTGGTGTAATGGTAAGAAATTGCTATGGTTATACTGACCGTGTATACAGCGGTACGTAAGGACATTGATCTGTTTGTATTTGACAATGTGATACGCTGCAGGTATAATATGTACACCCATTTTGCTAATTTGGACAGCATACAGAGGCGACTTAGAAGCTACAAGAAATTTTCCATACTTGTACACCCACGGCTTTCAGGTGCTTTTATTTCATGAAATCCTCTTTAAATTAGTTCTTCAGGGTAGTGTCTTGTTTACTAGCTTTAACATAGTGCATATTTTACCAAGATATCCATATGAATTGGCGTATAGTCATAGAGGACTTGGAAATGATTTGGAATGAGTTATTAGTGCTAAGGGTAATAACGAAGAAAGAAAATTATTTTCTCATGATTTGCAAAAGTAGACACGTGAAGATCTATTTTTAGTATAGTGAATGGAAAGAGTAGGTACTTTCAAGTGGAGAAAAGATAGCATGATGAAAGATTTACTCGTAACTTTCAAGAGGGGTTTCGGTGCCTTTATTCATTCGAGATTCATTCAGAATTAACAATTATATAACATATCTTCAGTCTGTTTTGAGTTGAATTATTATTTCTGTGCACTCAACAAGTCTCTTTCTGTAGAACGTTGCCATTTCAGTTCATCATACATACCTTTTTGAGGATAAATTGAGCATTTGTTTATTCTTGGAAATTTTTGTACGCAATGAACTGTAGTAGAACATCAGCTTTTCATATAAGGAGTAAAATATTTCAGACAAACTTACATAATTAATTTGTTCTACACGTAATACTACCATTAATTTATATCCCAAAAAGGACTCAAATATAGGTATTTTTAACATTTTGGAACCTCCCTAATTAACCATTGCGAACAACGATAATTATGCCTCAGTCCCATGAAAGTTGAGGTCGGCTATATGAATCCTCATTGACAATGTCGCTCAAAAGCAACCTTTGTGAGTTATGAGTTATGACTATTCTTGTTATTCACTAAACATAGTTCTGCTTGAGACTATTATTATTATTTTTTTTTGCATGCTAAATTTTTACATTTTTGCAGGCTGTGATTTTTCTGTCATGTGCTCTGGCTTTTTTATTGAACTATTCTGTATTCCTAAATACAACTATCAATTCTGCACTAACACAGACAGTCTGCGGAAATCTTAAGGTGTGTAATATGTTTCTCCAATCTATTATCATGTATGCGCATTTTGCAGGAATATTTATGGAACTTTTTACAATTCACTATTGTAGTGTCATTTCCTAAAGGAACTCAAAAGAAACACATATAGAAAAGTAATTTCTTTATTGGCTAGATGATTTCTCAGAATCCTCAATATCTTTGTTGTTCTCAATTGTAATATAGGAACAGAATAAATGATGATGCTCTTCATGAATTAATATTCCTAATTAAGATGAGGACAATGCTAAAAAGAACATAAACCAAGGAGAAGCTAGGATTTTTAGTTTATTCGTTCTAAACCACAATCCTTTTTGTTTACCGTGGGTTCTTAATAGATTGTTTATACATATCGAATGAATTTTTAAACATAAAGTTTCCTAACCGGTAGCTAAAATGGTGGCTCCACCCCTGAACTATATAAGTGGAAGAATGAAAATGAAGAAAGCCCCTTAGATTATTTTTCTTTTCTTGTAGATTCCTTTCATGTATGTGTGCCTTTCCCCCCGACCCTGCTAACATGGGATGCTTTGTGCACCGGGCTCTTTTGTAACAACTAATGACTTTCATGTAGGACTTGTTTACTGTTGGATTTGGCTGGCTAGTTTTCAGAGGACTTCCATTTGATTTGGTTAGTATAACACATCCATTACAATATATTTATGATTAGTTTTAATTCGTTACCATTACTGATATATATATTTATATCTACCATTTTGTCAATGACAGCTGAATATTGTTGGCCAGTGTCTTAGCTTTCTGGGATCTTGTCTGTATGCTTACTGTAAACTCAAAGGCATTTAGCTGTGCTTAAATGTTGTTCATCATCTTCAGGAACATTCACTATCAATCTGTAATATATTCAAATGTTTAAATCTCTTATCTTTTGGTAGAAATCTCTATTATGTATTTATAGGGAAAATTCATGTTTATATCATATCATATAGATTTATTATTATAAAGAGTAGTTCGGTGCACGTCTATGTATAAGAAGGACGCAACTAATCCCAACATAACTAAGTTCATTATAACTTTATTAAAATCAAATGACCCCTAAAATATACTACTTAGGGGTCATTTGGTTTGAAGATAAGTTATGATATAATTAGCTATGTTGGAACTAATTGTGTTGGAATGTGACCTGGTATTATTTCTTATTGTCAATTTGGTTTGTCGTATTAAAAAAATATGCACGCATAATTTCCAAGAATAAGTTATTGTTTACAAAAATATCCTTCACCTTAGTTGGCTTTTTATATTGGTGATGTATAGAAGGATTTGAGAGGATATTTTTGTTATTTTAAAGATTTTATCCTAAGATAAGTTATCACATAATTACTATTCCACCTAGAGGTAAGGGTAACTTATCTCAGTTTCAATTATTAATCTTGAAATAAGCTATCCCAAACTTTGCAACCAAACAAAAGTTTAAGGAGTATTTAAAAAATTTCTCAGAATTATCTCCCCTTATACCTCACACCAAATGTGTCCTACGTATATATTAACGAGATGTGTTATATATTTATTGGATTGGCACATATTAATAGTGTTTTTAAAAGAGAGTGGGGCGGGTGTTATAAAATATGTTCCATGAATACAAAATATACGAAGACGAACACAAGGTGAAGGGTTAATATTATGAACACAAGAAGAAATACGTGCAAAACGCTTTCCTAAAAGTAATAGTTGCTCCCAAACAAGCCTATGGAATTCTGCACTAAGCTAATAGTGAAAAAAAGTATCTGAAAAACAAGAACTTTAATTTGACCTTTTGGAGAAGAAAGATTTATTTTTGGGAAAAACTGTAAAGACACTCTGTGTTTTTTGTAAAACTTACATTGAAAATTAAAGAAGTTGGATATAAATAGAGTAGGTGGAACCCAAAGGATGAAAGAATACGCCCTTTTATCGAAAAGAAACAAATCGAAACGACACACCTTTCATTTGAAAGACAACTCTTTATTTAAAACTTTTTATTAATTTAATTTAAACACAAATTAATCAATCCCTCACTTTTTTAAATATAAACTAGGACACAAAGATCAAGTTATGTTCACGCATAGAGTAATGTATCTTTCGATTTGAATAGTACCTTAGTGCAATGTCACAAGACCAAATTGAAATTTCCTGTAGCATAAAAGCTTTGAACGTGTTATTATTTGTGATAGCATTGGTGATGCTACATACGTAAGCATTTCATTCCCTCTTTCCACTCAACATTCATAGCACTTTTATGGCATGTTCTGTACAAAATTCATGAACATTTATAAGAGCAAATCCAACTCACAATCAAAGCGACATTACTTCTATGTTCATATAGGTGAAGTTCTTTCAATGTCTTTGTCATATTTGTGTAACCCTTTAAATTTTTTTAGAGCTTTCGTATCAAATGTTGTATAAATTGCAAGTATATGTGAAATTAAACTTCATGTCTTTGTAGTATTGGAAGTGATTTATACATGTATTTAGTTCCCAAGTAACTGCGAATTCATAGCCAAGTCAAAACCTCCCTTACCGATTGATTTCTCATGAAGTGTCTTGCTATAATTAGCTTCAAACGAGCATAACTCCTATATTATATAGTACTTTTGATCTTAAGACCCACCAAATGATAGATGTTTGAATTAGCTTTCCAATGCTCCTAATTTTTCCTTAATCCGATGTTGAAGTAAAAAGTTATGACCATTTTTTTGAAGCCTTGTCAAAGTTGTCAGTGGCCCAAGACTCTGATGCACAACTCAGGAGTTGAACCGACGAATCATGGAATCAAGTATTGAGTAGGGTCTAAAAAGCAGAAAAATTACTCTGATTTCCACATCTCTGGCCCAGGACTCATGAGTTAGACCCACGACTCGTGAGTTGGAGTCATGAGTCGGGTTATGAGGGCCCTAAAACCCATTCGATTTCCATGGGTTGAACCCAAGACATATGAGTTGGACCCAAGGCCTGTAGACCAAGCCATGGTAACCTGTTTTTGGAAATTTTTTTGGGTAAACTTAGGGGCATTTTGGTTATTTTTCTTATGAGGTTCGACCCTTATATGCTTAAAATCTCTTTTGAACAATTAGTTACGATCTTTTTTTAAAAAAATATGTGTCACGACTCAAGCTGGGGCCCTAGTCCTGATGGGTATCCCAAACCTTGGAGGTTCAAGAACCCTGTTCTAACTGGCAATCACACTCATAATTCATACACTATATAAATGCGGAAAAAAATAAAACGGAAACATGGTCATCTTCTTATTCCAAATATGTCAATATGGAAATAATTTCACAAAGAATCAAAATATCTAACACCAGTCTGCGAAATCTCTATCAATACTGAAAATAACATCTGTATGAAACCAGGACAAGGCCCCTAGCTGGACTATGAACTAAAAACCAAATGAAAAAATCACATGAAATAAGTCCTTACAAATAAGGGAGGCTCACCAACTCCAAGCATATTACAAAGATCTACTGCTTAGTAGGACCCCGAGACTGAGCCTCAGAACCTGAAATATAGGGGGTCAATACAAATGTACTGGTACGTAGGATAATCCAAAAAAAATATACATTATACAACATAGGTGAGAGCATTTCATAAAACATATCGGTATAAAACATTAGAAGAACACATAGGCTTAATATGATAACTTTCCAAACAACTTCTTTAAATCATGACGCTTCTCTTTATTTCTCTTTTGAGCTAGATGGTACACCCTACAATGTGTAATTTCATGGGCTATATGGAATTCTCCCTTGACTCAACGGCCAAGGCCCCAACCTGAGTTTGCCGCAAAGGTTGCTGCAAGGGTTGGAGCTTTACATCTCTACCACGCCAGTGTACAATCCTTCTTTTAGGGCAACATGAACTCATGTCATCAAATCACGATTATGGGCCATGAGTTGTTTAAACTCATGCATTCTTCGGGAAACCATCTAACTTTTTTAAGCCCAATTTTGGACTCTTTAAAACATATCTTCTTCAAAAAGTTATTTCTTTCCTATTCTGCTTCGGGTACATCATAATAGAGTATCGTCATACCTAGATTTGCAAGCCATATCACAACCTCTCTACTACCTTTTTTCTTATTTCAAAAGGTATTTATTGACCACCCAAAGTATCTACTTTTTATACAAAAGTTTATATTTCAAAACAGTTGGAAACCAATCAAATCTCTATTTAACACAAATCTGCAGTGATCACCCTTTTTAATCAATCTAAAGCCATCCCTAATGGGGAACATGATCACCTATAAAAACAAGTAAAAATACCATTTCATTATCTCATAAAAACAATGCAATTTGTACATAAAAGTCCATTAACAGACTCAAGCTTTTAACAGTTCTTACAATCAATTCACCATATGCAAACTCAATGAATTTCATAGCAAAAGAAGGAATTACATATCCCGTGCTCTTATTTAACTTTACAAATCTTGATATTTCATGGTCACATAAAAATAATTCAAGTTTAAAACACCACATCACAATTTCTTCAATACTTCATCAAACCATAGGGTTTCAATGCATGTTCGTCAGCAACTTTGAAACCAATTTCCTATGAATACACATATACTCTTTAAAACTAGTTTAAAAATAGTAAATTCATGCCCATGAGGTTTAGGATAGTCCCACGTACCTTAAGTTCCTTAGTTTGGAGATTGAAACCCTAATCTTGACTCTTTTCTTGGAAATCTTGAACATAAAGGTTGAATTCTTGATCTTTGGGGAAGAGTTAGGGTCTAGTTTGGAGAGAATTTGAGAAATCTTTGGCATATAATGCCCAAATGACAAATTAATTTGGTGTTATTATGATTGGACCTATGGGGAAAAGATGAGACTTCCCTTCGAAAATTAAATTTGCAACTGAATCTCGGTATTAGAGTCCATCACGTTACGTCAGAGGGATCATCGCCATAGGCACCATGATGCGGTACAATCGCCGTGACCTACTATTTTCTTGATCTAAATATGGCTCAAACCTCATCCGAAAAATCTAAAACATCCCCGAGATATGCCGTTTATACCCCCGAACATGAAATAGCTCGTAAATATACGTCTCGGGGTCAGGAAAATCAATTTAGAAATCATTGAAGTTAAGGGCTTAAAATATGACTATGTCCTTCAACACTTAGGAAAATTTCAAGCCATAAGCCCCTTAACATGCAACTAAAGCTGAATTTAGCTATGAATAGTACGGGGTATTATAGTTTGGGTCCATAAACATAGGAAAGATGGTTTAACATTAGCCTAAAAGTGTGGGGTGTTACATTATCTCCCTATTAGGATCATTCGTCCCCGAATGATGGGTAGGAACTTGTTGAAGCTCTAAAAGTATTGAATAAAGAACGTAACCTTGCACTAAACATTTTTCCTTAACCAAATATGCAAAGGCATCGATAGAGCAAAATAACATAGAGCTTGAATACTTGAAAGATTAGGTTACTGAGACATCATTACTTCTAGTTTGGAGGTCAGATAATAATAGAAGTTGCATAAAAACTCGAAACTTGGGCATAGGTATGAATTCAATACATAAGACATTGGTAGAATATCTTCATTAACTTAAAGTAGGAGGAGCTTGCTTGAGTAGGAATAGACTTTATCATGACTCTTTTTGAAACTTAACACCTCAAGAAAATTCGGGAACTACCTTAATTCATCATCTCCCCCTTAGATCAAAGTCACAATCCTATACTTGAGGACATATCTTCTCATTAAGTCTACCAACACAACCCTCAACACAATGGGGTATCACCATACACATAAATGCTAAACTCCCCCCTGATAAACTATACTCTAAATGCATTATTTTTCGGAAATGATACTGATAACTTTTGCTAGACTCTATAGCCATCACCCTATCACTCCCACTCTCATTACCATACCCATCCACACTCCTTATCACATAATGATCCATTTTTTACTACTTAACATGCCAATATTAGACCTCTACTCATATACTTACATTCTTAAAAAAAATTGTAAAACTATACCGAATACGCATATTGCATACCTAAATTTACTTAGTTAAACTATAAAGAACACCATACAGCAACTCCCCAGACTTCTAACGTGAACTAGGTACACATGACATTCATACATATAAAACTTTATCTAACAACATGCTACCTTGGGGTTAAGCTTATCATTATATACTCACACTCTTATCCACTTAATGATTCAACCATAATTCATCATTTACTCTTTTTCTCATGTGTATATATACATCACAATTGCCCACTCATTATACCACAAGTTGCCAATGTAGGCTATTGTACACATTAAACCAAGCCTACTACTTACTCCCCCAAAACATGCATAATTTAATCTTAAGCTATAGTCTAGCATCTATCATGTCCACCGATGAAGCATGCCAAATATTATACTAGTCCATCGAATTGGGAAATCAACCCAACTACCTCATTTCACTTAACTACTACCTATGATCACATCCCTTCCATGACATTACTACTACATCTCAAAATCCACTACTCACCTTCTCACATGTAGTACTAGTTTACAACTACTAAAGAAAAGAATGTCAAGGGGGTAAAGTCACATAATAGACATATCCAACCTTAATCTTATATTATAACCCATTACGATCTTATCTACATATTCTACTTTCTCACATCATACTTACTTACCCAAGCATACATTTAGACTACCTTCAAATTCCACTTATGCCAATGAGTCCCTACCCATAACTTATTGACTAATCTAGCCCTTTTCATTCACAGCCTTTAAGTAATTTCTACGACCATCATAAATATTCATTCTGAGATCCTTTCCTATTTTGAATAAATAATAATCATAGCTAGAAACTTCCTCTATATACTACCATACACTCTAAAAATTTTGCTACAATATTAGCCGATCACCGTAAAAGAGCAACCCACCCCTCAGTCAAGGGTTATACCACTCAAACTACTTATTTATGCAAAATTCATCGTCACCCTAACTTCTAACCTCGTGACTTCATACCACTAACTTCGGGATCATCTTACTACCAATAGGGTATGATACCTTAACACATAATACTACTCTGGTGGAAATATTGTTCCAACATTCTAACATATATAGCCACCATTAAGCATGACATCTACAACAAAAATTTTGAAAAGGACTGAATACACTTCATATCACAGGTTCAAATGCATGATTGATGTAGATAGGGGTATAAGCTTAAATGAATACACTTTAAAGAACTTATGGACTCCCCTCAAGTCCCTATGTAATTTCGTAATCTTTTATGACTTAATTAGAAGGGACCACCTAATTTAGACTCTAAGATTCTGCACTTTAATTGAGTCAACAATGAGACATAGTCAATAAAATCAGAGTAAAGAAATAATCTGGATAAGTTACAAATAGACAACACAATGGCACGATCTAGAACATTAAGAAAAGTGAAACATTCCTAAATGTCTAGTAGTTTCCTCCTTATAAGTATGGCGCGCTACACATCCATACAAAGGACTCTACCCAACGTGACTTTGTCGACACCCTAGGACCATGAACCATGCTCTGATAACAAGTTTGTCATGACCCAAGCTGGGGCCCTAGCCGTTAGGGGTGTGCAAAAACCGAACCGACTGATAAACCAAATCGATAAAAATGTTACTGGGTATTGGTATTGGGTTATTGGGTTAGCGGTTTTTTATTGGTTTTATAAATAGTTTTATTGGGTAAATGATTCAGTTTTGGTTTAGCTTATTGGGTTATCGGTTAAAGTGATAACCTAATAAAGATACACTAAGTTACTATTTTACCCCTATTTGTGTTATATATATAAATATTTATATTACTTTA